>NC_064632.1:225464744-225784971 GCF_023864275.1 Schistocerca cancellata | reverse complement strand
GTACTTAAACCTAACTAACCTAATGACATCACACACACCCATACCCGAGGCAGGATTCGAACCTGCGACCGTAGCGGTCGCGCGGTTCCAGACTGTAGCGCCTAGAAGCGCTCGGCCACAGGGGTGGCCGAGCGCTTCTAGGTGCTACAGTCTGGAACAGACTTACTTCCCCCTTGGCAGTTCGCGCCCGGAGTTCCCAGTGGAGGTCTAACCCGGAATCTTTTGCCATTGGAGAGATCATCATGACACTTTTTTGTGGATACATATTAAGCGTCTTTAATGCAGTAGTTTCCATTGCCTTCTACATCCTGAAGCTGTTGATCAGTGCTGATTCTTCCGCCTTGTAAGGGCTGTTTCCCACCCTAAGGGCAAGAAGGTGCCCTGAGCTTCATTCAGCTCTTCTGCCCTCTGCGACGAGACCGTTGGCAGAACGGTTATGACTCTTTATGTTGGTGTTCTTCAGCCGCCATTTCTGATGATTTTTATTTAAAATTGAAGTGTCGAACCCGGGACCCAGAACGTTTTGATGGTCAAAGATGCAACTTTTACGCCACGGATAATAACGAAAGGGAATGTTAAGCAGTGGAATTCGTAAGACAAATGCCCGGGAAAATGAGGAATATTAGAGGACACATGCAAAGGAATGTTTCATATCCCAAGGGTACGAAAAGCGTTAGAAGAGCTCTTATTTTCGTGTGGATTGCGCGATTGGTTTGTTGCACTGGTTGTGTCACAACATTATCGGGAAGAGTAACTGTAGTAACTGTCCCTTATCGCTAATAGTCTATTGTCCATGTTCCCTTACCCGCGGCTGCGGTTATCTTTTCTGTTGTGCGACCTGGCTGTGAGTGTAAGTCAGTGCCTGCTTTTGCGTCGTAGGGAAGCAGCTATTCGTGTAACTCTGACAAATGATAAATGGAACGAATTAAAAATGTTTATTTCGCAAAGAAGAAATGCATTATTTCGCGAAGAAGAAATGCAAATTTAGGGAACGGAAATCTCTCACTCATCCTGTCCATGAAAAAAGTTCACCGGAAAAAATATTGGTCACGCCCTTAAGACAGCACGGTGGTGGTTTTGGAATGTCGTAGATTGTGCAGAGCTGGTACAATGTGAACATTTTACCGTCCAGCGCTAACGTAAGTCATGTCAGTGAAGTGCTGTGTATGCACCAGTCTGTTATATACGAGGTGCCTTCACTAAGAACTGCAACACATTTTTTTTCTAAAAGTAGGTTCGTTAGATTCAGGTTTCCAGTACACCGTGTTACTATCCATCTTCTGGCTACAATACCCTATTTTTAAACGTAATTCCAGTTCAATGCGACGGCCTTACGCCACTTTGCTGGGAAGACCTGTATCCCTGCATGGTACCACTCTACTGGTCAACGTTGGAGCCAACGTCTTGCTGCATCAATGACCTCCCCGTCATCCACGTACTGCTTCCCGCGGAGTGCTCTCTTCATTGGGCCAAACAGATGGGAGCCTGAACATGTGAGATCCACACTGTAGGACGGTTCTGGAAGAACAGTCCAATGAAGTTTTCTGAGTTCCTCTACCAAGAGTGATGTCCAGTTGTACAGCGAGATGAAATGAAATGAAATGATCGTTTGTCATTGATGGCTGGGAGTCCCCACCTGGGAAATTTGGTCTTCGATATCAAGTCTTTTCAGTTGCGCCACATTGGGCTAGTTGTGTGTCGATGATGATGAAACGATGGTGAGGACAACTTAACACCCAGTACCCAACCGGAGAAAATCTCTGCATGGTATTCGGACGCGCTTGCGACACAACTAAGGGGGCGGACTGTGCAGCGGAGTGTTAGATTGTGATCCATCGATCACCTCGAATTAGAGTATCCGCACGTTCCAACTTTGCAAGAGTCACAGCTGTGTGCGGCCGTCGGAAGGTCGGACAGGTTTGCACGACCTAGATGCTCCTCGCCCAACGATTCACCGTGCTTTTGTTCACTGCCAGATCTCAGTAGGCATTTTCAAGCGCCTGTGAATATGTGCGATATCCTTGTTTTCGGCCAAAAGAAACTCGGTGACAGTTTTCTGCTGAGAACTCATCTCCTTTACAGACGCCATTTTGAAGTATATGAATAGTGCCGCCACCTATCCGAACTTCATGAAACTGTAGAGGCTGAAGCGGAATAGTTCACGACGTCCCACAGCAACTTCCTCATTTTTCAACCGAAACTTGCCGAGAAAAAAAGTATGTTGTATTACTCATAGAACACCCCTCGTAGAATGGGCATAGTAAGATGTGCAAACGCGACAGAGTGACAAAAGGGGCTATTGGGTTATTGTGTTCGGAGGTGCCCATGATCACACTGTGAACAAAACTGTATGATTCGCCGGTGTATCAACGCGGATCACCCGACGTGAAACGATGTACCACTCGAAGCTATGTGAGACGTTGTAAGAACAGTGGTCACAAAAAGATAATAAGATTAATAAGATAACCACCGACATTAACCGTAGATGAGTGTTCTACTTTGTCAACTTCAGTTGCCGGCCGTGGTGGCCGTGCGGTTCTAGGCGCTCCAGTCCGGAGCCGCGCTGCTGCTACGGTCGCAGGTTCGAATCCTGCCTCGGGCATGGGTGTGTGATGTCCTTAGGTTAGTTAGGTTTAAGTAGTTCTAAGTTCTAGGGGACTGATGACCACAGCAGTTGAGTCCCATAGTGCTCAGAGCCATTTGCACCATTTTTCAACTTCAGTTGTTTTGAGACCCGACAGAAATGCTGCTATCAGGGAGTGCAAGCCCATCTCAAGCAGTTTGCAAGCGAACATTTATTTATTTATTGTTCCGTGGGACCACATTAAGGAGAAGTCTCCATGGTCATGGAACGAGTCAATACACGATTGTAGAAACAGATAAAATGAAATATAAGAAACATATTCAGGCGACACGTCATTAGTTTAAATAAAGAAAATCAAGAATGTAACACTGGAATTTGCTTAATTTTTTAGCTCTTCCAGGAGCTCCTCGACAGAATAGAAGGAGTGATCCATGAGGAAACTCCTCAGTTTGGACTTAAAAGCGTTTGGACTACTGCTAAGGTTTTTGAGTTCTTGTGGTAGCTTATTGAAAATGGATGCAGCAGAATACTGCACTCCTTTCTGCACAAGAGTCAAGGAAGTGCATTCCACATGCAGACTTGATTTCTGCCTAATATTAACTGAGTGAAAGCTGCTAACTCTTGGGAATAAGCTAATATTCCTAACAGCAAACGACATTAAAGAAAATATATACTGTGAGGGCAATGTCAGAATTCCCAGACTATTGAATAGGGGTCGACAAGAGGTTCTAGAACTTACACCACACATAGCTCGAACAGCCCGTTTTTGAGCCAAAAATAGCCTTTTTGAATCAGAAGAATTACCCCAAAAAATAATACCATATGACATAAGCGTATGAAAATATGCGAAGTAGACTACTTTTCGTGTTGAAATGTCACTTATTTCAGATACTGTTCTAATGGTAAATAAAGCGGCATTTAGTTTCTGAACAAGATCCTGAACATGGGCTTTCCACAACAGCTATCCGTACGCCTAGGAACTTGAACTGTTCCGTCTCGCTTATAACATGCCCATTCTGTCTGATTAAAATATCAGTTCTCGTTGAATTGTGAGTTAGAAACTGTAAAAACTGAGTCTTACTGTGATTTAGCATTAAATTATTTTCCACAAGCCACGAACTTATTTCATGAACTACATTATTTGATAATGTTTCAATATTGCGAAGGAAACTGCCTGCAGTGGACATTTGTAGTCAGCTCACTCCCAAAAGGTCATTGCTCACAGCCGGACATACAGTAGCGCGTCTAAAATGGGCCGAACAACACAGAATCTGGACAGTAACTGACGGGAGGTGTGTAGTGTGGTCTGACGAGTCTCGAAGCGTCGAATGTAGCAGTCGCCCGATGAGGCGTTTAACCCGCAGTATGTGAAGGGTTTATTTCGTGCCGGAGGTGGGTCTGTGGTGGTTGGTGGAGTTTCTCGTACTACGTCTTGGGCACACCCATTCAGGTTATCGTGAATTTGAAATACGATACTTATTTCAACATGCTATGTGGCCAACTACCCCCCTTCCTTCCACATCTTCATATCGAGTGCGCTGTGAAAGCTCTTGCTTTCCGACATCATAACAGCCGTATTGACAGGGCTGCATGTATACGTTTTTCTTCTGGGGAACACTCCGTCAGTCTATCGTGCCCCGAGTGGCCTGCAAGAGCATACAATCGTAATCCCAAGGGAAATATTTGGAACTATTTGCAACACCCCGGTGAAACATAGCAGCCAACATCTCCGCACTCTTGATACTCTTCTGGATGTAACAATCAGGTTTCAGATGGGTATGGCATGCTTGAAAAGTCTGGCGAATAGTCTTTCTCGCCATATTGTTGGCATTATGAAGCCTACAGGTATTAGCGTCATGTCACCTGAGTGTGACTTAAGCAGCGGAAAAATACTCGTGTCGGAGCACAAAATAGGTGATTATGTTCATCTTTAAAAGATTCTGACAGAAAAGTGGGGAACCACTTGCCGCAATCCTCTTTCCGCCTTCCTCACCAAAAATTTTCGTTTGCGAACTAATTTGCGCTCTTTTAACACATAGAGTCTAAATCCTTTCACCCAATCTCTCTCTCTCTCTCTCTCTCTCTCTCTCTCTCTCTCTCTAGTTAAGCCAGCATACTCAGCACCTCCCTCTACTACCACTGTCTATACAATCTGTCGCCCACTGTCTCCTTTTTCCCGTTGACTTACAGTACATCCCACTGCTACCATCTCCCTTCTCACTTACTCTCTCCTTTTGTCTGTCTTTCCCACTATCACAGTCTCCATGATCTCCGGCACTCAAAAATTTTTGGGGTGCGACTTATTGTTCCTCTATATCCACGCGTTTAAAATTTCGATCCAAAATGCGCCCTCCCCTATACCTACGCGTTAAAGTTCGCCGGTCTGGAACGATCCAGACCCCCAAGCCTGTGTATAGTTTCATCTGTATTCCTCTCACTGTTTCTATACCCATCCAACTGTGTTTCTCTTGTACTTCCACTGTCGCCCATTGACCACCAATATCCCATCTCTCTCTTTGGCTCCCATAGCTATTGTCTTCATCCATCTCTCTTTCTCTTTCACTGCCACTTTCTTTCTCTTGCCATCATTGCCTCCTCTCTCTTTCTCTCCAACCGTCACTGTTCGCTCTCTCTTCCACCTGTTCGCTTTCTCTTCCACAGTCACTGTCTCTCTCAAACTCTCAGCGCAAAGAAGCGCCAAAAGTTTTGTGAGGAATGCGAGACGAGGGCTGAGGCAGCTAGTTCTCCACTTTCCTGTCAGAAACTTTTAAAGATGAACATATTCGACTATTTTGTGCTCCGACAAGGAAGTCTTTTCGCTGGTTGCCTTCTTTTCCTTGCTACATTATGGTGTGATGTTTATATAAAACGAATACTATAGGTCATTAAAGTTTTGACCGTTAATTTTTTATATATCTTGACACCTGTAAACAACAAATAAGTACACATAATACAGGTTTAACACAAAATCGTTTGTTTTACATTGTTTCTGGATACTTTGCTAGCCGGCCGCGGTGGTCTAGCGGTTCTGGCGCTGCAGTCCGGAACCGCGGGACTGCTACGGTCGCAGGTTCGAATCCTGCCTCGGGCATGGGTGTGTGTGATGTCCTTAGGTTAGTTAGGTTTAAGTAATTCTAAGTTCTAGGGGACTTATGACCTAAGATGTTGAGTCCCATAGTGCTCAGAGCCATTTGAACCATTTTTGATACTCTGCTCATCGATCGAAATTCATATGGAACGCCCGGCTTAAAAGAGTAAAAATAGCATTAGAAATATTTTGCTGAATTTTCAATCTTTCCAGTTTTACAGAAGTTTTGGCAGTTACTTTAAGTTATTTTCAGGCATGTCAAGACATTTTTAGCCCTTTTTTGTCACTGCAGTACCACTTTGGGCGTACTGTATTGGTATAGCCGTGAAGTGCCCATTATACATAGACAGCGTGTCATAAAATTTTATTGGCGGAAAAATTCTTACTAAAGCACATTTTGGTGACTTCGGAACCCTTGCAATGACCCTAGAACCTTCGCAGTGTGTTTATAGATAGGTAAAATCTTTTTTCCGACATTTGGATGTTTAAAAGAGCAGTTGCTCTTTATTTTTGAAGAATGATCAGTTGATTTCTCTGTTGCTGCTCGCGTAAATCTGGGAGGATACCCAAATGTGGAATAGTTTTCCTAAGCCCTTTGTGATATGTTAGATTCTAGCCTATGTCGTACTTCCATATACAACACCCGTAGGTGAACCTGTATCCGTAAGTTGGTTCAAGGGCCAAAAACTTCATTTTTGTAGCGCAGGCCTACTTTACGGTATACAACTATGCAACCTGGTCCGAGGCGCCTGCTTGGCAGTGTTTGCAACGCTAATGCCGTTTCCGGCCGCCGTGCTCTCACATTCCAGGACACTTCTCGAATTCTATACGACAGGTTCCAACGTCAGCATTAACAAACGCTATATCATTGTAATTTTCTACCCAAGAGCAACCACATACAGTTATTTTAAAAAGTGTATGGTTCCATTTAAAAAACCTACCTATTTCAATATCGCAGTTGATAACAGTGCTAAAAATGTTAACCAACCAGAAACATATGTGCCCGTCGACGCTGTAACATTTGCCGAAAACCGCGTTTCGATGTGTGTAACCGTTCAAGAGATGAAAGGGGTGCAACGTCTTATGTGACGCACCCTGTGTATAATAAAGGCGAGGCGACCAATGATCTCTTCAGTACGGGTGCATACCAGGCTCGAACTCTTACGGGAATCGGCGAAATGCCGCGAGAAATGAGGACAATGGGCAAGGGGCACTATATTAGTAGCGTGTGGATGAGAATTTGGATCCGACGAGAGACTTGCTAGAGTACGTCGTGCAGTTGCAATGAACACTGAGTCCGGATGGCTTAGTGGTCACAGCATCTGCCTAGTAAGCAGGAGACCCGGCTTCGAATCCCGGTCTGTCACAAATTTTAACTTTTCCCAATGATTCCAATCAATGCCCTCTTGCAACCAGTAT
This sequence comes from Schistocerca cancellata, assembly GCF_023864275.1. Lineage (NCBI taxonomy): Eukaryota > Metazoa > Arthropoda > Insecta > Orthoptera > Acrididae > Schistocerca > Schistocerca cancellata. Next base: position 225,777,880 of record NC_064632.1, on the reverse strand, counting down.
CTGTAATTCCTTTGTGTCTTAAGAAATGATAGAAGTGGCCATCCCAAAAGTGGTACTCATGTTTTCTGGCGATTTTCTCAGGAGTCGCCCATCAGCAAATGGTGCTGTTATAAGCTGCCTAATGTCCACCCTAGACCACACCTAATGCAAAGGAACCAACCGACTCTCTGTTTGCGTGGGCTGGAAGAAGTGTCTCATGTTTGAATTTTGACCCTCTACCGAAGAATAGGTGCAATAGGTATAAGTACGTTGGCTAGGCCAAGAGCTTGCCACAACGCTTGATCCCTATGTTGTTGATCAGTAGAATTCGAAATATGACTGCCTGAAAAATAGCATTTTGGTACACGGCTTTTTGTAATGTATTGGTGCTGTACACTGTCAAGCAAGGACTGATTTTTTTGTCCAGTGTATGTGCAGTGACATTACTCCAGGCACACACTCACATTGGGCAGACTATTTGGTAAGACACAGAAAACTAATCGGACGCTACTTCGGTGTAACCTTCCCGCTATCGGAAACGTCAGTCGTCAGGCATATGTGCCAAACTAGGCAGTCTGCGTGGCGTAGAATTAAGTTGAAGGTTAATGTACAGTTAGACAGGAAAGTGATTAGAGACGGAACACTAAACCGGTTCGACAAGGATGTAGAATAAATTCATCTTGGTTTTGATGAACTAAACGAGATGACACAGTGGTAAGGTATTGATCTCCTATTCGGATCAACTGGAATTCAGATCCCTTCGCGCCATTCAGATTTATGTTGTCCGCCATTTCCTTTTGCAAAGAGTCCGCCGATTTCCTAACCGGTCGAATTCAAGTTTACGCTGCATTTCCAGTCAGAGCGTCGTCGACAGGTCACTGATCTCTACTCTTCCCCTTTTTCCTTTAGCGGAGGAAATGCTTCTCGCTTCCCGCGCCCGGGTTCCCGGGTTCGATTCCCGGCGGGGTCAGGGATTTTCTCTGCCTCGTGATGACTGGGTGTTGTGTGATGTCCTTAGGTTAGTTAGGTTTAAGTAGTTCTAAGTTCTAGGGGACTGATGACCTCAGATGTTAAGTCCTATAGTGCTCAGAGCCATTTGAACCATATTTTCGGAGGAAATGCGGCAGTTTCTCTCATTGGCTGCTGCGGATGTATGTGTTCATTAATATTCACTTATTTATTCATTAACACTTGGGAACTCCCACATCAACGAAAATCTAATCTCTCAGTCCTTAGCACCTCACTACAGGAGAGTATCGAGGAAGGGAAAATCACTTGAAGACAATACTGAATCGTACAATGAACTGTTACGTTTGGCGGAGAGCTTTAAGGGGTCATCTTAGTCATTATCTGTATTACTAAACACCTAACACGGTTCAAAGTGCGAGGACGCAGTTACAGGTGGCCTATTAACGGCTTACAGGAGCATCAAAAATGTGATTTTCAATATTTCATTTAATTTGCAATAGTTTAAAAGAAAAACTCATTTTGCGTGCTGCACATTAAGTTTATTATTTAACTTGTCCTCCCAGACACGTTTCGCCTTATTTACTACGCATCTTCAGGGGGTGTCCTGAAATATTACATGATTTCTTCGTTTGCAGACGTATGTTATAGATTGCGTATATTGGTTACAGATTGAAAACAGTTCATTAAAGTTTGTATAATAAAATGTAAAGATCCTTACTGATCAGCGTATAATTCATTATTTGTAGGCCAAAACGCATTCTCTCATGGGGCAAACTGGCTGAAGCTTGCCGATTTCCTCGTGGTAATTTTGTTTTCAAACATAGCACTGTAACTGCCATTTTGTGTGTCTGGATTGTCATTCGTTTCTGTAAGTGATGCCAGGTTTCTCAATTTTTGCTTTCAACTGTTTTTTGTGTATGTGTATGTGTTGATGTAAGTTTTGTACGTGTGTACTCTTTTTACACTAAAGCGCCATAGAAACTGATATAGGCATGTGCATTAAAATACAGAGATATGTAAACAGGCAGAATGCAGTCGGCAACGCCTATATAAGACAGCAAGTGTCTGGCGCAGTTTTTAGATCGGTTACTGTTGCTACAATGGCAGGTTATAAAGATTTACGTGAGTTTGAACGTAGTGTTATAGTCGGGGCAGGAGCAATGGGACACAGCGTCTTCGAGGTACCTTGAATATCAGAAATCCGGTAAAACATCAAATCTCCGAAATTGCTGCGGCCGGAAAAAGATCATGGAAGTACAGGACCAACAACGACTGAAGAGAATCGTTCAACGTGACAGAATTGCAACCTTTCCGCAAATTACTGCAGACTTCAGTGCTGAGCCGTCAACAAGTGTAAGCGTGCGAACCATTCAACCAAACATCATCGATATGCGCTTTCGGAGCCGAAGGTCCACTCGTGTACCCTTGATGACTGCACAGCAGAAAGCTTAATGCGTCGCCTGGGCCCGTCAACAGCGACATTGGACTGTTGATGACTGGAAGGTTCAAATGGCTCTGAGCACTATGGGACTTAACTTCTGAGGTCATCAGTCACCTAGAACATAGAACTACTTAAACTTAACTAACGTAAGGACCTCACACACATCCATGCCCGAGGCAGGATTCGAACCTGCGACCGTAGCGGTTGCGCGGTTCCAGACTGAAGCGCCTAGAACCGCTCGGCCACACCGGCCGGCTGACTGGAAACATGTTGCCTGGTCGGACGAGTCTTGTTTCAAATTTTATCGAGCGGATGGACGTGCACGGGTATGGAGACAACCTCATGAATCCATGGACCCTGCATGTCATCAGGGGATTATTAAAGCTGGTGGAGGCTCTGTAATGGTTGGGGCGTGTGCAGTGGGAGAGATATGGGACCCCTGGTATGTCTAGATAGACTCTGACATGCCCTTCGTACTTTAATGGATTTATGGACAGGCCTGCAGGATTCATGGTGTCAGCTCCGTCCAGCATTAATTCAGACATTAGTCGAGTCCATGCCACGACGTGTTGCGGCACTTCTGCGTGCTCGCAGAGGCCCTGCACGGTATTAGGCAGGTGTACCAGTTTCCTTGGCTCTTAAATGAATTTTTTATTTATTTTTTTTTCTATTTTTATTATTTATTTTTTTTGTATTAATTTTATTATTATTTTCATTTTTTATTTATACCCTTAGGAGGAGAATGGGATTTGTGAATGTCTATTGTAGTGCCGGCCACGATGTGCCAAATTTCATGCGGGCCACGAGCGGGCCAAGGCTTCGCCCTTACCGCTTTTAGTCCTTCCCTCCCGAAAGTACTCGCTGCGGTGCGACATTTCCTTTTGAGTTGCGGTGCGGCATTTTACAGTCGGTTCAACTCTCTTCAGTTCGGCAGAATCGTGGTGTCAGCGCTATTTTATCCTTCGCCATTTGTTTGTGGTATGATGGACGTTCACAGATGCACTGGATGTTTGCACAAAAAGAGGCCGTCTAGTAATATGTCATAACAAGCCTTTGACGTTGAATGCGTGTGGGAGAAGAGATAGATGAGAATTCTTAACATACATATTACGCAGTCGCATAAGCGACTGATACTGCAAATTTGCTAGGAAGAACAGTAAAATTTCTGAAGTCGCACGCATTATTCCACTGTTTTCGATGAACTCGAACGAACAGTACGGAGACTTCATGTACGACTGCAAAGGTCGTTGGTTACGTCAAAGGGGAAACCTGGAAAGATTTTTCGATTTAAAACTTGTCATTGTTGAATTTATGAGGGAAAATGGATTGTATGAACGAAAATTACAAATCCGCAATGGTTTGCAGAGCTCGCATTTTAAGTAGACTTGACTGCACACTGGCCACGATAATATAGTGCAAGATAAGAAATAATTTCTTTCTGATTTGATGGGGATACATTTAAAAAGAAAATCACGTTGTAGAAGGGACATATTCTGACAAAGAAAATACGGTTCCGTCAGCTCACTGGCGTTAAAGAAAGTGCGAGGTTTGAAGAAATCATTACGACGATAGTTTCATAAAGGTTTTAAGGACACTGTCAATCTTACAAATATTTTCGCGCCGTTTTCGAGACCGATTGCCGTTTCAGTTGAAAGTGCCCCTGTGCATGTGCATATGTAGCTGTTTCACCTGCAAGGTAATTCCATCTTTAATTACAAATGTTTCTACGTTAAAACTGCCCAGGACCTCTGCATTGCTTTCCTCATGTAGAGTTTCAAAGTCTCCATCATGAGGCTGCAAAAGTGCTACAATATTTCGATCGACATATTTGTGTGAAAGATCTTTTCCCGGTTATGAAACTAAAGAACTCTAGATTGCCTGGCAACTTGAATATGAAAATCTGTGAAATTGTCTGCGTCTGTCTGTATGCCGACAGTTTCTACCAGACAAAAATTATGTCTTCAGCGCGCCAATAATTATTAAATAATACTTAAAATTTGTCTGGTTTGTGATCTGTGTCGTTGAGAAATGTGAAATATAAAACCAAATCATATGCAGGACTACTGCACTGCCATATGCGGCGCATTCGCAGTTTCCGCCTGTTCTCTCTCGTCACGTTCAGACAGCTGGCTTGGCGTTGGGGGAACTCGTGCCAGTGCATGGCCCGTGAGCCGAGATCTTGGCCACCCCTGATCTGTTGGGATTTTTGTGTACTATGTGATCAACAAGTGTAAACAGTGGGGAGTTAGCCATATTCATTTGGTTATTTAGTAGCAGCTTCTTTTAAGCTTTTGTTTTGTATATGTGATTATTTTCTTATAAGGTTAGGAGGTACCATTCATTACTGGGAAAATAATGGCAGATCTACCACAAGAGAGAAGGACATGAAAATAGAATAAACAATGAATGCCAGCTCCTGAGCTTACAAGAAAATTATCATCCTTACAAAAAAAAAAGGTCGAAAAGAAGTTGCTACTAAATGACCAACTGAATACGACTAACCATTCACTGTTTACACTGATTTATCATGTAACACACAGAAATCTCAACAGATGATGCCAAATCGCATTCCTCTCCTAAGTATATAAATGAAACGTGGGGATAATAATAATAATAATAACAATAATAATAATCAAAAATTAATAAAAAGAATAAAAATAGATAAAAAACAAAAAGAGTTCACACACGCACACACACACACACACACACACACACACACACACACACAAAACTTACACCAACACATACAGACAAAAAACAACTGAACGCAAAAACTGAGAAACTTGGCAACACTTACAGTAACGAATGACAGTCCAGACACAGAAAATGCACTTATAGTGCTATGTTTCGAAAACAAAAGTACCGCGCGGAAAACTGCAAGCTTTCAAGCAATTTGCTACATGAGAGAATGCTGAATTTATTGTAAGAGCTTTAGTGAACTTTTTTCAATCTATAACGAATATGTGCGAACTATAACCTATATCTGCAAGCGAAGAAATCGTGTAATATTTCAGGACACCCCATGGAGATGGATTGTAAATTAGGCGAAACGTGTCTGGATGCTCAAGTTAAATAAGTAGCTTAATGTGAAGCATGCAAAAGGCGTTTTTCTTTTATATTACTGCAATTTATATACAGCTGCTGCAAAATGGCCACCACAGGAAACTTGTTATTTCATATAATTATTGACTCAAATGGAAAATTTACAATGCTGTCATAATTTGCTCATTAAAATATATAATCTGATGTTAAAGATTTAACAAAGTAAGACAAGCATTACAGTTAGAAAATATGTCAATGTCTCGTGGCGCGCAAATTACCCAGACTACATTCATCGAATATTTGAGTTTGAGAGCACCTTTAAACTTTTTGTCGCTTACATGGTTAGTGTCAAATATTTAACGCATTAACTCATTTGTAAAGAAATCAAACATTTGAAACTGTTTTAGTCATGGGACTTAGTCTTTAAAGTGTTTGTGGTGAGGGAAGAGAAGGATGTTACTGGTGTTCTTACTAGATGAACAACTCTGTGTTTGTGTGTATCGCCTTATTCGCGGACAATGTACAGCAAACAGAAAAAATCGGTAATAGTCCACCGAGCGAAAAGGAAGACGTCAACTATTCCTGCACAAATTGTTTCATACCGTATTATTGTTTCAGAAGTGTACATTTGATCCAGAATCATCACTTACCAACACTACACACGTCAGTTGAGAGTGATCCGCGACCCTTATTTCTATTAAATACACTTATTTTCAGTTTGTCGATCGCAGTATTACTATCTCAAAGTGGCCGGTTTTACGCAGTTTAACCCATCTTCAGGTCAGAGGCTGCACTACCCGAAACTGGTCACCTTGAGATAATAAGAGAGCGAATGAAAGACTGAAAGTAATTATATTTTCTAGAATAATCTCATCAGACTCTGACTATAGGCTCGGAGCCCGTCGGGATGTGATGGCATTCCGTTGCACATCGATACTGAGACCAACACTTAGAGTGACGCATATGTTGTTAGGTGAGTCCTAATCAAATGTTATACCACTTATCTACGAACGTGTGTAGGATAAGATTTAAGGAGAGTAGGGAATGAAACAATATGACTTATTAAACAAAAAAAGTAATTTTACTGTGAATTAAGAACAAAACAATAATCCAAATTACTGTTGTTGGAAGATTTGCACCTGACGTTGAGCCACAGAGAATTATTATTAGCACAGACCTGCCATAACGCGCTACTAACACTATTGCATCACATCTCCATATTTATGAGCAGGGATCGATATCAATGTCCTTCCAAGATGGAAAACCTTTTCTAACTTCAATCACTTTTCGTACGCTTTAATATATGGTCTAAAACGTAGTGAAGGATATGCAGGATATGCAGGACACGCAGACACAGTTTGCTATAAAACATTTTAAAATAAAATGCGCGTGCTTGAATAATAGCGAGATTTCATAGTGTCCGTGACAAACAGTTATAAACCGGAATCACAGTTTTTCAGTACATCATTTGTAATCAGGTGCACGATGTTGACTAACAGTGAGATTTTACAATAATGTTGTAAGGGGATGTTATGAAGGATGATAAGCAGTCACATGTAAAAGCATCAGACATTTTTAGAGATTACATCTATCAAAATCGAGGAAGGAATGTTGCGTTGTGAAAAATCACGCGATTTGAAAAATGGAAGTATTAGCCATTTTCATACGAAAATTAATGCATATATTAAAAAAACTAACTAAAGTATCAGATCTGGCATACTCTTATTTACATAGAAATGCTTTTACAGTAATAGGCTTTATGTTCAAGAAATCAAGTGCCTGTTTATCGATATTTAGAGATGTCTGTTATTTCTTCTTTCTTTTCAAAAAAATGGCTCTGAGCACTATGGGACTCAACTGCTGTGGTCATAAGTCCCCTAGAACTTAGAACTACTTAAACCTAACTAACCTAAGGACATCACACACATCCATGCCCGAGGCAGAATTCGAACCTGCGATCGTAGCGGTCGTGCGGTTCCAGACTGTAGCGCCTTTAACCGCTCGGCCACTCCGGCCGGCTTCTTTTCAAATAAGGACATTTACGGTACAAACGGGGAGAAGAATAAGCTAGCGGTTAATTTAGTAACAGTCTCTGTACGATCTTTCGTAAGAACGTATTTCCGTGCCGGCGTCCTTGTACTGCTGTTGTCATTCCAACCGCGTAGCTCTCTAAACGAGGAAATGTTGAGCAAGCTTACGCGCTTTCGTGGGGAGCCGATTTTGGGAGCGCCTGTCTGTAGTGCGACTGCAACCCGCAGTACAAATGAGTCTGGCGGGTCGGACTATGTGTCCGAAGGAAGGAAGAAGGAAAGAAAGATTATGGCTTAATGTATCGTTGGTGACGAGGTCGTTAGAGATGGATTACATGCGTGGACTTTAGAAGGAAACCGCCATTCCTTTTTCAGAGAAACGATCACATCATTTTCCCTAATCGATTTAGGGAAACTACGGAAAACCAAAAGCACTGCCGCCGTCGGAAACCACGGAAAATTAAAAGCATTGCCGCCGTCCTTCCGAATATGTGCCAAGTGTGTTTGTAATCACTGCGCTACCTCACTTGGTACTACACGTCCGACCTTCTCTGCATTATGTGTATATTTATACTGTGGTTGTTAGGAAATGGACACATGTTTCGAATGCTAATCCAATATAGTCTGGGAGAACGGAGATTTCTATAAGATAACTTTTTCCCTGTTGAAGGATTTCAATATTCTGTTTCTTTAAAAGAAAAATAATTCGAGTGTTTAATATGCTGATACCTACGTGTCAAAAACGTATGATTGGCTCCATATAATACATACATTTACTTTACGCAGCGGCCTCAAACCTTCCGTCGTCCTATTCTACTCACAAAACTTGGCGGTGGAAGTCGAAAACCATGCTTCATTAGGAGTAGATGACACTGAAGTCTTTGTATCGCGAAACCTACGGCAGAACCAGAAGTCATTAAGCGTTCAGCCAAAGGTGACTCTGATGAGGGCAGCGTGTTGTCCGGCACACCTATCCAGCGACCAGGAAATGTAGTGGTGAAGGAGTCACGGATTGAGCGGCCACGATATAGTCTTGTTCCATCTTGCTAGAAATATGTAATCACTCTGACGTGATAGTTGGAGTTTATCGATAGCATACTGGTGCATTTTCTCCATGTAGACTTTTGATTGACTGTGACGTGTTGGAAATTGGGGACCGATTACACAGCTGACATACAATTCAGCTTTGGCGAGTGACATTGGTGCCTACTTATGAATATCGCGCAACCCGGCCTGTTCATACAACGACAGGCGTATGTGCTCTTCCAGGAAGCAGTTACCTCTGTACACACCCTTCACGTTATCCAACACGGTGTCCAAGATGTCCGCTAACTCCCCAGGTGAGGAGAGTCACCACATGTGTACCCCGTAGGTTCTGCTTGGAACGGGACGGGGGAGGGGGGTCGGCGTCTGTTCCGGTCTGCTTTTTTGGCAACGTCACTAAAAAATGAAATGAGCCTTTGGCGTCATTGGCCGGGAGGCCTCTTAAGGGGCAGGTCCGCCTTGGTGCAGGTCTTATTACATTCGACGCTACATTGGGCGACCTGCGCGCCGGATGGGGATGAAATGATGATGAAGACAACACAACACCCAGTCCCTGAGCGGAGAAAATCCCCGACCCAGCCGGGAATCGAACCCGGCCCCGTATGACGGCAATCCGTCACGTTGACCACGCAGCTATCGGGGCTGACGGCAACGTCAGTGACCAGATGGGACAACAGGTGGAGATAACTTTGAAGACAGCGTCCGAAAATGACGTCCAACACCTGTATCATTCACCTGTCGGCTATGGAGTTAGAGCTTGAGCGCACAGCTTACGGCTGGTCAAACCAGCTGCCGCAATGAGGAGATTATGGCCGAGGTATATTGCTGCGCTGTTGTGGAGCGCTTAGCTATACGTGTTGACGGTAGTAGCCTTACAAATAAGAGAAAATTGAAGAATGCAGAGAAGAATACGGACAAATCAACAAATTGCTTGGAGAACCAGGACATCTGTTAGCACTAAAGAATTTTGGAGCAGAGGTGAAACTTTCTGCATAAGTACTGCGCCCTGCATCTAGTTGAACCCGTAAACTGTGTTCAGACCTTAATCTCTCTCTACAGTTTATACTCCCCCCTTCCCCCCCCCCCTCCCCATCCACCCACTGGGGTTCTTTGCCTTTTTCTAATTAAATGTTCCATGATGGCCTGTCAAACTGTCCCCAGTTGTAAAATTGTCCCATAATGGTCTTTCCTCCCCAACTCAGTATAGTGCTTCATCTGCTCGTCTCAAAAGAAGCTTTTGTTCTATTGTTATCTAAACTGTATATCGTCTACGTTTCATTTCCCTGTAAGGATACACTTCGGGTCATATTCGATGTTAACACATTTTTCTTTTTGAGAAAGGATTTTCTTGCTGTCGCCAGTCTGCATTTTATATCGTCCCTACTGCGATCATCATCAACTATTTTTCTGCCCGAATAGCCTATCTCGTCTACTACGTTCAGCCTCTTATTTCGCAGTCAGATTCCCTCAGTTTCACCTTACTGAACTCGACTGCTCTCCATTATGCTTGTTTTACTTTTAATATTGTGTTCATCTTCTAACCTATTTTTCAACACACTATCCATTCCGTTCAACTGACGTTCATAGTCCCTTGCTATCTGTGATAGAATTACAACGCTATCAAGAATCTTGAACATTTTATTTCTTCACCTCGAACCTTTAATTCCTTTCCATGTTTCAGCTTGCTTTCCCTTGCTGCCTTCTCAATGCAGACTAAATCTTTACATCATGTAGGTGAAGCTGAAGTGATTAAAAGATTAGTCTGTTGATTTTCGTTTCCAAGTTGCGTATAACGTTCACCTCTTGACAAAGAAGACTCTTTAGAACTAATTACAGCGTGTACAGAAACACATACACAATTTTCCACTTCCGCCTTTAATGTAATTGCTTGAACGTTGAGTGTTCTGCCACTTCAGTAAGTGGTCTTTGCCTCGCATCAGACAATGATATATGTAGACAGACGTTGTTTACAGCGGAAAGCCATTGAGCTCCAGCTTCTTCAGGCCTCCAGCCGACAGGGCAGATTTTTGCTAACTAAATTAAAACCACATTGTACTAGTTTTTCAGGTATGTTTATTGTTTGTTCTCGACGCTTATTAGCAAATAAAAAAAATCCCTCATATCTGATCTGTACGTTGTGAAACTTCGATTAATTACTGTAATCCTCTTTCCTTTCAGCTGGCCAAGCAGCCGTTAGCAATTGAAAATACTACAGCAGCTGCCGCTCCGAGGTAAGAGAAGGCCGACATTGTTTAGATTTTTTTTTTGTAATGATTTCAATGTTTATAGATTTGTAGCCGAGTTAATGTTGTTATTTTCCCTACACGATAGTGTAGTTGTGTTCATTCGGCATCGGCTGAAGATTTCGTTACCCGCAGAGTGAATTCCGACCAAACTGAGAATGGGAGACGCTGCGCGGCTTTCTAGCGATTATGTCCCGACGCCGTCAAAGAATAAAACAATATCACAGAGATAAAAGACCAACTACAGTGCTGTACCAAACAGCTTATAGGTAAAGAAACTGTCAGAAGACAATATTCTTCACGAAAAACCGCCTAACTAGGTGCTTCTGTAAGAGTAATGAGAGCATTTCTAAGTTTTCCTACAAGATATAACCAAATTGAGCGCTGGATCACATGATTTACTTAACTGAAGCCTCCGTCCTTGTTAAAACTTTAACTACTCTAATCTCGGTTGCCTAAGGTGTGTATTTTCCCGACTACAATTGTTAATATTGTCGTTTTTCTTACTGTCCTTTGAATAATCTCGTTATTGAAACAAAGCCACCAGCCTTGCTTGTGTATCTGAAGTCCACCCTGTGACGTAGTTTATCATAATTGAGCCTTTTATTTATTTTATTTTATTAGATTTTTAAAAAATGTATTGCGGTAATTCAGACAATATAATATCATCTCAAGCACTAGCTTATAGAAACACTATACGGTATCGGGAGGCTGTTCCCACTGCCAGAGAGAGCTTGAGTAGCTTATTTGTGCCGTATGGTGCTTACTGCAGGTCGGTTATATGAGGAGTGACTTTCTACGCGAGAGGATACTTTGCTCGCATTCTTGTAGATCTTAAATGACCGGGAGAAGGGGCACCAAGCAGTCGTAACTTTATTTATAAGTACCGGTAATAACTCATTTTTGATACAGAAGATGTCAGAGGTGATTCCTAGCCATTGGTTTTAATTTTGGCTTTAAGACAGTGCAGTAAAACTTCAACTTTTGCCAAACAGGTGACGGGAAAATTTACACGTTCGGAGGTTAGGTACAATCCATGTGACAACTCCATGTTGGCTTGGAACATAAATAATCTTTTACCATTTTCGGGCTATTTATTTTTATGAATATCAGAAGTGCGCTGCTGTAAACTTCACGGTGTCTATTTAAAATAATTGCACGATAATGGCATCTGATCTTTTTAAATTAACGATAACTTTTTGTAACGCGAGGCTGTTAGGACGAGGTAACGTCAGCTTGTCTCCTTGCCCTATATATCTGTACGGTATTAAGGTCAATGTTCTCGGACGAATCTGTTTTCTTCCAAGCGATTTCACATATGTACCCATCAAATAAAATACTTTATACTGTCGAAGACACCTGTATCCATTTACGTGATCAAGCAAGAGAGATAATATTCTATTGGATGCCAGAGCTCGTCGGAGACAAGGGAAGTGAAGAAGCTGACATAATAGTCCAGCAAATTTGTCGGGAACACACTGCTGTAAATAATCTGCAGTCAGTGAAACAAACCTTTTGGCGTAAGATCCTCCTTGCTAGAATGGAGGAGGGATAAAGTAGCAGTGACATGTCTTCGTGTAGGCCATTCTCACATCACTTTATCTGCTGGCGAGAGGACACATTAGTTAGTGATGCTTGAGTGGTATGCATTTCAGTTGTATGCATTTCAGTTCACGGCTTTTAACTGAGAGTACTTTATATTCTGTCACCATTACAGGCTTCAACTGAAGTGGAAACCTTTCCTCTATTATAGCTGACAACGAGACTAGTGAAGTTCGCGTTTCAAAACTTTGTGTGAATTGCCCAGAATGCAGAGTGACGAACTCATACAAATACTGTTTAGTGATCATCCAACATTATATATCTACCGTAATATTTTAATATCATCTTGCGTGAACTCTCCCCTCAATTCGTGTGTGTGTGTGTGTGTGTGTGTGTGTGTGTGTGTGTGTTTTCAGGTAGGGAATTTTAGGAAAACATTGTGTTTTAATTCCGGTGCAACTTATTAATACTTCGTCTCATTAGACTTTACCATAGATGCTAAAGACCCCGACGTAGTTTTCCCAAACAAATCATCATCATCGCCTAATCATTTATTTAGGAAAATCAAGTGTAATGAATAGCTGCTGAAACAAAGAGCAGATGTGCACAACGCGAACCAGCTCTAACAGCCGCCGAGCTCTCACATATATCTAGAGGCGTCAGTGAGCGATAAGCGGTAAACGTAAGCCAGATCAGCGCGATGTAGCAGTGGTGGACAGGAATGTGCATCGAACGCGAGCGTTCGAGAGTTTAGTGGGAATTCTTGGCTGCCGTTATTCTGTAAAGGCTGTTTCTTCGGGCGTTTTCGTTGGTCCAGTATTAGTGGTCATTCGTCTGGCGGTGTTCTCTCGTGTCGATCTGAAACACGAAAAAAGCTACGTTACTGGGAGTATGCTGGAAAGATCAAGCTCAGGCAGCCAGACTAACAACGTCGCACCGCTGCACTCGGCTACTCACGTTGCGGATGTGTCGGTCCAGTGTTCTCGCATCGTTAACATCTGCATGTATAATCTGCAAGCTTCTGTACAGTGCATGACCGAGAGTAAATCGTGTCAATATGATCGACTTCGTTTTCTATTCCTTTCGCGTATTTGAGCGAGGAGAAAATGACGGTGTGTATGCCTTTTATGTCCCCCAGTCTCTCTTATTTTATTCTGATTCTGCCTTCGATACATACGCAATGACGCCGGATTAGTGGTCACACGGTCTTCTTCTATTAACGGTTCTCTAAATTTATCCGCAGGGTTTGGCTGAAAGGATTCCTATTTTGGTTCCCTGATTATTTCTGTTGCACTTGCGACTCGGCTAAACGGACCTGTTATGATGCTAACAGCGCGTCTCTGAATTATTCCATGTCTGCATTCACGCCTACTAGATAAGGATGCCAAACAATGGAACAAAGGAATTAGCCGCACTATCGTTTTGCATGCTATTTTCTTTACAGATGCATTACATTTTCCCAGAACATTTCCTCCATTTGCCTTTCCTGATAATCATCATCTCATTTCATATCGCTTCTTCATAATACCAATAAAGACTTATACGATTTGACGTGCTTAAGCTGTTCACCACTGATCAGGTTGTTTCTCTTTGATGTAGATAGTCGCTCAACTGACTAGGGCAGTTCCCATTCCTGAAGCCTTCCATCCGATTGGCTACAGCTTATTCTGCATTATTTTACATTTTAACATATTTAAATAATCAAAGCTTGACCACTTTCACGTTATAAATAAAGTATCAGTAATGCCCATAACATAATAAACGTTAAATTCTTTTACATAAAACCAATACAATTTCCTTCTTAGCTTTGAATGTCAGGGCCAGTAGCCTTGCACCAGTGTGCTTTCCGATAAATAAATGAAGAACAGAAGTGACTATTATGCACTAAACTTTACAACAATTATTCTGTTACCTAATGATTCAATAAGGTGTCATGCTGTCATCGTTCAATGTGTTTTGTATGGAGGAAATGATGATCTGATGCTAACTGTAAATTCTGATAATTTAAATTTACTGTATCTTTTAAACAAATAAAGTTAGAGAGTTGATATTTACAACGTTTGACATTTTAGTGATGCGCTTCTATATGAAATATCGGTCGTTAAGATTGAGCAAACCTTTCAGAATTTAGCCTTCAGGTCTTTGTTACAAAACTTGTTTATTTCACTTTGACAGTAAATGCTAAACTATTATAGATATGATCAATATTCAAGTTTTATTAGGATCGCCATGGAATTTTATGGAGGATGGCAAACAAAAATTACAGTGGCTTCATTCCCTGCACTAGTATAGAATTAAATAGTTTTTATAAATGTTTCCCTTTATCACCGATCTTAGGTCCGCCATATTTAACACTGCTACGTCTTCTGGGCCACAAACGGTTTCTACGGGGTTTCCCTATGACGTAAGTTCTCGTCTGTCTCACTCGCACACTGCAGCGCTTAGGCCTCAATAGACGCCTGTGAGTTTTCCCATCTCGTGGTGAATCTGCGTCCTTTGTGGCACGCGGTCCTGAACGACAGGGTTGGATTCACAGTGCCTGAAGGCTGACTCTTTCGGCCATATACTTAAAACAGAGCGAAATGCTCGTTAACTCACAAAATTTGTGATTTTTTTTACACCTGGTCGTATTACAACGTTTTGTTTTAATAAATTATGCTGCAGTGGCATTGTGTGTGGCTTTCTAGTAAAACAAAGTGTAAGTGCCCCCGAAAACAGACTCTGGAATAGCAGTGTATGTGTGTCCACCAATTTTATATCGATTTTCTCTATTCAATTTAATTTGTATAAGAGGCAACCCAAGAACCACGGCATTTCTTTGGATCAATCTATGGAGAAGTGTGCCTGACAATAACGCAATGAATATTACTTGAAAAAAAAAGGGAAACTATAATATTATCCGTACGTAATTATTCTTCACGTGACTGGCACTAGGTGTGTGGATTCCTATTGTTATCACTGTAAAATAAGCACAATCGCCTGGAAATAATGTAAAAAAGGAGGAAACGACTCAAACTGTCATATACAATTACTTTCGGTAGGTGAACATTCCTCAAGACGTGTGTACATTCAATGGATTGACTGGCAGCATACTTGCACACCACTACTGAATTTGTCCAATCCTTGCCAAGTAAATACGAAATGTTAATGCATCCATGTAACTTAGCCTTCAGGTATAAATTCTTATTATACTGTCTCGATATTTATGAACACGCAAAGTCGCTCTTACCAGTATAATTACTATAATTTGTTCTTTTTAGTTATTATCTGTAAAAAATAGCTTTTCCTCATTAAACGTATTTAAATTTGCAGCCATAGCAGCAACCATTATTCTCTGCTTCTGTTAAAAATACACATAATATTAGAGCTTCGCTCTTTGCGACAAAAATGATACATGGAATTATACGAAAGCCACGTGACGTTCCCGCATTGTCGTTCACGATATACGCAGTTCACTGCTTTCAGTCCACATACGTTTCCTGGCATAAAAAAAAGAAGCACCCAGAAGATATAGTCAGATGTCAAATACCTGCATACATTTACACACCATAGATCGGTATGCAAACGATTAGAGCCGCAGTTCTCTCTGGCAGGTTAAAGTGAATCAGCGTCTTTTATGTTTAGTATCAGTACCAGGCCTATTAAGGTATGTATATAAGGGGCGTTAACAGAGTCAGATGTTGAGTGAACATTCAATAGGGTACCACGCACCCGCATGAGACAGCGTTATCAGTATTTGACAGCGTTTGAAATGCATGTCACCGTAACTAAGTTGATTAGAGTCTGTTTTATATTATCTGTTGAAGGCTTCACTAGTTTCAAAGTATTTCTCGGAAAAAAAAATTGGAACGTAGTCTGAGGGCCGGTTTTCGCGTACTTTAGACGTAGGTTTACATACAAATTTAAAACATTTCTTTAAGTATTATGTGAAGAATTTAGGTTGTTTCATTACACATATATTTAGTAGTGCCTTATCTACTCGGGGGAATTAAAGATTTTAAGTTCTATATTTTGTTTCCTTTCAAAACTTACGTATCGTGCATACACGAACTTAGGCCTAATTTTTCCGGTATACAGATTTTGATTTTTAACGGTAGTTTAACTGCATTACGTTACTATATTAATAGTATAGACGTATATTAGTGTTCCACATAACTTTAGTGACTCTTGTGATCTGTAGTTAGTAGACTATTACTGTTTATGCCTGTATAAATTTTGTGAAAATATAGTAAACAACCATGAGAGAGAATTGCTTGAGCTCGTCTGGCAGATGGTTACATTGTATTGAATGTAGTGGCATGGGAATTGGGGAAGTAAATGGGTCACTTCCATGGTATTGCAGATTATGTTGAGCCCTTCAGGCTGAACTGGATAGTGCTAGGGAGGAACTGATGGGGTTAAGGGGGGAGAAGGGTGAAGACAGGTGGGAATTGGTAGCAAGGAATAGGGGCCACAGAAAGAGAACAGTATGTGACAATTTCATCATTGGCACAAACAATAGATTTGCCTTGCTACCTCAGTCATCTAAGAAAGAGGCTCAAGTGACGTGTGGGCCAGATGTTGCAGGAAAAGTTAGGTGACGGGTACCAGGACACACGTATTTTCAAGCCCAGTGTATGTCTTAGTCAAGTGATAGAGGATGTAGGATCATTGTGCAAGGGTTTTACAAAGCAGGATCATGTTGATGTAGCGGGCGGAGTGGGAAGAAGCAGTATTGACAGGGTTCAGGGCTACAGTACTGAGTGTGATCTGGTAAAAGTAACATCTGCAGCGAACCAAACAAACGTCGATGACGAGGCCGTTAAGGATGGGATTGCTGGAATTGGGAAAGGAAAAAAAAATTGGAAATTTGTGATAAGTTCCTAAGGGACCAAACTGCTGAGGTCATCAGTCCCTAACATTACACACTACTTAATATAACTTAAACGAACTTACGCTAAGGACAACACACATACCCGTGCCCGAGGGAGGACTCGAACTTCCGACCGGGGGGGAGCCGCGCGATCTGTAGCAAGGCGTCTCAGACTGCGGGGGTGGGGAAGGAAATCGGATTTGCCCTTTCAGAGTGCCCACCCTGGCAATCGCCTTAGGCAGTTTAGGGAAATTACGGGTAAACTAAATGTGGGTGGCAGGATGGGGATTCGAACCGCCATTCTCTAGAATATGAGTCCGGTGTCTTAATACTGCAACTTTTTTAGGGTTATCAACCAGATACCCAGCATGTAATGACGTATTTCACTTAATACTAAGATATGGCTGGCTATGCACATTTTAATGTCAGTTTAAACATTATGAGTTCTTCCGTAGTTCAGTAGTTGTCTGAGTGAAATATATCAATTTCGTTCAAAAACTGTCAGCGTCTTTCGGAACGGTTGATTTTACGAATTACACTTATTAAAAGCTTTTGCTGATAAGGAACCTAATTTATTGATTTCTACTACATCACATGGTGTAATTTCGCAAGATAACTGAATACAAGATAGCCTACGTGAAATAAATCAGAATAAATATTTTGATCAACTTGTCAAGATTCGGATTAGACAAGTATTTTGTATGCATAAAACAGAACTCGCCCTGTCTGTTTTAACAAGCTTTGAAACTGTTCGTGTTGTTCATCTCCAGGTATCTGCGACATTCGATGCAATAAGCGCATCTGGCACCCAGTTCGGAAAGTGTAAGGACGCTCAAAATGTTTCCGTTCGAAGGCTGGACAGTCCAGAATCGGTACACTAATCAGGCAAAATTCCCGTGAGCATTGAGGCCATCATCCTACCGACGCACCAGATTGAAGATACCGGTTTAGTAAAACATCGTGTCCTGTAGCGTGAAGAAGTCCGTAACTGCCTGCTGCACGTCCTCGTGCGACAGGAATCGCAGGCCCTTTGAAGCCATTTTTAAGAAACCGAATACGTGAGAATTTCATGGGGAAAGATCAGGACTATAGTGTGGATGCTCAAATGCCTCCCACTTGACCTGGCGAAACTTCTGCGTTACGACGTTTGCGATACGTGGACGTGCGTTATCGTGAAACAGCAGCACCTCTTTTCGAACCATTTCACAACAGTGGTTTTCCACAAACGTGCTGCCCCATACATACGTATTCTTCAGTCTCCGATGGATATGTCTACCGATGTTTGTCCTTCGGAAGCAAAAAATAAAGATTAACAGCACATTGATCCGATTTGGACGCGTTTGGTAATAACGTCACCACAGTTCACGTTTCCGCATTTACCGCACGCACGTCAGAAAGACACGAGTGTCCTTGTTTACATGGCGGTGGTTATATACCCGCATCGTAGTCGCTCTACGTTGCATATACTCTGCACTCTGCAGCAACGTCCTCAAACGTAAACTTTTTGTTTCCCTTTTAATTTTTCTAGTGACTTTTTATTTCTCGCTGAAAAACATAGTTTACGTAGAGATCACTGGACACACCACGGGACCCAAATAGCTTCTGCTTAGAGGAATTATTTGGTCGAAAAAAAAAAAAAAACGGACATGTGCCATTAGGGTTCGCAATCTGAGGGTTTCGTACCAACTTAATTATAGATAGTTAATCTACAGGTTTAGATGAGTGAGTTTGCGAGCATCAAAATATGTGACATAAATGGCCATCTCTTTGGATTACATTGAATTAGAAGCTTAAATTTTTTTACACCGCCAAAAGACCGTACACCTTAGTACTGGAAGTAGTTCAACTTGTTCCATGTATCCTTCCTGACAGAAAGGGGTCTTAACAGACAGACATACAGACAAGATGATCCAATAAGAGTTCTGGTTGTACGGACTGAGGTACAGAACACTAAAACGTACCTGAAATCCTGCGATGCTGGTTCCCTGTCAACGAACACTAGTACCTTTTCCACAACAACGTGATCTCGAAGATACACAAACTGATTTGCATTTTACAGTTAGTGTTGCTACTGTCCTTTGAAGCTTTCCATGCTGTGTCTAAAAGTGCTGTACGTCATACGACTACAGCACGTCAGACTTCACTTAAGCTACCATACTGGCTCGCCCAAATCTTTTACAAACACACACACACACACACACACACACACACACACACACACACACACACAGGCTCGCGCTGTTTCGCTCTCTCGTTCGCAAAGTGCTGCTCTCCCCTTCACATCTCTTTATTGCTTAGTCGCTCACCGAAGCAAATGAAGTGTTATCAGGATTTATCGTTCCTGTCAGTCGTGTAAAACCACATTCGTACTGTGATCTCGAGGAACCGGTTTCATCATAAGAGGGCTGAACTCGTGAAATTTCGCAACGAAACCGGCCGAAATAGCTTTTAAAGGTGTTGCCCAACGAACGGCTGGTTTTATTGCCCACACTAGTTCTGAGAAGTGCTACTGTAAGTCCGAAAGAACGTGAATAAAATTATACAGGTGGTAGTGAAAAGTTAAGTCCTTCTAAATCGGCTTTCGTCACCTTTCAGCATTTTGGAGTGCAGAAGTTTCAGTTTCCATTAATTCGATTTCAGTTTTGTGAAATGCTGGTCGTTCCTACCTGTGCATAGTTACGACGATTATACACAACTCTGTAAATAAAATTTATTTGCTGACTTTGATATTTCTACTCTGTTACTCGGGTTTTTGATGCCACAATTTATATTCCAGATGAATATTTTTCACAACAGAGAAATGCAGAGAGAGCTGCTTTATCCGCGCGTGTCCCTACAAAGTGTAGCGAACCTTTTTTTACACGATTCGTGTCTTCTGTGCATTTTCTTTCTTTGTCAATTTGCCTTGACAATTGCAGGTCAGCGTCGCCGCCCTTAGAAACCTGTGAAGATTGTATGAATAAGCAGCATCTCTTCCGTTGATTACCATTTCTTGTTGTTCATTATGTTAACTCAGGATCGTGTAGTAGTAGTACTAGTAGCAGCAGCAGCTTTATTCATCTGTAGATCTCTTTTTACAAGGATAGAGGACATGCCAAAGTACACTACTGGCCATTAAAATTGCTACACCAAGAAGAAATGCTGATGATAAACGGGTTTTCATTGGACAAATATATTATACTAGAACTGATATGTGATTACATTTCCACGCAATTTGGGTGTATAGATACTGAGAAATCAGTCCCCAGAACAACCACCTCTCGCCGTAATAACGGCCTTGATACGCCTGGGCATTGAGTCAAACAGAGCTTGGATGGCGTGTACAGGTACAGCTGCCCATGCAGCTTCAACACGATACCACAGTTCATCAAGAGTAGTGACTGGCGTATTGTGATGAGCCAGTTGCTCGGCCACCATTGACCAGACGTTTTCAGTTGATGAGAGACCTGGAGAATGTGCTGGCCAGGACAGCAGTCGAACATTTTCTGTATCCAGAAAGGCCCGTACCGGACATGCAACATGCGGTCGTGCATTATCCTGCTGATGTAGGGTTTCGCAGGGATCGAATGAAGGGTAGAGCCACAGGTCGTAATACATCTGGAATGTAACGTCCACTGTTCAAAGTGCCGTCAATGCGAACAACAGGTGACCGAGACGTGTAGCCAATGGTACCCCATACCATCACGCCGGGTGATACGCCAGTATGGCGATGACGAATACACATTTCCAATGTGCGTGCACCGCGATGTCGCCAAACACGGATGTGACCATCATGATGCTGTAAAAAGAACCTGGATTCATTCGAAAAAATGTCGTTTTGCCATTCGTGCAACCAGGTTCGTCGTTGAGTACACCATCGCAGGCGCTCCTGTCTGTGATGCAGCGTCAAGGGTAACCGCAGCCATGGTCTCCGAGCTGATAGTCCATGCTGCTGCAAACGTCTTCGAACTGTTCATGCAGATGGTTGTTGTCTTACAAACGTCCCCATAGGCTACAATCGGACCTTTATCAAAGTCAGAAACGAGATGGTACGCATTTCTCCTCCTTACACGAGGTATCACAACAACGTTTCACCATCCAACGCCGGTCAACTGCTGTTTGTGTATGAGAAATCGGTCGGGAACTTTCCTCATGTCAGCACGTTGTAGGTGTCGCCACCGGCGCCAACCTTGTGTGAATGCTCTGAAAAGCTAATCATTTGCATATCACAGCATCTTCTTCCTGTTAGTTAAATTTCGCGTCTGTAGCACGTCATCTTCGTGGTGTAGCAATTTTAATGGCCAGTAGTGTATTTACAAGTGTAGACCAATTTAAAATAAGCTAATTCCTATACACATACATTTACAGACGTCTAGTTAGAGACAATCTTTAGATTTACTCCTGATATACAATAATTTTCTTACAAATAACTTATTAAATAATGTAATGCCACGCTGTTCACTCATATCTCACTATCAGTCACAGCACACACTGTACACACATTGTTTCGTAACACTTCACACACTACACACACACACACACACACACACACACACACTGGTGATATCTGGGCCATTTTCTGTACCACATCTGGACCATTTTCTGTACCGTAACTTCCCATTTGCTATCCTGAAAAACTGAGTCAGCATCCCTCTATAATGAGTGAGAGGTTGAGCTCAGAAAGAGGAAGAGGTGTTAGTAGTGTGCTATGCATAGCTTGGGGGTAAGTATTTCTAGGAAATTAAAAAAGAAGGAAAAGAACATAATGTGGAGGTGGTTATGTGGAATGTTAAATGTTTTATAATCATTATTATTATTATTATTTATTTGTATAACAATTTTTTTATCAAACCCCTACTCTGTTTTATCTAAGTAATCCTTGAATGTATAAAATGTATTGCATAACAGGTACTGTTTAGCTGCCTTTTTAAATAAATGTACTTTTGCACTTTCCTTAATCTCTTTTGTTAATTTGTTGTACAGTTTTATTTCTTGATAGAAAATGGTGTTTTTAGTTTTATGTTTATTTTTTCTTGGTAAATGTAAGTTGAGTCTATCTCTTGTTGCATGGTCATGCACAGAGCTGTTTTTGCAGTAATTACCAATGCTATTTTTGATGTGTAGAACTGACTGGTGAATGTATTGACAAGAAACAGTTAAAATCCTCAGTGTTGCTAACCCTCCAATGGCGAAATGTCGTGAATCGAGTACCGTTAAGAAACTTTTTGAGATGATTTTTTAAATAAGTTTTTTCTAGACAGTAACTCACATTATCCTGTATCATTATCCAGCTCCCATTCCTGATCAACATTCGTTTTTATGAGAGATTAATGTTAAGAGATCCAAGTTTGCATTGCATGTATTTAAGAGAATTGCGAGCTTTCAAATAAGGCAATGAAATGACGGTGTGTCCCTCAACCACGTACCCTCAGACTCAGAGTTGAAATATTAAAAGTTTCGGCTGGTTTCGTTGTCTAGGGGCTGGGATACGTAGTTCCCGCATTACAGGTCAAATACTGCTGAGTCTACAGTATACGATAAGAATACACACATGAATCGAATGGTCGAAGGTTTGTATCACTCAGCAATTGCGAATTATGAATGTAACATATAAATTTATAAATGAAAGATTGAAATCAAATGAAATCTCCAGGTACTATCTTAACGATTTTAATGACGAGTACGACAGTAGAACTACTTTTGAGAATGCGGTATATTTCTGCAAAACACTTACTGGTGTCTATGGTCCAGCAATTAAATAAAATATAAGTTGTATTACAGGGAAACAATAAATTCCTACTGCACGTAATTAGCTATGAACAACAACATAGCTCGCGAGATGTTCACTTCTAAACGCACATTACTTCTTCACTGTAGAAGCCACTGAAACTCGCCCGCATCTCGTGGTCGTGCGGTAGCGTTCTCGCTTCCCACGCCCGGGTTCCCGGGTTCGATTCCCGGCGGGGTCAGGGATTTTATCTGCCTCGTGATGGCTGGGTGTTGTGTGCTGTCCTTAGGTTAGTTAGGTTTAAGTAGTTCTAAGTTCTAGGGGACTTATGACCACAGCAGTTGAGTCCCATAGTGCTCAGAGCCATTTCGCCACTGAAACTCACGAGTGCACAAGTCAGCACTACGAAATATTTCTAAGTCTTTCCGCCAACTCCGCGTCCGTCGCGCCGCCGCGTCCAGCACTTCCTGTGTCGTGTGCCGTACCCGTCCAGACCTGCCCTCGTGTCCTCTCTCGAAACGATCCTCCTCCCCCACTTCCATACAGTCTCACCATTCACGAGCGCTGTGATTGGCTAGAGCGCTCCCTCCATGTCTCCATGCCAACGTACACTCACAAACATATTTAAGCACATACGAAATACTGGCTTTACATTTAAATACTTGAAATTAAATAAATATTCCTACGGCTGGACCATAAACACGCTCTGACACACACTATTAAATACATAAACAATTAAATAAACACATATCAAAAGAAAAGAAGCAAAAGGTAGGCCAGGAGCCTAATGTCTCTGTGCTTTCTAAAACACAGAAAATATTTAACCAATTTCTTCATGAATAGTATATACCGGATATAAACAAAGTCAGAGATGAATAAATATATTTATAAGCATGCTGCTAACGTTTTTTGTATAACTGTGGAGTACTTATGGCCTGACTTTGACCTCCAATAAATCATGTACTATTCAAGTTACATGCCTGTAATTCATACCATTTTAGGTTTACACTAATAGCTTTCTAAAGACACGTAGATCGAAGAAATCGGAAGAACCATTTAGATTTTGAAAATTCGTTGCTGCTTGTTACTTGTATAATTTACAGTTAGTTACTAAATTTTAAACTAATAAAGATATTGAAAATCTGATTACACCATCGTCGTGCATATAATAGTAATGTACATGTTTCTTTTTGAAGTATCATGATTCACCTGGCTACTATTAATTTCTATACGAACTGTGAAATGTCTGCCCTTAAGGTTTCACAAAGATCGCTAACTTCGGCATTCCGGGCATAGACATCTCCTTCATCAACATAGCGTCACCATGGAATTCCCAGCCACGCAGCTGGACCCATCTTGCTTCTGTCAGCGTATGGCACCACGTGGTCGGCCTGCCAAGCGGTCCGTGCGGCCACTGCTTCCTCCGAACTTGGAATATTTTCAGGTCGTGACGACTCGCCCGTTACCTCGCAGATTGCACTGCACTACCGCGATTCTTCGTAATTAGTTGAAGCTCAGAAATTGAGAAGCACTTTTTCTAGAAGAGCAGTTCCACAGTGTTGTCCATCACGATACAGGTAAGCCAAATACAGGAGATACGAAGTTTCAGTTTCGCAGGATCAATTAACAGCGTTGAGATTCATTATTCTCAGTAAAATGCAGTCTTTTTTTTTGTTTTTTGACAGACAGTGTTGATTCAGCCAGGGTGTATTTCGTTCACATTCTCACAGTGAGATTCGTTTCTCCTTCTCGCAGACAGATTTGGTTCTCAACTGTAAACGTGAGATTAGCTTGTGCAGGTATTTCTATGAGTGGCATTTTTTTGGTATGCAGCAGCTTACGTTCATATGGGGACTAAACATTCAGAAAAAAACAAACTAGAAATAAAGCACACAAGTGCGCATTCACATAATCTTCTTTATTTTTTTTTTATTTATTAAGGTAACGTTACGTTCCTCCACGGCTGACCGTCAGTGCACAGTATTATTGTTCGGTTTTGGAGCATCACCTGCGACCAGCTTTGCGAAATAAGCGGCGACACTTTCTGCGCAACCCACCCATTATTTTGCACAACAATGCGCGAGCGCATACAGCGCAAGCCGTGGCTGTTCTGTTCGGTCGATGGGACCGGGAAGTACTGTACCACCCACCACACTCCCCAGACTTGTGACTTTTATTTGATTCCGAAGATCAAGGAACCATTACGTGGCATTCGCTTCAGAACTGTTCCAGAGACTCGACAGGCAGTAGACCGCTCCATTCGTAGCATCAACGGAACAGACCCTGTTAACGGTATACTACGCCTTCCGTATCGCTGGCAACGGGTTCTACACAACGCTGGTGACTACTTTGAAGGACAGTAACGGGTGTAAACATGTAACTCTTTTGTATCGGTTGTGAATAAATACACTCCTGGAAATGAAAAAAAGAACACATTGACACCGGTGTGTCAGACCCACCATACTTGCTCCGGACACTGCGAGAGGGCTGTACAAGCAATGATCACACGCACGGCGCAGCGGACACACCAGGAACCGCGGTGTTGGCCGTCGAATGGCGCTAGCTGCGCAGCATTTGTGCACTGCTGCCGTCAGTGTCGGCCAGTTTGCCATGGCATACGGAGCTCCATCGCAGTCTTTAACACTGGTAGCATGCCGCGACAGCGTGGACGTGAACCGTATGTGCAGTTGACGGACTTTGAGTGAGGGCGTATAGTGGGCATGCGGGAGGCCGGGTGGACGTACCGCCGAATTGCTCAACACGTGGGGCGTGAGGTCTCCACAGTACATCGATGTTGTTGCCAGTGGTCGGCGGAAGGTGCACGTGCCCGTCGACCTGGGACCGGACCGCAGCGACGCACGGATGCACGCCAAGACCGTAGGATCCTACGCAGTGCCGTAGGGGACCGCACCGCCACTTCCCAGCAAATTAGGGACACTGTTGCTCCTGGGGTATCGGCGAGGACCATTCGCAACCGTCTCCATGAAGCTGGGCTACGGTCCCGCACACCGTTAGGCCGTCTTCCGCTCACGCCCCAACATCGTGCAGCCCGCCTCCAGTGGTGTCGCGACAGGCGTGAATGGAGGGACGAATGGAGACGTGTCGTCTTCAGCGATGAGAGTCGCTTCTGCCTTGGTGCCAATGATGGTCGTATGCGTGTTTGGCGCCGTGCAGGTGAGCGCCACAATCAGGACTGCATACGACCGAGGCACACAGGGCCAACACCCGGCATCATGGTGTGGGGAGCGATCTCCTACACTGGCCGTACACCACTGGTGATCGTCGAGGGGACACTGAATAGTGCACGGTACATCCAAACCGTCATCGAACCCATCGTTCTACCATTCCTAGACCGGCAAGGGAACTTGCTGTTCCAACAGGACAATGCACGTCCGCATGTATCCCGTGCCACCCAACGTGCTCTAGATGGTGTAAGTCAATTACCCTGGCCAGCAAGATCTCCGGATCTGTCCCCCATTGAGCATGTTTGGGACTGGATGAAGCGTCGTCTCACGCGGTCTGCACGTCCAGCACGAACGCTGGTCCAACTGAGGCGCCAGGTGGAAATGGCATGGCAAGCCGTTCCACAGGACTACATCCAGCATCTCTACGATCGTCTCCATGGGAGAATAGCAGCCTGCATTGCTGCGAAAGGTGGATATACACTGTACTAGTGCCGACATTGTGCATGCTCTGTTGCCTGTGTCTATGTGCCTGTGGTTCTGTCAGTGTGATCATGTGATGTATCTGACCCCAGGAATGTGTCAATAAAGTTTCCCCTTCCTGGGAAAATGAATTCACGGTGTTCTTATTTCAATTTCCAGGAGTGTAGTTGCCACTATTTAAGTTAGAACCACGTATATAAAGTACTGAAAATCAAATTTTCGTAGCTCTGAAAGCCAATAGATAGGCAACTGCAACAACGTCTGGGTGACCATTTTAGCTGTGTAATTATATTGATATGAGCTAGGAAAGGAACTAATTTCGAGATGTATTGAATGTAAACTCTAACTGGAATGGCACCTTGTTCGCTTTTAAGAAATCTTAATGGTTTTTGAATACCACTGTTATGGATATCGATATCACCCATTTTTCAGTCTGTGTTGCAGTCAAACATGACGCAGTATTGTCTTCTTGTGCGAATACATTTTACGGTCTGGAATTTAAAATCTATGTATTCTCTCTGCTGTCTTCAAGTTTCGACGCCATATGGATCCACAAGGGGTTGAAATGGCTCTGAGCACTATGGGACTTAACTGCTGTGGTCATCAGTCCCCTAGAACTTAGAACTACTTAAACCTAACTAACCTAAGGACATCACACAACACCCAGTCATCACGAGGCAGAGAAAATCCCTGACCCCGCCGGGAATCGAACCCGGGAACCCGGGCGCGGGAAGCGAGAATGCTACCGCACGACCACCAGCTGGCTTTACTCAATATCCTTCTTAAGGATGCATGATTTGCTGTTAAATTTCGTCTATCAGAATCCCTGACGTCTCTGCCATAGCGAGAATATAGTAGTATCAGTTTTCGCACCATTTTACGAACGGTACCATTAGACCAAGGTGGGTGTTACCCGTGTTTTGTTGTTTTATTGGGAACGTACTTGTCGAGACCGCAGTTTGTAACGTCTTTGAGGTTTGCTGTATCGACAGTGTCTTTTGTCGTTTAGGACTTTGCACACAACAGTTAGGAGAGCTCGGCTGCAGACTCGTGCTGCAAATGTCATCGTAGGAAAGCTGCACAGGAGCAGAACTGATCAGCGAACACAAGGTAACACAACAAACAGAAGATTTACTGAACGTGTATTTCTCCAAGCGAATTATGACATTACAGATAGGACAGTAAGAAATACCGGGTGATCAGAAAGTCAGCGTAAATTTGAAAACTGAATAAATCACGGAATAATGTAGATTAGAGAGGTACAAATTGACACACATGCTTGGAATGACATGGGGTTTTATTAGAACCAAAAAAATACAAACATTCAAAAAATGTCCGACAGATGGCGCTTCATCTGATCAGAATAGCAATAATTAGCATAACAAAGTAAGACAAAGCAAAGATGATGTTCTTTACAAGAAATGCTCAATATTTCCACCATCATTCCTCAACAATAGCTGTAGTCAAGGAATAATGTGAACAACACTGTAAAGCGTGTCCGGAGTTATGGTGAGGCATTGGCGCCGGATGTTGTCTTTCAGCATCCCTAGAGATGGTCGATCACGAAACACTTGCGACTTCAGGTAACCCCAAAGCCAATAGTTGCACGGACTGAGGTCTGGGGACCTGGGAGGCCAAGCATGACGAAAGTGGCGGCTGAGCGCACGATCATCACCAAACGACGTGCGCAAGAGATCTTTCACGCGTCTAGCAATACTCGTGTTTTTTTTCCCTAATAAAACCCCATGTCATTCCAAGCATGTGTGTCAATTTTTACCTCTCTATCTACATTATTCCGTGGTTTATTAAGTTTTCAAATTTATACTGACTTTTTGATCACCCAGTATATCTAGCTATCATTGTCAATAAGGAAGAGACTTGCGCTACTAAGCACGAATGGTGGTGTCGTAGCAAAAAGTTCCGAGTGCAGGTGGGTCGAGTGACTGCCGCACGTCGTCCTATATCGCGGCGGCAGAGGGCGCTCCTTCATTCCGGAACCAGGCAGCTCCTACGGTCGGAGTTTCGAATGCTGCCTCGGGCATGGATGTGTGTAATGTCCTTAGGTTAGTTAGGTTTAAATGGTTCTAAGTTCTAGGGGACTAATGACCTCAGCAGTCAAGTCCCGTAGTGCCCAGAGCCATTTGTAC
This sequence comes from Schistocerca cancellata, assembly GCF_023864275.1. Lineage (NCBI taxonomy): Eukaryota > Metazoa > Arthropoda > Insecta > Orthoptera > Acrididae > Schistocerca > Schistocerca cancellata. The sequence continues at coordinate 225,749,219 of NC_064632.1, read as the reverse complement.
CATTTTAGAAGGTGCTCGAGGTACAGAGCCGATGGTAAATATGGGTCACCAGTCGCTCACCACAGGATCCCCCAGATCCTACGCGTCCGCTGTAGCCATCTGATGGAAACTTACAATTCCGTTGCCAACTTGGTGACGCCAATGGGGTGGTATCAGTGCGTGGATCACATCTTTGTCGACCACACACGGAGCGCCGCACACAGTTCCATGGGGGACGACACATCTGAACCCACCACCGGGGCGTCTCCGCGAGCCCGCTCTATCCATTGCCGCCCTGATCTCGGAAGACTCGCAGTGGGAATAAAAGGACCTAGCACGACGCTACTAATCTGGCAAGTGATTGAACATTGTACATATAGCCAGAGATCCTAGAACTATCAACCCGTCAGTGTGGAAGGGTTATGTGCGGGGATTAGAAAGTTATGTATTTATCACATTTATCTGCACGTATTGTAAATGGTGTAAATTAATACGTTCGTGTTTTAACCATTTGATAAAAGTTTTAGTGTTTGTGCCGCCTCGTTCAGCTACGTAAACAACAAGGCTGATCGCAATTCATATGTGTTTGCCAGATTTGAAGTAAATATTCCCAGTTTAACCTTCAAATAAATTGACAGTGAACGTCTGTCAGCTCGAGCGAACATTAATCCTCTTTTGTGTTTCATGAAGATCTCTCTGCCATGTGTGAATATTGTTTTTGTTCAAAAATGGTACAAATGGCTCTGAGCACTAGGGGACTTAACATCTGAGCTCATCAATCCCCTAGAACTTAGAACTACTTAAACCTAACTAACCTAAGGACACCACGCACATCCATGCCCGAGGCAGGATTCGAACCTGCGACCGTAGCGATCGCGCGGTTCCGGACTGAAGCGCCGAGAACCGCTCGGCCACTGCGGCCGGCATTGTTTCTGTAATAGCATCATGTTCGCTAAGCCCTCCTAATATTAATTCACAAGATTTCTTGTAACCGTCGCTACCTGATGCGCAGTTATTCCTGGTCGATAGTAGGCGGGTTAAAGTCATCGCCAAGGCCCCACTACTACATTGCGCTCTCGTTGTTTCCGTGCTATCGAGTGCCTAAATTTGTGGTCGGTAGAAACAACGGATTATTAATCTGCGGATGCTGCGGGGGTGGAAGGACGGCTTTCGATGAGGTGGCGGTAAGTTGTAGAGTCTAGTTACTGGGCGCTGGAGATGGGACGACAAACTTGTAATTAACGCATAACAGTACGCAGAAAAAAGAGCATTCAAACTTGTTTGTGTGCCATTTTTGAGTCGTATACATTAAATGTTTGTTCCCGCTGTTGTCTGTGTTTATCAGTGGTCATTCAGAGGCAATGTTTATCAGTGGTCATTCAGAGGCAATGCACAACATTATGCAGTTTTCTTTTCCGATCCATAATGATATTACTGTGGGATATGCAGTGCTTCCACCCTTAAGGTGCGTTCACACATGTGCGCCTTGCTGCTGGTCGCCGTGCGCCTGTGCTTGCCCCACAAGCAAGAGGAGGCACGCGTGTAGCTGCATGCCTCTTCCTCAGCACGTGCGTGCGACTGTGTCACACTAGGCGCTTCCTACTTCCGTGTGAGACAAGCTGCAGCCACACGGCAACTAGCCGCAAGGAGCACAAGTGTAAACGCAGCTGAACTGTGACGTCTGCATGAACAGCGTCACGTTTCATGTGACAAAAAAATGGTTCAGACAAAGACTGTTTAGCTTCAGAAGCCCTGTCCCTTTAAGCTGCCGAAAACCACTCGAATAACGTATTTAAATATACACTCCTGGAAACTGAAATAAGAACACCGTGAATTCATTGTCCCAGGAAGGGGAAACTTTATTGACACATTCCTGGGGTCTGATACAGCACATGATCACACTGACAGAACCACAGGCACATAGACACAGGCAACAGAGCATGCACAATGTCGGCACTAGTACAGTGTATATCCACCTTTCGCAGCAATGCAGGCTGCTATTCTCCCATGGAGACGCTCGTAGAGATGCTGGATGTAGTCCTGTGGAACGGCTTGCCATGCCATTTCCACCTGGCGCCTCAGTTGGACCAGCGTTCGTGCTGGACGTGCAGACCGCGTGAGACGACGCTTCATTCAGTCCCAAACATGCTCAATGGGGGACAGATCCGGAGATCTTGCTGGCCAGGGTAGTTGACTTACACCTTCTAGAGCACGTTGGGTGGCACGGGATACATGCGGACGTACATTGTCCTGTTGGAACAGCAAGTTCCCTTGCCGGTCTAGGAATGGTAGAACGATGGGTTCGATGACGGTTTGGATGTACCGTGCACTATTCAGTGTCCCCTCGACGATCACCAGTGGTGTACGGCCAGTGTAGGAGATCACTCCCCACACCATGATGCCGGGTGTTGGCCCTGTGTGCCTCGGTCGTATGCAGTCCTGATTGTGGCTCTCACCTGCACGGCGCCAAACACGCATACGACCATCATTGGCACCAAGGCAGAAGCGACTCTCAGCGCTGAAGACGACACGTCTCCATTCGTCCCTCCATTCACGCCTGTCGCGACACCACTGGAGGCGGGCTGCACGATGATGGGACGTGAGCGGAAGACGGCCTAACGGTGTGCGGGACCGTAGCCCAGCTTCATGGAGACGGTTGCGAATGGTCCTCGCCGATACCCCAGGAGCAACAGTGTCCCTAATTTGCTGGGAAGTGGCGGTGCGGTCCCCTACGGCACTGCGTAGGATCCTACGGTCTTGGCGTGCATCCGTGCGTCGCTGCGGTCCGGTCCCAGGTCGACGGGCACGTGCACCTTCCGCCGACCACTGGCGACAACATCGATGTACTGTGGAGACCTCACGCCCCACGTGTTGAGCAATTCGGCGGTACGTCCACCCGGCCTCCCGCATGCCCACTATACGCCCTCGCTCAAAGTCCGTCAACTGCACATACGGTTCACGTCCACGCTGTCGCGGCATGCTACCAGTGTTAAAGACTGCGATGGAGCTCCGTATGCCACGGCAAACTGGCTGACACTGACGGCGGCGGTGCACAAATGCTGCGCAGCTAGCGCCATTCGACGGCCAACACCGCGGTTCCTGGAGTGTCCGCTGTGCCGTGCGTGTGATCATTGCTTGTACAGCCCTCTCGCAGTGTCCGGAGCAAGTATGGTGGGTCTGACACACCGGTGTCAATGTGTTCTTTTTTCCATTTCCAGGAGTGTATAATTGTCGCTGACACTTTTTTTGGTAGGTATTTTTTTGCACCAGAATAGTAATTTATACGAAGAAATTCAACTACGTAACTATTTTTGTAGATATGACAAGAAATCCCAGATTTAGATTCATAATTCCTCAAATTTCACGTAGATTCCTGAAATCGCGTGAGGCGCAGACTTCGATGATTCCTTCAATAATTCCACGACTTTTTATTTTCACAAATCATTTCTGAGATACTGTCCCATCTTACATGTGGTTAACGCTGACACTTCGAAAACTGCAACGTTTGACCTTCATTAGCTTCCTAAATAATAAGTAGCAAATGGGAATCGGTAATCAAAGTGTCCGTGAAACTGATGTGGCTCGCGAAATAATTTCGTATCTTAACGTGCAACTTATTCGATGACATAGCATTGGCAGTTATGCAACTGGAGAAACATACATCTTCTACGTCTACATACATACACACTTCGCAAGCCACCATATGGTACACGGTGGAACGCACCTTGTACCGCTACTAGTCATTTCCCTTCCTGTTCTACTCGCAGATGGAGCGAGGGGAAAGCGGCTGTCTAAATGCATCTGTATGAACCCTAATTTTTCTTATCTTGCCGTCGCTGTCCTACACTTAAATGCATGTTGGCGGCAGTAGAATCGTTCTGCTGTCAGATGCAAATGTCAGTTCTCCAAATTTTATCAGTAGTGTTTCGCGAAATGGACGTCTTCTCCCCGCGAGGATTTCCCGTCCAAGTTCACGAATCATCTCCGTAATCCTCGCGCGTTGATCGACCCCACCGGGAATAAACTATCGCACGCCTCGGAATCGCTTCTATGTTTCCTTTTAGTACGATGTATCAGAAACACTCGATCAGTATTCAAGAATTTGTCGCGCTATTGATATACACGCGGTCTCCTTTATAGAAGAGCCGCATTTTCCTAAAACTCTCCCAATAAACTGAACTCCATGATTCGCCTTTGCTACTCCTATCCTTACGTGCTCGTTCAATTTCATTTCACTTTGCAAACGTTTAGATATTTAATCGACATGACTATGTCAAGCACAAAGACTGTGATCGAACATTACAGGAGTGTTTTTCCTATTCACCTTCATTAATGGGCATTTTCCACGTTTAAGGCTAGCTGCCATTCATCAGGACAAATAGAAATTCTAAGTCTATATTTTGCACTTGGTCTTACAACCATTCCCCCCAATCACTCAGGAAAAAAATTACTTTTTAAAACGGTTAACTGCCCGGCACAATAAAAAATTCTGTCATCCACAGTCGTTTCCATCATGATTGAAAGCCCGTTCTTTTGTTTCTTTTTCTTTGTTTATTTATTTAAGTTAACCGATTTGGGGTACCGTAACTGTTCTCAGAAGAGATGGGAATACTGGAGTAGTTACAACGTAGAAGTTCGCGGAATTCGGCAGTCATCCTAACGACGTGCGTGTGGAACCTCGTTTTCTGCACTGCGGTGCTGAATACTAATGTGAAGATTGTTATACCATTTCCGGTAACTGCTGTGGGTGTTCCGTGAACGGGATGTTTTTCACTTGGATTCACTCAGCCTCTTAAGTGAATATGAGGAGTTTTTTTTATGAATAAACGGGGGTCTTGTAATGCAAATCTAATGTTTAAAATTGCCTAACTAATGCCTAATGTTTAAAATTGCCTAATTAATGTCTAATGTCATGACTCGCGGTAGGCTTTACTTATATATTGTAATATTGTTATGAGTACATGCTGCAGACTACTATTGTTCACTGAAACAAGTTGTGTAGGAATAATCGACGGCAAGTTTGTCAAACGTCACGTAGACTATGTCGAAATCAACTACTTGGTCTGTCAGACACCTAAGTATAACTGTTCTTAATTATTGTTTAATACATGACAAATTTCCTTTAGACCTATTAACCTTTGTGTTAGTGTTACACGCAAGCGAAATCGATGTTATTTCACTGATATATCCTTAGCTGCATATCCGCCGTAATTTAGTGACGCCATTTCGATTTTTGTCGTTAAATTGTTTCATGAATCCCATTAACCGAACAAGTTAGTGTGAATAGGTCATAAACTAAATACATAAATATTTCCGCAGCAAAAATAAAAAAAGGGTCTGAGCACTATGGTACTTAACTTCTGAGGTCATCAGTCCCCTAGAACTTACAACTACTTAAACCTAACTAACCTAAGGACATCACACACATCCATGCCCGAGGCAGGATTCGAACCTGCGACCGTAGCGGTCGCGCGGTTCCAGGCTGTAGCGCCTAGAACCGCTCGGCCACCCTGGCCGGCAAAAATTCAAGAGAAGAGATTCGTAATAAGGTAATGCTACTCACGTGTATTACCGCTTCAGATATAATCAACGATTCTCTGATTTCGTGTAAGGGTTGTTTTTTATATGTATTTAGCAACTAAAGGCTGTGAAGAGCCTCTCAGATTGTTGGATACTACGGAAAGGCCTAAAATCCAGCCCGTAAGATAAAAGTGAAGCTTTTCAGTTCCACTTCCATTTAAAAGCCATTATTTACCCACTTTTAAAGTAAAAATAATTTTTTCTTTAGATTTTTTGTACATTTCGCGCATACGGTGTGGACGTTCCGACCCTACGATACGCAGTCTTTTTTTCTATGAGCATCAGAGAAGAACATATCCTCTATGATTACTTAAAGCATATATAAAAAATCCATTGGTTTACATCAAATTTGAGTACAATATTTTTTATTATTTATATTCGTACATCGAGAAAAAGAAACTTAATGTTTACATAAAAAGTACTAAAGCAAGCTACACGTTGATAACAACAACACGGAATTTGATGTAGTTTAATTAAGACCGTCATTGAGGATATAAAGAATGACTTGGTGCGTTGTTGCGTGCTTTATGAACTCTATGACGTTCATTATCGTTCCCCAATTGATTGGTTCACAGTTCTTCGGCCCTTTATGTTTATGTTGAATTTCTGTCATCCGAAGTTTTGTTGTACGTAATGGAATTCACTAGAATGAACCACAGGAGATCATAACAACATTACTCGTCTTTGAAATAAATTATCTTGAATATACCAGTCACTACTTTTTAAATTATGCATAATTTTTTTCTTGAATTTACAGGTTTCTCCTAGAGTGGAGAAATCTCTTACATTAGGGAAAAATATTTCGTAACTTATAAATCAAAACTATCGTTATTTATTTCTATGAAAAATTGTTGATATACTTACATTCAGATCACTCATTTTATAAACTGCATTTAGTTACGATATTGTAATTCCAGTTTCGTCCAATAAATATATTTCTTTCAGCAAAAAATTTTTTCAAACTGTTTTTCTTTTAATGCATTCTGTCGTTAAGTTGTTGTGATCTTCAGTCCGATGTTAGTGTATTATTTGCAGACCTCTTCCTCCCTGCATCACTATTGTACCCTACAGGTTGTCTAAGGAGGAATGGCCAATATTCAGGGATACGAGAGGAACGATCATTCGAAGCAAAGAAGTGTACTAAATATGGGCACCGGATGCATACATTAAGAACTATGAGTCCTTCTTCATCTTCGATACTGTGAAACAATCCTCTTCTACTGCAAGCTGTTTGCTTTCCATATTTTGAGAGGTGGTTGTATGGACGAAAACAAGAACAAGACGTCCAGTGAACATGATCTCTGAAGTGCATACCTTAAGAGCTGTGAACACTTCTTCATCTTCGCGATTGTGAAACACACCTCATCTATTGAACAAGCGCACATCGTTCTTAAGGTATGAATTTTAGAGCCCGTGATTACTGGACTTTTTTGCTTCAAATGATCGTTCCTGTCACATCTCTAAATATTGACTATTCCTCCTGGGACACCTTGTATATAGCTTTTATCCTGATTGCTGTATTCAAACCGTCACTTTCGTCTACATTTTTGCAACCTCCTCCCCTCTTCTCCGCCCCCCCCCCACACACACACACACACTTGCCCTCTTCTCCGCCTCCCCTCCTCCCCCCACACGCACACACTCACACTCATACTTCCCTCCACTACCTTATTAACTAATCGTTGATATCGCAGGATGTGCCCTAAACCTGTCCTTTCTCTGTGACGACGTGCCATAAAGCTCTTGTCCTCAGTTTGCTGCAATACCTCTTAGTTATTCGGTATAGCTATCTGAATTCCAGCATTCTTCTTAACACTGAATTTTGAAAACTTTTATTTTCTTTTTGTCTGGCCTGTTTCACATCCACGTTTCACTGCATATAAGCCTATATTCATGACAGTTTCATAAATGACTATTTTACATTTAAATTTATTTTCTAACAAACCGTATTTTTAAAATCGCTTTTCATGCTATTACCAGTCTTATTTCTGTATCACCTTTACTTCGGGCATTGTCTGCTGTTTTGCAGTTCAAACAGAATCAGTCTGTTATAGTGTCTCATATAGTAACGTAACTGTGTCACCATCTGACGTTGTAATTCGATTTCATTACGCTGTTGATGTTCGTATAATAACCTGTTTTCGAGTGACTATGCATCCTTTAATTTATCGTCCAAGTTTTTTTCCGGCTCTGACAGTGTTAGAATATCATCCGGGAACCTTGAGGTTTTTATGCCTCCCTTTCATGTCCTTCGATTCGTATTACTGTAGTCTGGTTTCTCTACAAACCGTGGATAGCCTTACAGTCCCGGTATTTCATCCTAGACAACTTCAAAATTTCAAAGAGAATGTCCCAGTCAGCATTGTCAAAAGCATGCTCTTAATCTACTAATACTATAAATTTAGGTTTGGCTTTTTCAGTCTATCGTCTAAGATAAGGATCAGTATTGTCTGCCCTACATTTCTTCGGAACCGTAAGTGAGCCTCCCCTACGTCGTTTCATTGTTCTGTAAATAATTGTGTTAGTGTTTTGCGACTATGATTATTAAACTGATGGTTCGATAATCCTCATAGTTGTTGCACCTGCCTCCTTTGGTCTTGACAGTCTTGAAGCTTGAGGGTAATAACAGTTAATTAACTTTCATTATCGTCAGCTGCTTTTACCGGCCTTGATACAGTGGCAGGATGGACTTCCATTCATTGAGTGAACGCTATTTTTTCCTTACACTGTAAACTTAGTTTAGAACGAACGTATAAGATTGCACTTTTATTTTTTACTATAAAGATCTCAGAATACCTTGACAGTGCAGTTACCATCTTCTCGAAGTCACTGGCCCTCCGCTAAAATATACCTTTGGTAGATATTGCGAAGGCGCGCACAGGTGAATAGATTGAAACATAAAGGTAATCACTAACGCGAAAGTTGAACTCCACAGTGCTGTCTATACGTGGTCCTGTTGGAGGTGCTATGCCCTTGCCTGTCTCTGAGCTTTGAACTGACTTCCCGAACCAGTAATAGTGAGGCCTGCATTTGAAAGTAGATTCCAAACTCGACATTTTTTCGCATTAATAAACGTTGCAAGAGTTGAAATATGTGAAAAGTGCGAATAAAAATCCTGTGACTGACCAGGGACCGGATCCCTACGTTTGGATACCTAATCTGGCGCTCTGCTCTGACCCACAAAAATTGTCAGTACAGGGTGACGCAAAAGCCCGTTAACATTTGCAAAGGTACTCATTCACTGAACAATGTAAGTAGAGACGTAAAATTGAGACACCCATGCTTGACATGTCAAGGGGTTTTATTGAAACAAAAAACGAGCGCAGAAACTGGCCAACATGGCGTTGGACAGCAACACATCAGTGACGCTGCATGAGAATCGTGTATAAAATGAGGAGCTTTAGTGCGTCTCGGTGGTTGCGCCGTCAGCGCGGCGGATTGCTAGCCGAAAGGGGTCCGGGTTCGATTCCTGGCCGAGTCGGAGATTTTCTCCGCTCGGGAACTATTTGTTGTGACGTCCTCACGACGTATCGCGATAACTGACATTCCACTTTTGAGATGGCTGTATGGGCACGTCGAGAAAGCCAATAAATTTAAAAAGTATCTTCGGTGACAGACTTAGTCACATCATCCCTAGCCTGGCTGATAAACACTTTTGCGTGGTACGACTTTTATTCAGGATGACGCTCCACCACATATTGTCACACTTATGAAAGATCTCTTGCACATATGTTTTTGGTGAGGACCGCGTGCTGAGTCGCCACTTCCGTCATGTATGGCTACCCAGTCCGTCTGATCGTTGGTTGTGCGGTTACCGGAAGTCTGCAGCGGTCGTCCGATCTCTTTAGAGATACTATAAAGATGATAACCGACGGCAGTCTCTCACCATACTTAATAATTTGTGGGACGGTGCTGTTCACATCGTTATCCCTACAGCTAAAAGTGTTGTTGATGAATGACGTCCTACATGTTGAGCATTTGTTATAAAGAACATCGTCTTTGCTAAAAATCAAATGTTGTGCTAAATGTTGCTTTTGTATCATATGAACAGTCATCTGTTGGTCATTTTGTGCACTTTTTGAGTTTAATCAAAACCCCATGTCATTTCAGGCATGAGTGTCAATTTTTGCCTCTCTACCTACAGTATTCCGTGAACAATTGAAGTTTTGAATTTTCAAATGTTAGTGGACTTTTGGGACACCGTGTGCATTAAAATATGAGGTCGCTCCGATGAAAAGGTAGCCGAATGACGAGCACTTAATTTCTATCTGTAGACGTTATACACCCTACGGCTGTTCTCCGTCCTGCCGCGCATTATTAGCCGAGCGGTTTGAGGCGCTGCAGTCATGGACTGTGCGGCTGGTCCCGGCGTAGGTTCGAGTTCTCCCTCGGGCATGGGTGTGTGTGTGTGTGTTTGTCCTTATGATAATTTAGGTTAAGTAGTGTGTAAGCTTAGGGACTGACGACCTTAGCAGTTAAGTCCCATAAGATTTCACACACATTTGAACATTTTTTTCTCCGTCCTGCATACTCCGATCAACCAACACATTATGAGCTCTGCCCACCGCGAGTTTGAATGCAGTCTGGTGGCGTTACCAGCATGTGACGCCGCAAGAAAAGAACATAAGCGGAGCGAAGACGAATGAGAAAGCAGTCTACCGAAGATACAGGCAGTAAGCGGGGAAATCAAATGACAGAAACGACTTTTTATGACGAATTGTTGTCACTCAGCACCTGCGAACGAACATCCCGTAAAATGCCTCATCACACAACGTGGAGATCCGAGGCTTACCACATAGCAGTACAGGAGGTCATCTGAAGCGGATTTTACAATAGAATACAATGCTGGTGCAAGAACAAGTACTTCAAAAAAATGGCTCTGAGCACTATGGGACTTAACAGCTGTGGTCATCAGTCCCCTAGAACTTAGAACTACTTAAAACTAACTAACCTAAGGACAGCACACACATCCATGTTCGAGGCAGGATTCGAACCTGCGACCGTAGCAGTCGCGCGGTTCCGGACTGCGCGCCTAGAACCGCGAGACCACCGCGACCGGCAACAAGTACTTCGTAGCAGATCGTTCGGCGCACAGTGTTGAACATGGGGCTCTGTAGTAGGCGACCTCTGTGTTTTCCTATGTTGGTCCAACGACACCGTCAATTGAGATTGCAGTGGGTACGGCTTCATTGCATCTGGACTGTGGATCAGTCGTAACATGTTGCGTGGTCGGATGAATCACTGCTCTTGATACACCAGGTCGATGGTCGTATCTGGTATACGCCGTCAGGACGTAGGTCGGTGTGGGCAGAATTTTGCTGTGGGGGACATTCACCTGTGCTTCCAGGGGACCTGTGGGAGCAATCGAAGTTACCATGTCAGTTGTGAACTGCGTGGACATTGTTGTGGGCCACATGCTTTCCATCTTGCTCGACGTCTGCCAGCAGGGTAACTGTGTTTTTCACAGGGCCAGAATCGTGCTGCAGTTAAAACGCATGGCACGCCATTTGGCGCCAGCTGTAGCTCACAAACCATCGGTCCGAAATTCACGAGAATTGCGTGAATGTGCCTATATATCTAGTGCCACGTAAGTCCGGAAACCTGTGAAATACTCGTCACGCATAATCGCTGCTGTATTGAGTTCCAAACGTGGCCATAATAGATCGTACGATCTGTGCAAGTCTAGACGCAGCAGTCTGCCCCAAAGTAAATAAACGTAGATGCCAGCTGGTGGCGATGCCCCTTGTAAGTAGCACAGCGAGGCTGGCCAGGAAGTTTGCGGAGCGTATTTGCGGGTAAGCGTTCATCTGCTCGCGAGAGCTTACCGGGAAAACCCACTCGAGACGACCTATCGCAATGGCGGCTTCCCTGTCGCCCCACCCCCCGTTAACTGCAATCCATTCGCTCTGCCTGCAACAGCAGTCGGTTTACTCTACTATTAGCAGCGCAGCACCTGGCACGAGATGAATGCAGGCAGCCTCTCTACCAGGAAATGCAGGACCGGAATGTGCACAGAGCCGTTAATCCCGTGGCGCCTCTGGTGCGCTCTGAACCGCCCACGCCGACCCGTCTCTAGTGCTGCGCCGCTGGCACTTACACCGCTGCACGCACACCGCCTCCGCACTGGCATACAGGTGTCCAGTCATTCTCTCTGTACTTTGCTTGCACGAGTCAACGGAGCGAGCTTCTGTACTGGAAAGAAACTATCGGTTGAAGAAGAAGATTTAATACCTCCAGTCTTCTTGCGTGGTTTTATGTCTGTTTCTTACGTAAGGCTGTCATTACTTGTAACAAATTTGTTGGAGCATGTTGCTGCTACGTAAGTAGATGTTTCGTATTTTTTCTTTTATTAATACACCATATTAATGCCAAAGCTGGTGGCCAGCGTAGAATGAGCCGGTACTCGCCTTTGTTACCCAGGTTTCTGACGTGTATATTTGCAGAGCTGTTGGTAAAACTCACTAGCAGCTTCTGCAAATTGTTCTTTCAGTCGCGATGCATCAGCCAGTAGGTGCAGAGTTCTCGCGATGGATTGTCTGGAGAAAAACGTAGAGCCACTCGCAGGGTCGTCTTCTTGGTTGGTTGCAGTCGTCATAAGGTTTCAGTAATCACCTCGACAGAATCTATATGAAGATGGTATCTGTTATTTCGGACATGTCCGAAAGAACAGATACCATCTTCATATAGTTAAGTCTAACCGGCCATTGACCTCCTTCTTCTGTGCTGGATGCACACGCATTGCCCGAACTCTTACGGGTCTCGGTGATTGTCTGCCGCGAGTATTGAGTGTAATGGTTCAAATGGCTCTGAGCACTATGGGACTTAACAGCTGAGGTCATCAGTCCCCTAGAACTTTGAACTAGTTAAACCTAACTAACCTAAGGACATCACAAACATCCATGCCCGAGGCAGGATTCGAACCTGCGACCGTAGCGGTGTTGCGGTTCCAGACTGCAGCGCCTTTAACAGCACGACCACTGCGGCCGGCAATCAGTGTAATGAACAGGGCCACTACGAATGTAGTGTTTGGACATTAAGTTGGGAATGTGGGTCTTACGGGGAGCGTGCAAGGGTAAATCCCTGCAGTCGCACTATCCTCTGTGCCCTCGGTGGCTCAGATGGATAGAGCATCTGCCATGTAAGCAGGAGATCCCAGGTTCGGGTTCACGGTCGGGGCACACATTTTCATCTGTCCCCGTTGATATATATCAACACCTGTCGACAGCTTAGGCTCTTGATTTAATTATCATTTATCGAAAGAATTTAGCTACGATCAAGAAACTTGGTGATGGTGTTACTTCTGCTGAACGCATCCTCAGCAAATTTTTCCTAACGCTGGATGACTTCGTTGAGAATTTGGTTGCAGAATTCTCAGTTATAGCTAATCGGCGTGCGTTTCACCTCGAAAATCACCTTCTCATCTACACTCCTGGAAATTGAAATAAGAACACCGTGATTTCATTGTCCCAGGAAGGGGAAACTTTATTGATACATTCCTGGGGTCAGATACATCACATGATCACACTGACAGAACCACAGGCACATAGACACAGGCAACAGAGCATGCACAATGCCGGCACTAGTACAGTGTATATCCACCTTTCGCAGCAATGCAGGCTGCTATTCTCCCATGGAGACGATCGTAGAGATGCTGGATGTAGTCCTGTGGAACGGCTTGCCATGCCATTTCCACCTGGCGCCTCAGTTGGACCAGCGTTCGTGCTGGACGTGCAGACCGCGTGAGACGACGCTTCATCCAGTCCCAACCATGCTCAATGGGGGACAGATCCGGAGATCTTGCTGGCCAGGGTAGTTGACTTACACCTTCTAGAGCACGTTGGGTGGCACGGGATACATGCGGACGTGCATTGTCCTGTTGGAACAGCAAGTTCCCTTGCCGGTCTAGGAATGGTAGAACGATGGGTTCGATGACGGTTTGGATGTACCGTGCACTATTCAGTGTCCCCTCGACGATCACCAGTGGTGTACGGCCAGTGTAGGAGATCACTCCCCACACCATGATGCCGGGTGTTGGCCCTGTGTGCCTCGGTCGTATGCAGTCCTGATTGTGGCGCTCACCTGCATGGCGCCAAACACGCATATGACCATCATTGGCACCAAGGCAGAAGCGACTCTCATCGCTGAAGACGACACGTCTCCATTCGTCCCTCCATTCACGCCTGTCGCGACACCACTGGAGGCGGGCTGCACGATGTTGGGGCGTGAGCGGAAGACGGCCTAACGGTGTGCGGGACCGTAGCCCAGCTTCATGGAGACGGTTGCAAATGGTCTTCGCCGATACCCCAGGTGCAACAGTGTCCCTAATTTGCTGGGAAGTGGCGGTGCGGTCCCCTACGGCACTGCGTAGGATCCTACGGTCTTGGCGTGCATCCGTGCGTCGCTGCGGTCCGGTCCTAGGTCGACGGGCACGTGCACCTTCCGCCGACCACTGGCGACAACATCGATGTACTGTGGAGACCTCACGCCCCACGTGTTGAGCAATTCGGCGGTACATCCACCCGGCCTCCCGCATGCCCACTATACGCCCTCGCTCAAAGTCCGTCAACTGCACATACGGTTCACGTCCACGCTGTCGCGGCATGCTACCAGTGTTAAAGACTGCGATGGAGCTCCGTATGCCACAGCAAACTGGCTGACACTGACGGCGGCGGTGCACAAATGCTGCGCAGCTAGCGCCATTCGACGGCCAACACCGCGGTTCCTGGTGTGTCCGCTGTGCCGTGCGTGTGATCATTGCTTGTACAGCCCTCTCGCAGTGTCCGGAGCAAGTATGGTGAGTCTGACACACCGGTGTCAATGTGTTCTTTTTTCCATTTCCAGGACTGTATTTGGAAACGCCTGTCATGCAATCATGCAGTGGTTTCTCCAACCGAAGAAAGAAATCACCGGGTGCCATTCCATGAGAATATGGAGGTCGGCAAAATTAGACATACCAGAGAAGCAGTAGTTGTGACTGTCCATTGCAGAATGATCTGGAAAATTGTCTTGTCGTGGAAAACCACTGTTCTCGTGACGCGTGGCCTTGGCTGCCTCCCGTAACCTCATCAGGAGATTTCGATAATACGCTCCTCTGACATTTTTTCGCGTACGAGTTTATTCCGCTTGCCCCACACAGCGACAGTCCCAAAAAACAGCATCATTTTGTCCGGTGCTGGTTGAGTCTTTGTCTCGTTCGCTGGTGGTGAATCTACATAACCGAGCGAAGTGGCGCATTGCGTAGCATACTTTAATCGCATTCGGGAGGACGGCGGTTCAAATCACCGCCCGGCCATCCGTATTTAGGTTTTCCGTGATTTCCATAAATCACTCACGGCAAATGCTGGAATTGTTCCTTCGAAAGGACGCGGCCGACTTCCCTCCCCTATTCCTCCATAATCCGAGCTTGTGCTCAGTCTCTAATGGCCTCGCTGTCGACGGCACATTAAACTGTCTCCCCTCCTCCCGAATCTACGTTCTTCCACTGCTTTTTATGCTCGTCATAGTGATAACCCAATTATTCGTCCATGGTGATTAGGCTGCTAAAGAAATCACCCAAATTTGCCTGACACAGTTGCAACATTACCATTTGTGCTCCGGTTCGGCGGGTTTTTTGAATCTATGTTAGCAGTAGTGGAACCCAACGTTTGGCGACCTCTGTCATGTTCAAAATGTGCATGGTTTAAAAATTGATGATGCACATTTTTTCCACTTTCGCCTCGATTATGACGCTGTTACGAGGTACAGGGTCTCCATTTCTCTTGCGTTTTCTGGTTCTTCAAAGAAAGGTGGTTGTCACTTCGTTCTTCATCATTCAGACTTGTTTACATACATTGGAAACGCCTGTGCTATCTAATCACTGTGACATGTGATGGAGCATATTATTCTTAACAAAATATTCATGTTCAGTGCCGGTGATAAGCGTACATCATGTTTGGAAATTGTAGGAAATGTTTTCTCCGAAAATAATTTTGAACAATTAGTTCAGAAGCCCCCTGGAAGTGTAAATGGTTGCGAAAACATACCTGACCTCTTAGCAGAAAATAATCCTGAACAAATAGCGAGCATCATGACGGATACAGGGATTCGCGACCATAAGATCGTTGTAGCGAGGCTCAAGACCGGAGCATCCAAATTCACCAAAAATAAACGTAAAACATATGTATTTGAAATAGCAGATAGAAATTTGCTTGACGTCTTCCTAAGGGACAGTCTCCTTTCCTTCCAAACTAAGCACGCAAGCGTAGACATCGTAAAGCTGATGATGTACATTTGAGAGATTCATACCAAATAAATTATACGAGACGGAACTGTTTCTCCATTGTACACGAAACACGTCAGAACGCTTGCAGAAACAACGGAAAAAAGCATACCAAATTTAAATGAATGCAAAATCCCCAAAGTTGATAAAGTTTTATAGCAGTTCAAAATTTAGCGTAGACTTCAATGCCAGATGCTTTTAATAATTTCCAAAACGAGACTACCTCGAAATCTGGCAGAAAATCCAGAGTGATTCTGGTCGTATGGAAAGTACAGCTACAGGTCATCATGAAAAATAAGATTTTTCACTGTGGAAATAAAGTAACATCATACATTTACGTGGAATGGTAACATTTATCGTAATTTATATCATTTTACGATGTACAGAGCTTCGCAGTCGTCTGATGTTACTGTGTTCCTACAGTGAAAAGGCTTATTTTTGACGATGACATTTATACATGTCGGAGGACTTTAAAGTGTGACATGTCCTGAAGCAAATCTTTTGCAGTACCATTACGTATAAATGGCCCAAAGGCCGAAATTCCAATTGTGAAATAAATTATTTCTACAGTCAACGGCAATTATGAAATCCTCTAACAAAAATGGTTTTTCGGAATTCCTTCGCCAAAGAAGACGAAGTAAATATTCCAGAATTCGAAACAGGAACTTCTTGCAACCCATGTAACTTATAAGTCGATCGTATCTTCGGTGTAGCGAAGCAACTCAGATCCGGTCCAGATAGTACACCAGTTAGTTTGCTTTCAGAGTATGCTGGTATAATAGCCCCATACTTGGCAGTCTTATACAACCGTTCGCTCGATGATAGATCCCACACAAACACTGGGACGTTGCACAGCCCGTTACACCATTACTCAAGAAAAGAAATAGGAGTAAACCGCTGAATTACAGACCCGTGTCACTAACGTCGATTTGTAGTAGGCTCACCACTGTGTTCAAACATTATGAATTACCTCAAAGAAAACGATCTGTTGACACATAGCACGGATTCAAAAAATATCGTTCCCTTGTAATACAATTAGTTCTTTATTCTCATGAAGTGCTATCGATAGGAGATTCAAATTGATTCCATATTCCTTGATTTCGAGAAGGCTTCAGATATCGTTCCATACAAACGGCTTCTAATGATGAAATTCCATGCCTGTGAAATATCGTCTGAGTTCTGCGAATTGATTCCATATTTATTATCAAAAAGGTTATATTGCATAATAATTAACGGAAAGTCATCGAGTAAAACGTAAGTAATATCTGGCATTCTCCAAGAAAGTGTTGTACGCCGTCTGCTGTTTCTGGTCTGTATAAACGATTTAGGAGACAATCTGAGCAGCCCTTTTAAATTGTTTGCAGATGATGTAGTCATTTACTGCCTCGTAAAATCATCATATGATCAAAACGAATTGCAGTACGAGTTAGACAAGACGTCTGTATGGTGTAAAAAGTGGCAGTTAACTCCAAATAATGAAAAGTGTGAAGTCATCCAAATAGGTACTGAAAGGAATCCGCAAAATTTCAGTTACACGATAACTAACACGAATGTAAAGGCTGTGAACTCCACTATATGCTTAGGGATTACAATTACGAACAACTTAAGTTGGAACGATCACACAGATAATGTTGTGGGGAAGTCAAACAAAAGACAGCAGTTTATTGGCATAACACTTAGAAGATGCAGCAAATCCACTAAAGAAACTGCCTACACTATGTTTGTGCGTCCTCTACTAGAATATTGCTGTGCAATACGGGATCCGTGGTGGACAGGATTGACCGAGGATATCGAAAAAGTACAAAGAAGGGCAGCTCGTTTTGTATTATCGCGGAAAGGGGGGATGGGTTATGGCTATGATACGCGAGCACGGATGGCAGTCATTAAAACAAAGGTGTTTTAATGACTAAATTTGTATCACCAGCTTTCTCATCCGAATGCGAAATGTTTTGTTAAGCTACCTACATAGGGAGAAGTGATCACCATAATAAATAAAATAGGAGAAATCAGAGATGACACGAAAGGAGTTAGGTGTTAGTTTTTCCCGCGAGCTGTTCGAGAATGGAATGTGAAAGTGGTTGGCAGTTAACCCTCGACATAAACAAATGTAACATGTTGCGCGTAAATAGGGTGAAAGACTCATAATGATTATAAAGGCCTGGCTCTCTTTCCTGTATTCCGAACATCATTCTACGAACTGAAATATACTAAGCTGTTGGTAGTGTAATAGCAAAGACATATCTTTGCATTATCCTTTCTTCTAAGAGTGCTAGTCCAGCAAGTATGCGGCGTAGTGTCTGTGAAGTTGGGAAAGTAGGAGAGAGGTAACTGTGAAGCGGAAGCTGACTCATGACTCGTGGCTGGATGGCTCGGTCGGTAATGGCATTGCCGACAAAAGACAAGGTTTCACGGTCGACGACGCACCCGAGTGCACAGTTTTAATTTGCGAGGCAGTTTCAAAACAGTACACATTACACTGCTCGTGGAATACTCATTCTCAGAGTTCATCTCTGTTTTCAACAGCGAGGTGGTCAGTAGTCAGAACTTTTTGATTTGAATGGATCACGCGCACTGCCATCTAACACCACATAAAAAATGTTGAAAAGCTGCGCGAATTCAGTTTACTTCCAGCGCGTGAAATTTAAGATACCACGTAACGGACATGACCTGCAAAATAGCCGGTGTTGCTCTAAAGATATATTACAGGGCTCGTGTTATTCGCCGCAGGCAGAATGATCTAGGTGGAAATGTTTTGATGCAGTGCCACAGTGGAGAATGTTAACGAAGGTTCGTGCGTGCTGAATACGTTCTCAGATAAGTGCGTGGCTCTAAGACTTTTCAAGAAAGAGAACTGGACGACGAGTGTTCTGCCGATCATGTTTTTTGTAAACATAAACGATATGACGGATAATGTAAGCAGCATTCTGCGATTGTGTGCAGATAACGCTGTAGTATATGTGAATGTGTCATCACTGAGTGAGCATAGGAGGATACCGTATCTAATTACTATCTGACGTTATCAGAAAGAGAGCCATCCATGTAGCAGGGTAAAAAAGGCCGAAGTAGATGTTTTATTGCCCAGATCGCAGCTGATACATATCCTGATTATTAATTCAGCAAAGATGGCGATATGACTTTGCCGTAACTAGTAATCAGCATGTGTATCATCCACGATCTGGGCAATGAAACGCGCTTTTTTTATTTAATCTTTTTAAGGAACACACCGCCATTTGACTATATATTTATGTATATTTCCTGTCTACAAACTAGATTTCGGCTATCACACCATTATCGAGTGCAATGATCTTCGACCATTAACGTATATTGCTGTGTAATGTGCAAGGTGATATATTATTTCACGCCATTATCGAGTGCAATCTTCGTAGACCATCAACATCAATTTGCTGTGTACTATGCAGGATGACACATACATTGTTCACCTCATTTGCTGTGTATGTCGTCCTGCACAGTACACAGCATCGATAACGGCGTAAAATATTTCATTCTGCACAGTACATAGCAATCTAGATGGTAAAAAGGAAATATACCGAAATATACAGTCAAATGCCGGTGTATTCATTCAAAAAATACTGTTTGACTGTGGTTCAGCACCATCGAAACTTTTAATAAAATTTCTGTTTTGGAAGCATTTTTACACTGATAAAATATTTTTTGAATAGAATTTGTATTTGGTGTGATGAGTGGCAGCTTGGTCTAAATGTGGAAAGTAAATTAATGCAGATGAGTAGGAAAATGAGTCGTATAATGTGAGAATACAGTACCAGCGGTGTGCTGCTTAACACGGTAACTTCAGTTAAATGTCTTGGCGTAACGTTGTGAAGAGACCAGAAGTCGAAAGAGCACGTTAGGTCGATTGTATGGAGGGCGAGTGGTCGAGTTGGGTTTATTGGTAGAATTCTAGGAGACTCCATTTTGAACAGTTGTGTGACCGACCTTTGAGCACTGCTTGATTGTTTGGGATCCTCAACAGGTCGGATTAAAGGAAGTCATCGAAGCAATACAGAGGCGTGCCGCTAGGTTTGTTACCGGCAGGTTCGATCAGTTCGCAAATGTTACAGAAATGTTCTGAAGACTCAAATGGGAATCCGCGGGGAGAAGAAGGTGATCTTTTCGCAAAACTATTTTGAGAAAATTTAGAGAACCGGCCTATGTGACAGATTGCATAATGACCCTACTGCCACGAACGCAGCTACTGCGTAGGGACCGCGAAGACAAGATAGAGAAATCAGGGCTCTTACGAAGCCCTCGTCCCATTTGTGAGTGGAACAGGAAAGGGAAGAGGTGTAATGTACTCACTGCCATGTTGCGCTGTTGCAGACGAATTGTCGATTGCTGATAGTACAGCCGACATGGCAGAACGAGCCACAAATGCCGGCCGGACACAGACAGTGCTGCGCCTCAAACGGCAAGGCCGCCGACCGTCATCGGGGTCGCAGTTGCGTTCGTGGGCGTGGCTGCCGGCTGCTGGCGGCAGTGGTGTGGTGTAACGTTGTCTGGTCTGTTCTCCCCTCGTATCTCAGTGTAACTCGTGACTCCAGACGCCAAGATACCAAATCATTGGGTGACGGAACGATGCAATACCCCTCTCTGAATCTGCATTTCTAAGGTCAAATGAAAATGTACCCAAACAAATACTGTAGTAACTTCAAAGAAGCCGGTATTTGTCCACTATTCCTCCATTTACTTTGATGGCGCACGACTGATTTCTGCCTTATAGGCCATTTTCAATTTATATTCCATACAAAATTTTGACTTTAAAGGGCTCTGAGCACTATGGGACTCAACTGCTGTGGTCATAAGTCCCCTAGAACTTAGAACTACTTAAACCTAACTAACCTAAGGACATCACACACATCCATGCCCGAGGCAGGATTCGAACCTGCGACCGTAGCGGTCGTGCGGTTCCAGACTGTAGCGCCTTTAACCGCTCGGCCACTCCGGCCGGCTTTTCCATACAAAAGAGAGCACACTACGTTACCTCCACGAATGGGAGCATAATGATATGAATGTACGTTTTAGAAAGATAGTTATCCTCAGTAGAAAAATGTGTCATATGCATTAAAATGGGCGCCTCTTAAGATTTACGTGTTCTGTTCGTTTTGGTTCACATATATACTGCCTTGTTGCTTGACATTTTAATAAAGCATGAAATTTAAAAACCCGTTACGGTGACAAAAAATAAATCTAATCATGAACTATTAATTTTAAATAATCATGATTATATATTTATGTGTGTAGTCGAAAAAAGTTAATGAATAATAAAAGATGAGTATAATATGAAACATAAAAACACAATAAAAATATTAAAATATGTTGTGGTGTAAGACTAAATTTTAATCATTTTTATTGTATAAGTGATTTTTGATTGCCGGCCGGAATGGCCGAACGGTTCTAGGCGCTACAGTCTGGAACCGCGCGACCGCTAAGGTCGCAGGTTCGAATCCTGCCTCGGGCATGGATGTGTGTGATGTCCTTAGGTTAGTTAGGTTTAAGTAGTTCTAGGTTCTAGGGGACTGCTGACCTCAGCGGTTAAGCCCCATAGTGCTCAGAGCCATTTGAACCATTTTTTTTAAATTTTTGGTTAGTCATTAGCAAAATGTGACTGAAGTCATCGAGAAACTTTGTCCTGTACAGCTTTTCGTTCATTGAGAACCGACTCCTGTTGACTTTCTATAAAAGTGAAAATTTCAATTTCTTCTGAGCCATTCGTTTTCTTTGCTTTCTGAAGGGGGGTAGGACGTCAAACGGGCCGACTTGGAACAGGAGAGTCACCAAAGGACATTTTAATTTCTACTGTCTTTACTTTTACTAATAAATTCATAAAACTTTGTCACCATGACCATGAAGGATAGGGGACTCACACTTATCGCACTGGAAGTTCAAAAACGTAGCAAAATACCTTTTTTTACATGTGAAATTTCATAATTTTTTCACTTATTACAGGCTGCATTTGTTGCTGTAGTTACACTTTTCTTCCTACGTAAGAGAGATTCTTCGATGAATTTTTCATAGCATACAAACAGTAGTTACAGGTGTATGAAACTCTAGAATTTTCCAAATCTATTAAAAAACTGTGGAAAAAATTGAGATAATTAACTATACAACATGATTTTCTTCTAAACATGATGTTTAAAATGTAACAGTTCATTCATTTTTCCGTAAATTAAATAACTTATAGAGTTTCACACACCTGTAAAAATGGTTTGTATGCTGTGCAAAAGTCATCGAAGAATCTCTCTTACTTAGGAAGAAAAGTGTACCTATAGCAACAAATGCAGCCAGTAGTAAGTGAAAAAATGATGAAATTTCACATGTAAAATAATGTGTTTTGTTACATTTTTGAGCTTCCACTGCTATGAGTATGAATCCTGAATCCTTCCTGGTCATGCTGTTAAAGCTTTATGAATTAATTTGTAAAAGTATACACAGTGGAAATTAAAATGTCCTGTGGTGCCTCTCCTCCTCCAAGTCGGCCTGTTTGACGTCCTACCCCCCTTAACGTAATGCAGAATTTTTAACTTTACGTTGCTGTCCTTGGTCGTATGTATGTTTAGGAGATTTGATGGAGAAGCGCTTGTCTTGTTATCGTTATATATTATGTCCGCTTTAAAACATATCCAAAGGCTTGTATCAATTTGCCCGATGTACACTTTCTCACAGTCATCACATCCAACGTTCCGTCCAGAACTGCGCTGGGCGTCTTCAGAGGCGTTGCTCCTCCGTTGTCTTACCGAGTCAGCAAGACTCAGTGGAGCAGCAACGCCTCTGAAGATGTCCAGCGCAGTTGTGGACGAAACGTTCGGAACAGAAGAGTTTCGTGGACCACGACCTTATACCCCGAAAGGTTTACCAGCAGCCATGTCGTCCGGTCGTGTAAGCCTTCATTCTGCCATCACATCCAATTTTGTGTATCTTGGCTTATTAAATGGGTTCGTTGTATTAGTGGTGTGTTATATAACTAACATTGTTTTCAGTACGGAACCCAATTTTAATTTTCGTATTTTTCAAAGTTTTGGCCATTTTATTAGAAACGTTTCAATAATAAGGCAGAACTACGAATTTAGCCTTTTGTTTGGCTTTCTCTTCTTCTCTTCTAGTGCCTAACTTTAACTTCCCTTTCAGTTTCTGTCGTTTAAAGGAAGTTATTTGTGGTTCAAAATTATTTACTTTCGCTAAGTTTTCTATGATAGTTGTTTACCTCGTTTTCATCAGATAGAAAATTTGGTAATTCCATATCTCAGAATGAAATTATAATCTTGTATGGATTTCTGTGTGATATGATTCGTTATTGATTAAAGTCTCTGTAATGGTTGGATTTAGAAAAATTCCAAATGTATCTGTTGTATTTTGGCTCTAAGCACTATGGGACTTAACATCTGAGGTCATCAGTCCCGTCGAACGTAGAACTACTTAAACCTAACTAACCTAAGGACATCACACACATCCATGCCCGAGGCATGATTCGAACCTACGACCGTAGCGGTCGCGCGGTTCCAGACTGAAGTGCCTAGAACCGCTCAGCCACACCGGCCGGCTATTGTATTTTGCTTCTTTATCATATCTAAGAAGTTAATTCAGTTATTTATTTCGATTTGACTACATCTCCTAAACAACAAACTTACTTCCAAAAACCTTAATAAAGAGCTCAAAATTCTGCATTGTGCTAAGATAGTGAAGAAAATGAACATCTTGGAAATTCAAATTTTCAGTCGTTTAAATACTCAGTCAGGTATACTTCTTAATGAACGAACAGATCTACAGAACAGAAAGTTTCTTGACTACATCAGTCACATTCTGCTAATGACTAATCAAGAATCTTCTATAAAATACATGAAATTGAAAATTTAATCTTACTTCATATTATGTTTTAATATTTATATTTGTTTTTCTTTATTTTTCATGGCACTTTTATTTCTTACTATTTATTAACTTTCTTGAAATTCCGACATAAATTAATAGTCCACTCTTAGCTTAACTTTTTTTGCAAATTTCTTGCTTTATTAGAATGCCAAGCTATCAAGTGAACAAGTCAGCATGTGTGTGAAACTAAATGAATAGAAGACATAAATTTGAAGACACTTCCATTTTAATGCATATGGCACATTTTTCTATTGCGGGTAATCAGCTTTCTAATGCGTTATTTTCATATCACTTCCTTTCTGTTCGCGGAGGTAAGACAGTGCGTGTTCTCTTTTAATTAGAATATAACTTGAAAATGCCCTATAAGGCAGAAACTAATTGCTCCAACAAAATAAATACAGGAGACATGGACAAATGCCAACTTATTTTAATACATTTCTAGATTTGGTACCCACTATGAAGCAAACATTATAGTAACGGTTGTTGTTGTCCAAATGAAAGTCTCCAGTAGAACCATGTTCGCTCCCATGAACGCTGCAACTGAAGCTTCCTGGGACTCGTGAAACACTTTGTTTTCATTCCACACCTTCGAGTTGGCCGCATTCGCAGGGTGTTTCTCCATTCCTCACTAGCTGCATCACAAATTTAAGCGAAGTGAGTATCTAGCTGATAGAAACTGAACGAAAATTAGCCCAAGGATAGCAAGGACAGAAGCGTTCAGTGAATCAGAATATAAAATTTTGCCAACGGATTTGATTAAAAACACTAAGAACTTTTGGTGGCGTGTAACATCCGTAAGCGGTACGAAATCGTCTGTTCAGTCACTTCACAATCAGTGATCATGCCGGTAGCAAAACAGAAGATAGGTTAAAATTCTGAATTCGGCCTTTCAGAACTCTTTGACCGCGGAATATCGTAATGCAGTCACTTCTTTCAGTCTTCGCACGAATGCCGAAATGGCGGATATTGAGATAAATAATCACACAGTGGAGAAACAACTATAATCGCTTTTTACTGGAGAGGTGTAAGAAGCAGGTGAGATACCTGTAAGACTGTACAGAGTGTAAGCGAAATAACTTCTCCCCTTCTAGCAGTAGCCGGAGCAACGAAAAGGAACTGAAGAAAAAAGTACAGGTAAATACCGTTTTCAAAGGGGGTTTTAGCACAGATACACGCAGTTATATGTCTATACCGCTGACTTCAATCTGTTATAGAATTATGGGACATGTTTTACGATCACGTTTTTGGAAAACGCAAACCACCCCTCTAAATAGAGTGAGTCACGAGATTTTCCCCCGGTTTCTGGAGGGTGTTCCCTAGGTTATTTGGAAAAAAAATGTAAATAAATAATGGGATCAGATCCGTAATTAAGGAGCTACAGTAATTGAAAAACTCAGGAAAATGGCAGAAAAAAGCTGTTATTGTAGAATTTCACTAGGAAAAATTCGCGTAATAATTAATTTAAACAATTTTGTAGCAGTCTCTTGCATTCAGAGCGGATTTAAAGCAAGTGTTCAAAATTTCCTCCCTGCATTTGAAGGCAAAGATTCGCACGGAAGTGAACCGCGCGAGTAGCATTTCGTAATTTCATAAGTTCGTTCCTTATTGACGTTGCGGCATCGAAAATGCGTTGTATCAGTTCTTTTCGTTCTCCACCTTAACTTCGTACGCGATGTCTTTCATCCACCCCCATATGCAGTAATCTAGGGGTGTTAAGTTACCACCTGGTGGAAGTGTGCAGGTTCCTAGTCATGTTGGACGTACACGTGGCGTCTTGTTTCCAGAGGGACATCTTCAAGAAGCTGCGGTAAGTCTTCTCGTAAAAAGTTGCCGTACATCTGACCATTTAAATTTCCCTGGACAATAAACGGCCACAGTAACTAGTCACACACAACACCACACCAGACATTGACACTGAATCTGCGCTGAAATTGAGATACTACCATGGCATGGGGATTTTCGTCTGCCCAGACATGCATGTTGTTGATGCCATCTCTTGTAAAGGTTGCCTCATCACTGAACATTATGAAGCAATAGAGCCGCCGCCGATTTCCATTTAACCAGTTACAGATGTGCAAACGGCTGGCACAGTCAGGTGGCTCTAAATGGTGAACTTCCTGTACATGAAAAGGATAGTCCATTCTCATGAAGAATCCTACGTACCTTAGATTGTGAAACGTTCAGTCGGGTAGCTAGGCGTCTTGTACTTGAACGAAGACTGCGCTCTTCTGAATTAAGAATGTTTTCCTCCTCTTGAACGTCACGATGTCGTTCAGAGTGAATACAAATGTTTAAATGTGTGTCAAATCTTATGGTACTTAACTGCTAAGGTCATCAGTCCCTAAGCTTACACACGACTTAACCTAAATTATCCTAAGGACAAACACACACACCCATGCCCGAGGGAGGACTCGAACCTCCGCCGGGACCAGCCGCACAGTCCTTGACTGCAGCTCCTTAGACCGATCGGCTAATCCCACGCGGCAAAGTGAATACGAATACTGGGAAGAGTACCAGTTTCCAGTCCTGTTCGATATGTTCCACTAAATGTTTTGGCACTCGGAATCCTTCGATTAAGATACTGACGGTGGTATTCGGCAACAGCAGCTTTCGCATTACCATCACAGAAGCTAAAAATGTACACCATCTCTCCGTACTCCTGCGTTGAAAACTTGTACGGAATCACAAAGAGTACTGTACACGGGAGGCAGTAACGGTAAACAGTGACTGCAGTATTAACAACATGGTTGTTGTACAAACGTACCATTCGCTGCACTTGTGTACGTAAGACTTATCGTGTGTCCTGTGCACACAAGTGTAGCGCTCCGTACACCGTGGCATGTTTCGGAACTATGTTGTAACTCCTTAATTGCGGATCTGATCACATTGCTGTATTTACATTTTTTGTTCCAAATAACGTAAGGAATATCCTCCAGTAATCGGGGGAAAACCTCGTGACTCACCCTGAATGTCAACATGGATCTTGCGAAACTTAGCTCTCTCTGTTCCTCCATGATGTCTACAGCGTTACAGACATCGACGCTAAGGTTGATGTCGTGTTCCTTGACTCCAGGAAGGCATCTGACACCGTCCCGCACTGTCATTTAGTGAAAAAAATACGAGCTTACCGAGTATCGGAACAGATTTGTGACTTTATTGAGGAGCCCCTTGCAGATAGAACTCAACACTTCACTGTTAAACGAATAAAATCGAAAGATTTAAACACGGGAATATATCCAAGTAACTGTGATAAAACCGTTACTGTTTACAGAATATAAGACCGCGAGCTGTGCTGCCTGCAGTATGGAGTAGCGGATGTGTCGATGAGTGACGTGCTACGGGTCGCCAGTTCAAAGCGGACCGTCAGTAAATATTTATTACTTGGCATTTATCATTTCTAAAAGGTTCTGGAAATATCTTAGGTTTGTAATGTTTGCATATTGTCTAGACTATTTTATATTTGTATAAAGAGGAACACGTTACATGCAGGAGTTCAGTTCTCTTCTCGCTGTATATTGGTGTTCGTACTAAAAGATTTTTCAGTGCTAACAAGGAGAAGAAGTGCCATGACTAGATTTTCCAGTAACTTCACTCAGTAAAAGAGGGGTCAAAATAAGCGAACGCGTGTCTCGGCTTATCCATAGATACTCGACCGTTTCTGAGAAAAGACTTTGAATGTTTTCAGTGTACCGTGTGTGCAAAGTCGAGAGAAACAGTGGCACAGCGTCTAGCGTCGCTGCTTCAAACTCTTGCAGCCCGTGTTCGAAACCCGATAATGGATTGTAGTATATTTTTTATGTTTCTAGTTTATCCACCCATGTCCGTAGAATATCATTGCACGAATGTGTAAAACGGTAAATGAGTGCACTAAAGCTTCCACAAGAATGAACATAAGAATATAAGAATTAATGTACGAACTGACATAAGAATGAATTATAAGAATATGAGAATTTAGAAAGATTGCAGTCTCTGAAAATACCATAAGCACATATGTTATATAATAAACGTATGTCGTTTATTGTGATACGAAGTTGTAATCTTACAATTAATTTAACCTCCTTGTATCTCGTAACTTGATACGATACATTTGTGTACTAATCGTCTACAGACATGGGTAGGTAAATGAAAAAGTAAGAAGAAAACAATAATTGGTAGTCGAACACGGGGCGCGAAAGTGTGAAGCCGCGAGGCTGTCCAAACTGATGGAGTGCTAAAAGACATCAAAAGCACATGTGAAACTTTGACCGTCGTTTTCTCAGAAACGATCGACTATCTACGGAGAAGCCGAGACAGGTGTTCGCCTATTTTGGCTCCTTCTCTACTAGGTGAAGTTTCTGGAAAATCAGCTTAAGGCGCTTTTCGTGTTCTCTCAGTAAGTGTTGTACTTCATTGACGACCCTGTTTCGTGAACAACGAAGAGAAGCTCGATCGCTTTGACAAATTCCAGCTTGAACTGAAGAAAATAAGTAGTGACAATCAGCAGCTTAGCGGGAGAACAATGAAAGAAAATGGGCCAGTGTCATGCAAAAAAGAAACAGTCTTACATACAGTACGTTTTCGCCATTTTCCTCTTTGTGATTCTAAGTATGACAGAAGCCGACACAACTCACTTTTGAGGAAAGGAGTTGCAGGAGACATATACCAAGCTCTTCTGGTAAAGTTATGTCCCGACAACAGAGGAATTAACCGGCGCCAGTGCATCGAGGAAATGCAACTGAAAAAAAAAGAGATGGTCGAAAGAGGTACGGCCGACTCCCATTGTGGCTCCTACGGCAGCTGTGGAAGACCACTATGACTTCGCCTTTCTCAAATGTCAGGTAGTAAAAGATATACAGCAGTTTATGGCAGCCAGAAATATCGGATCGAGTGCGCAAGAGACAGCGCCCATGAATCCAGACATCAAACGTCAGGAGGTAATGGTGCTGAAGAAGAAGTGTATATATCTTCAGCACCAGTCTTTGTGTCCAGAGTCGCTGCTACAATGTACCAAGAGGAAGCAATACTCCCCAACATTATCGGACACTTGAGGACAACAGCGGTAAACTAAACTTTGCTTATTCAGCTAGTCAATCAGTATGACAGGCACTGATCATAGGAAATACCAAATAACTATACCTATAGTACCACTTTTCTACCTCACCTCATCACAAATTACGGTCTACATTTTCATCCGTGACCAGTGTTGTCTGCAAACCGAAGAACGCTACTCGTCACACGTCTGCAGTCCTTACCGGACGTGCAGTGCTGTACGATGTAGCTTTATCCGATACTATCTACGGCGTACAGGGATGCACCTGTCGCTGCGACCGGCCTTGTAGACACAGGTAGTCGATCGCTACCTGGCGCCCAGATGTGTTCCAGCCCCAACGACCTACAACTTCTTCGCTCTCAGATGACTCACCCAGAAAAACACGAACTGGGATTTGGACAAGTAACTCATAACTTATTCTACGATCTTCACATTTGCGAAAGGCCTGCGGAAGCTCGAAAGTACCCAAACATTGGGATCAGTTCCCGAACATACACTAAGGTGACAAAAGTCATGGAATACCTCCTAATATCGTCTCGGACCTCCTTTTGCCAACGTAGTGCAGCAACTGGAAATCTCATGCAAAACTATCGCGCCATATTACCTCTACAGCCGTCCATAATTGCGAAAATGTTGCCGGTGCAGGATTTTGTGCACGAACTGATCTCTCGATAATGTCCCATAAATGTTCGATGGGATTCATATCGGGCGATCTCAGTGTCCAGATTATTCACTCGAATTGTTCTGAATGTTCTTCAAACTATTTGCGAACAACTGTAGTCCAATGACATAGTGCATTGTCATCCATAAAAATTCCATCGTTGTTTGGGAACATGACGTCCATGAACGGCTGCAAATGGTCTCCAAATACCGAACATCCAGAAGACCCAGTCCATTCCACGTAAACACGGCCCTCACCCGAGGACAGGCATCCTCCGCACACTGTTCTCTTGGGGCTTTCGAGGCCGGCTGCCCCTTTTTCTTCGCGAATTTATGGCAGAGCGCACATTTAGGGTGCGGGTGAACACTACTCTCTCCCGTACTTTCTCCCAAGAAAACGGGGTACCCCAGGGTTCCGTGCTGAGTGTTGTACTGTTTGCCATCGCCATAAATCCAATTATGGATTGTCTCCCTCATGATGTCTCGGGCTCTCTCTTTGTGGACGATTTTGCGATCTACTACAGCGCTCAACGGACCAGCCTTCTTGAACGACGTCTTCAAGGATGTCTCGATCGCCTCCACTCGTGGAGCATCGAAACTGGCTTCCGTTTCTCACCCAGTAAGACCGTTTGTGTCAATTTTTGGCGACGTAAGGAGTTTCTTCCGCCCTCCTTACATCTAGGCCCTGTCAACCTTCCGTTTTCAGACGTCGCTAAATTCTTGGGTCTTATGTTTGACAGAAAACTATGCTGGTCCTCCCACGTTTCCTATCTTTCGGCTCGCTGTCTGCGATCGCTTAACACCCTCCGTGTCCTGAATGGTACCTCCTGGGGAGCGGACCGAGTGGTCCTTCTCCGCCTCTATCGCGCCTTAGTGCGCTCGAAATTGGATTATGGAAGCATAGTCTACTCCTCTGCTCGGCCGCCTATTCTTCGGCGTCTCGATTCTATCCACCACCGTGGATTACGTTTAGTGTCTGGAGCTTTTTACACTAGCCCTGTGGAAAGCCTTTATGCTGAGACTGCTGAACCTCCGCTGTCCAATCGGCGAGCAGTCCTCCTGAGTCGTTATGCTAGCCATCTGTCTTCCATGCCTGCTAATCCAGCCCACGACCTTTTTTTCGACGCCTCCTTTGATGTAGGGTATGCAGGCCGCTCCTCCTCCCTACTACCCCCGGGAGTCCGCTTCCGTCAACTGCTCCATTCTCTTTCCTTCCGCTTTCCTAAAACCTTCTTGACAACTTGGGGTACAGCACCGCCTTGGCTCCGTCCCCGGATCCTCCTGCTCCGTGACCTTTGTCAATTTCCCAAGGATGGTACCCCTACACTTATTTATCGTCGGGCATTTGCTGCTCTATGTGCACAAATGACGGATGCCACATTTATTTACACCGACGGCTCGAAAACATCGTTAGGTGTAGGGAGTGCCTATATTGTTGGCGACACCCCAAATCGCTTTCGGCATCCCGACCAATGTTCGGTTTATACTGCGGAGCTTTACGCTGTTCTCCAGGCTGTCCACTACATCCGCCGCCATCAGCGGATACAGTACGTTATCTGCTCAGATTCTCTCAGCTCTCTCCTCAGTCTCCAAGCTCTTTACCCTGTGCACCCTCTGGTCCACCGGATTCAGGACTGTCTGCGCTTGCTCCACCTGGGGGGCGTCTCGGTGGCGTTCCTCTGGCTCCCGGGACACGCTGGTATCTGTGGGAATGAGGCGGCCGATATAGCGGCCAAGTCTGCAGTCTCTCTTCCTCGGCCAGCTATTCAGTCGCTTCCCTTCACCGATATACGGAGCGGTTTATGTCGCCAAGTTGCTCATTTATGGCATGCGCATTGGTCGGCACTTCCCCGTAATAAATTGCGGGAAGTGAAAGCCCTTCTTTGCGCTTGGACCTCTTCCTCCCGAACGCGTCGTCGGGAGGAGGTAATTTTAGCTAGACTCCGGATAGGGCACTGTCGTTTTAGCCATCGACATCTTTTAAGCGGCGATCCTCCCCCACTCTGTCCCCACTGCTCTCAGCTGTGGACGGTAAGACACCTTTTAATTGAATGCCCCTATTTTAATCCGTTACGCTCCCGTCTACAGCTATCGCCTGATTTATCGTCGGTTTTAGCAGATGACACGCGCTCAGCCGACCGCGTTCTCCAGTTTATTAGTGACAGTGAAATGACGTCAGTCATTTGAAGCTTTTTTTGGGGACAACCACCCCCTTTCTGTAGCAGATTTTTAAGCATTCTTCTATTTTTAGTTTCTCCAATTTTCTGACTTTGTTCCCCTTGCTGCTGGTTTTCACTTTCGGTTTTTTACTGTCTTAAGTCACGGGCTGGGCGCTAATGACCATAGAAGTTTTGCGCCCTAAAACCACAAACAAAAAAAAAAAAAAAAAAACAAAAAAAAAACGGCCCTCACCATTATGCACCCACCATCAGCTTGCACAAAGTCTTGTTGACAACTTGGGTCCATGGATTCGTGGAGACCGTGGTTTTCCAGTCATCTTGGGTCCAACGAATATGGTCACAAGCCCAGGAGAGGCGCTGCAAGCGATGTCGTGCTGTTAGCAAACGCACTCGCATCGGTCGACTGCTGTCATACCCCAATAACGCCAAATTTCTCCGCACTGTCCTAACTTATACGTTCGTCGTACGACGTACATTGATTTCTGCGGTTATTTCACGCATTATAGTTTGTCTGTTAGCAGTGGCAACTCTATGCAAATGCTGCTGCTCTCGATCGTTAAGTGAAAGCCGTCGGACACACGTTTTCTGTTGTGAGAGGTAATGCTTGAAATCTGGTATTCTGGGCACGCTCTTGACACTGTGGATCTCGAAATATTGAATTCCTTAACAATTTCCGAAATGGAATGTCCCATCAGCCTGACTCCAACTACCATTCTCCGTTCAAAGTATGTTAATTCCTGTCGTACGGAAATAATGACGTCGGAAACCATTTTACATCTACATCTACATACATACTCCACAATCCACCATATTGTGCGTGGCGGAGGGTACCTCGTACCACAACTAGCATCTTCTCTACCTGTTCCACTCCCAAACAGAACGAGGGAAAAATGACTGCCTATATGCCTCTGTACGAGCCCTAATCTCTCTTATCTTATCTTTGGGGTCTTTCCGCGAAATGTAAGTTGGTGGCAGTAAAATTGTACTGCAGTCAGCCTCAAATGCTGGTTCTCTAAATTTACTCAGTAGCGATTCATGAAAAGAACGCCTCCTTTCCTCTAGAGACTCCCACCCGAGCTCCTGAAGCATTTCCGTAACACTCCCGTGATGATCAAACCTACCAGTAACAAATCTAGCACCCCGCCTCTGAATTGCTTCTATATCCTCCCTCAATCCGACCTGGAAGGGATCCCAAACGCTCCAGCAGTACTCAAGAATAGGTCGTATTACTGTTTTATAAGCGGTCTCCTTTACAGATGAACCACATCTTCCCAAAATTCTACCAACGAACCGAAGACGACTATCCGCCTTCCCCACAACTGCCATTACATGCTTGTCCCACTTCATATCGCTCTGCAATGTTACTCCCAAATATTTAATCGACGTGACTGTGTCAAGCGCTACACTACTAATGGAGTATTCAAATATTACAGGATTCTTTTTCCTATTCATCTGCATTAATTTACATTTATCTATATTTAGAGTTAGTTGCCATTCTTTACACCAGTCACAAATCCTGTCCAAGTCATCTTGTATCCTCCTACAGTCACTCAACGACGACACCTTCCCGTACACCACAGCGTCATCAGCAAACAGCCGCATATTGCTATCCACCCTGTCCAAAAGATCATTTATGTAGATAGAAAACAACAGCGGACCTACCACACTTCCCTGGGGCACTCCAGATGATACCCTCACCTCCGATGAACACTCACCATCGAGGTCAACGTACTGGGTTCTATTACCTATGAAGCCTTCGAGCCACTCACATACTTGGGAACCAATCCCATATGCTCGTACCTTAGTTAGGAGTCTGCAGTGGGGCACCGAGTCAAACGCTTTCCGGAAGTCAAGGAATATGGTATCCGTCTGATACTCGTCATCCATGGTTCGCAAGATATCATGTGAAAAGAGGGCGAGTTGCGTTTCGCAGGAACGATGCTTTCTAAAGCCGTGCTGATGCATGGACAGCAACTTCTTTGTCTCAAGGAAATTCATTATATTCGAACTGAGAGTATGTTCGAGAATCCTGCAACAAACCGATGTTAAGGATATTGGTCTGTAATTTTGAGGATCCGTCCTTCTACCCTTCTTATATACAGGCGTCACCTGCGCTTTTTTCCAGTCGCTCGGGACTTTACGTTGGGCAAGAGATTCGCGATAAATGCAAGCTAAGTAAAGAGCCAATGCAGTAGAGTACTCTCTGTAAAACCGAATTGGAATCCCATCAGAACCTGGCGATTTATTTATTTTCAACGCATTCAGCTGCTTCACAACCCCAGGGATGTCTATCACTATGTCCTCCATACGGGAATCTGTACGAGACTCAAACGGCGGTATGTTTGTACGATCCTCCTGCGTGAAAGATTTCTCAAATGCTAAATTTAAAATTTCAGCTTTCGTTTTGCTGTCTTCCGTTGCCAGACCAGACTGATCAGTAAATGACTGGATGGAAGCCTTCGACCCGCTTACCGGTTTTACGTAAGACCAGAATTTCCTTGGGTTTTCAGCAAGATCTTTTGCTAAGGTATGACGGTGGTAGTGGTTGAATGCTTCGCGCATAGCTCTTTTTACAGCAGCACGGATCTCTACTAACTTTTGCCTGTCCTCATTCTCACGATCTTTCTTGTACCGCGCGTGCAACTGCCTTTGCTTCCTGAGCATTCCCGAATTGCGCTGTTAAACCACGGTGGGTCTTTTCCGTCCGTAACCCACTTTTTCGGCACGTACTTGTCCAATGCGTGATTTACAACGTGTTTTAAAATTTGCCCATAATTCTGCCACATCCATCATACCGGAAGTAAATGAAGTCGATTCATTTACTAAGTGGGATGCTAACAAGTGCTTATCTGCTCTTTCTAGTGAGAATACTCTCCTAGCCTTCTTGACCGACTTTTTAACTTTCGTAACCATAGTCGTAATGACAACATCATGATCACTAATCCCTGTCTCAACACTGACACCGTCGATGAGGTCTGGTCTGTTCGTGGCTACCAGATCTAAAATATTTCCATTACGCGTTGGCTGTCGATTTAGCTGCTCAAGACAGTTTTCGGATAATGTGTTCAAAAGTAATTCACACGACGGCTTGTCTGTACCACTTGTAATGAATCCATAGACATCCCAGTCTATACTAGGTAGGTTGAAGTCGCCTCCGACTAATATAGCATGATCAGGCTACTTCTGCGATACCTGAGTACAAATGACAACTCCTGCCACTGTACGTCAGCCGCTTGAAGGCACTGAAATAATTCAGTAGCGACAAGCGAAAATTTGTGCTGGATTGGGACTCGAACCCAGATTTCGCGCCTTCCGCGAGCGGTCTCTTTAAGCTTTCGCCTATCGGAGCACGCTTTCCGTCGAATCCAAATTCCCTGCATGTCGTACACTACCTCCGGGCTATGTAATGTGTGTATCAACAAATATTGCTGCCATTTCCACAAAGGTCTGATTTGGCGCGTCTTTCGAAATGTCTGCACACAGAAGCTATTGCGCCCCATACACATGGGCCTATTTCCACTCTGTCATATTATTAGTTTAAATGATGTTTTACAGCGAAATTCTAGATAAAACGTTTTCTTGGTTTCGTTTCATATGGTCCTACATAAAAAAGAAAAAAAAAAAAAGCAGGTGCTTCATGATCCGAGAAAGATATGAAACAAGCAGTAACAAGTGTTAGGCAGCTCCGCCAGATAAAGTGCCAGCGATGTGCTGCTACATGGTTTCACGGAGTGTGTGTTGGTGGAAAAGGACGAAAAATGTTTTCTTGTCGTAAATAGTTGTGATTTGTACACTGAAATACACAGGGCTTAATACCCTCTTGACTGGGTGAAACAGCCCCACGATTTTTATATATTGTGGTTTCTGCCTTCTTCAGATGTTTAATACTTTGTTCATGTATAGAAATTTAGATCTTTTATATGCTGGAATCTATTCACAATTTACATACCACATTTACAGATTTTTTAAAGTTTCATGTCATGCTATACACGGCTTACAGTTGAAACGAACGGAATAGCCTCGCTATACCTAAAGTGTGCATTTTACATGACGTTTCCGGAAATAGGTTCCTGTGTTGAACTGGATCTACTGAGTCCCCTCTACAACCTCAAGAAGTGTGTAACATGAATTGTGAAACACCCTGTACATTGTCGATGACTGTATATCACTATTTATACGGAAGCCAGCACGTTGCTACACGGACCAACGGACGCATTTTTTTAATTGCTGGGTTTAGAAAGGGACGCTGATTTCATTGCGAGTTTCTCAAGGAAGGAAAGTTGCAGTGGCGTGTAAAGGTCGGTTCATTCCTGCCGGGACGGAACGGAACGTGAAAATATTCCACAACGCGTTTCAAATGGCGGCATTTACACAGGCTGTCAACAGAACGCGAACGTCACGTTTTGATGTTGACGTTGGTCATGAGACGGGGGCGTCGCTTGCTAGCATCGGAAATTAGCCTAATGTCACCGCGCCCACTCGTGTTGAAGCTGTGGCTTTTCTACTTCATCGTCTTCTTATTAGTCATTATTTTATTGTTTGCTTTATTTTCGTGAAACATTGAAAGGTTCCACGAGGACATGAATATTTTGCGTATGAGTATTCGCCACAAAAAAAGAGGCCAGGAATGTGAAAGCGAAAAATAATTTAGATTTTATAATATTTTGAGAAAGCAAAAGCCGACACTGTGTATAAATAAGAACCACATATTGACAAAACGACTTTCTTTAAGTAACCTTGTTTATAACAGTGAAAATGTCTGCTATCTTAAAGAAAAATAGTTTTTTGACGTGTTTTGGTATTTACCGAAGAAAAAGCACAATCGGCAAGATAAAAAAGCTCTTTGCTTCTCTAGCAAATAAATTTCGATTTTTTGAGTGGTGGACGACACTTCCAAAGTATAGATCTTGGAACGTTAGGCGTTTTTATATGACGTCTGTGTGTGTTGTTATTCTTCCTTGCCCTGCAGTGGTCGTTCGGTGATTTTACTGCACTGGGAAAATATAAATATTGTGATTTTTTGAACGCAAATGTAAGAGAATAGCAATTTTTGTGCAGCTAGTTACAGGTATTATACCTCCTACATTTCGCAGAAGTACATACACAGGCAAACCGTCACCCACATTCTTTCACTACATAAAATATACTTTCGGAACAAAAAAAAAGAAAGAAAGAAAGAAAAATGCTCGCACCACCAAGGGATTACCCGAATGGGACGGAAACCAGTAGATGTGATGTACATATACAGTCAAACAAATGATTACATTTTCAGCAGACTTGGATGATTTATACAAGAGAAAAAGCTTCACAAATTGAGCAAGCCAATAACACGTTGATCCAGCTCTGGCCCTTAAGGAAGCAGTTAATCGGCTTGGGATTTATTGGCGGATTTGGTGAAGTCCTCCCGACGGATATCGCTCCAAATTTTATCCAGTTGATGCGTTAGATCGTGAAAATCCTGATTTGGTTGGAGGGCCCCACCTACATTATACCAAACATTCCCAGTAGGGGAGAAATGCGCCGACGTCGCTGGCCAAGACGGGTGGGTGGACATTGCCGTGCTGACATGTAAGCCCAGGATGGCTTGCCATGAAGGGCAACAGAAAATGGGCGAAGAATGTCGTCGACATACCGCTGTCCTATGAGGGTGCCGCGGATGACAACGAAAGGGTCCCCACTATGAAATGAAGTGCCATCCCAGAAAATCACTCCCGGATGTCGGACTGTATGACGGGCGGCAGTCGGGCGCTATCCCATTGCTGTCCGGGGCCTCTCCAGACACACTTTCCCTGATTATCGGAGCTCATTTCCAAGCGGCACTCATCACTCAAGAAAATTCTACTCCAGTCAATGAGATTCCTTCGTATTCGCTGTTTTTTTCCGTCTTATGGTGTAATAAGACGGTACAAAGATATTGCAACCTCATTGCTTCCCAGAGAGTTTGGATGTTGTCAGAGATGTTCTATTTCATATATTATAATTATTATCTACATGCTCCGCCTCCATAGTTGAGTGCAGCAGGCGCGGTAGCTCAGCGCGTTTGTTCGGGAGGTTGGCCACCCTCTGTAATAAAAAAAAAAAACTCAAACAGGTCCTCATTAATCCAATTTGGAAGATGTCACACGACATCCGTACGGACTCTATGACGAAAAAGCGATGAAGCAACATATCGTAAAAAAGGAAGACGAGAAAGATGGGGTAAGCGTAGCTAACTGCAGCTCAGACGATGTGCGTTCTATTCTTGGTTCAAAAAAAAATGGTTCAAATGGCTCTGAGCACTATGGGACTCAACATCTTAGGTCATAAGTCCCCTAGAACTTAGAACTACTTAAACCTAACTAACCTAAGGACATCACACACACCCATGCCCGAGGCAGGATTCGAACCTGCGACCGTAGCAGTCCCGCGGTTCCGGACTGCAGCGCCAGAACCGCTAGACCACCGCGGCCGGCCTATTCTCGGTACTGCCAAGAATTTCTCCTTGGCGGTAGGACTAGAACGGGGTGCACTCAGCATCATGATGCTTATAGAGGAGCTACGTGACCTAAAAGTATAGTGGCACCAGTTCTGTTAATCCGACATTGGCTGAAGTGCGGCGTGCTGACACTCTTCCTCCGTATACATGACGCCATTGGCTGATGGATGACGCGGCGGTCTGTCGGCTCTGATTGGGAAGTCCGTGGCCAGAACGGCGTTGCTTGTATTATTTATAGTACATTAAACTGTCACTGATAACTGGCATCAGTAACAACAATGACGTATTAAATTAACAGTTATGCTTCACATTCTATTTCATAGTATTCTCTTGCAAATATTTGAGAGGAGTGTATGGGAGATTGAACATTCAATGAGGGAAAAATCCGCAACACCAAAACACGTTTGTCAAGAAAACATACTTATGTGATTACCATTGCAAAATCACTGATTAATGTAAGCGCGAGATAAGCCGTTGCAAATATGAAATTCTGGTTCGTTAATAACAGGTGTAACTGCCAGACTGTTGAATGCAAGCATGCAAACGTGCATGCATTGTGTTGTACAGGTGCCGGATGTCCGTTTGTGGGTTGGAGTACGTGCCTGTTGCATTTTGTCGGTCAGTACAGGAACGGTTAATGCTATTTTCGGATGACGCTTTGGGGTTGTCGTCCGATGAGTCCCATATGTGCTAGATTGGAGACAGATCTGGTGATCGAGTATACCAAGGCAACGTGTCGGCACCATGTAGAGCATGTTGGGGTACAACAGCGGTATGTGAGCGAGCGTTATCGTATTGAAAAACACCTCATGGAATGCTGTTCAAATGGTTCAAATGGCTCTGAGCACTATGGGACTTAACATCTGAGATCATCAGTCCCCTGGAACTTAGAACGACTTAAACATAACCGACCTAAGGACATCACACACATCCATGCCCGAGGCAGGATTCGAACCTGCGACCGTAGCGGTCG
This sequence comes from Schistocerca cancellata, assembly GCF_023864275.1. Classification (NCBI taxonomy): domain Eukaryota; kingdom Metazoa; phylum Arthropoda; class Insecta; order Orthoptera; family Acrididae; genus Schistocerca; species Schistocerca cancellata. The sequence continues at coordinate 225,710,204 of NC_064632.1, read as the reverse complement.
CACGGTTCCGGACTGAAGCGCCTAGGACCACTCGGCCACTCCGGCCGGCAGAATGCCGTTCATTAATGACAGTACAGCAGGTCGAATCACCAAACTGATGTACAAATTTGCGGTCAGGGTGCGTGGGGTAACCACGAGAGAGCTCCCGCTGTTGTACGAAATCGCAACTCCAGACCCGTAGCTCCAGGTGCAACTCCAGTGTATCTCGCATCGAGACAGGTTGACTGCAAGCCCTCAGCTGTACTACTCCTGAAAGACACCCAGACAGAACCAGCTTTCATCAGAAAACACAACAGACCCCCATCTTACCCTCCAATGAGCTCTCGTTTGACACCACTGAGGTCGCAGATGGCGGTGGTTTGACGTCAGTGGAATGCACGCTGCAGGGCGTCTGGTTCGGAGCTGTCCTTGAAATAACCGATTTGTAACAGTTCGTTGTGTCCCTGTGGTGCCAACTACTGCTCAAATTGCTGCTGCTGACGCAGCGACGTTGCGCAAGAGCCATACGCCGAAGACGATGGTCTTCCCTCTGTAGTGGCAAGTAGCCGTGCGGAGAACGGTCTTCTTTCGACCGTACATTTTCGTGACTGCCGCTGCCAGCAATCATGTACAGTGTCTAAATTCTTGCCAAGTCTTTCTGCAGTATCACAGAAGGAACATCCGCCTTCTCGCAAATGTATTAAAGGCCTCGTTCGAACTGAGGGAAGTGTTGATAACGGCATCTTTGTCACCTTAAAGGCATTCTTGACCAACGTCAACTCACCACGTCCAATCTCAAAGATACCAAACGCTCTCCACCGTTACAGCGTGTATTTAAACCAGACTTGATTTGCATCCTGTAGACATCATCTTTCAGATTTAGAAACACGCCACCACCCTTTGTTTATGCCGCACACCACCTTCTTGGTCTTGCGACCTTTTACATCAGTGTAGTTATGGATTTATTGAACTTACTATATAAAAAAGAAACATTTGCAAAAATCAACCGATTCCGTATCTAGTTTGTCGTTCATAATTATGTAAACCGCCAAAAGATCAGAATAAAAAAATTCAGAATTTTGCTCAATAAATTAGGAGAAAAATTTTTTATGACAAGAAGATGAAGAATCGATTAAATGCGTGCTATTCATGAAAAAACGTAACAGGTACAGTGTTTCGTTATTAATCTTATCGACATTAATGCACCTTGAGGGTGCTCTTGCCCTCATTCCTACATGTAGATTTGACAATGCCGGCGTCGGTGTTTCATGGGTACGAGACGATGTTACTCGTCGGGTCCTTACGTCGTCCTGTCGTCGAACGTACAGGTTTAATCTAGATATTGTTACGATAAAACAACGAAACATGAAATGGCCACTTAAGAAAAAAGTAGCCAAAATAAAAACAGTCCGATCAGCGTTCACTGGAATCTGTGTTGGATTGCTGGAGCTTCAGATTTTCTAACAATACAATGATGCTCGTTAGGAAGGAAGTTTAAAGTTTCTGCGGCATTCAGTTAATTATAAGGCATCGTAAGCATGAATTGGACAAGGGTGGGGCAGTGATTTGGGGAAGCTATGGGAAAGCTAAATGCGAATGGCACGATAGCGATTTTAAGTCATGTCCTTTCCGAATACATATCGTACATCTGCATCTACATGTATATTCCGCAGACCACTATGAAATTCATTGTAAGGAGTACTCCCGTTACAACACAATTAGAGTTTCCTCACGTTCTAATACCGTACGGGCAACGATACGAATGACGATTAATGAGTCGGATCTTGTCTTCGAGATATCTGCCTGATAGTCACGTAGTGGACTTCAGTATAGTCTTAGATTCTTCACTTACCGCTGGTTCTCGAAGAATTGCATGCTGGCGTTTATCTTCAGGCTTCTGCCAATTCAGATTTTTTAGGTTTCCCGTGAGTCAAACAAAGTTGTCATCATTCGTGCTGCCCATCTTCGTATACATTTAAAATGCTGTTAGTCCAATTTGGTATGGGACCAACAAACTTTAGAGACATTATACCATCCGCAGCCAAGTGCAATGTAGGAAACCCAGCGCCAGCTCTTTCTGTCAGAAGGCTAACACTAGGTATTAGTACTAATTCCTCTACATATTCTTCTTTAGCATTTTCCCTTTTCCCTTTTTTTTACGGTGTCGGCTTTGTTGGATGGTTTGAGACAACCACAAATGTAATCTGTGTACCCCGTTTATCTAGATCTACAGGAAATTAATGTTCAAGTGTGAAAACGTTTTCTAGATGATAGGGTAGCATGTATATGAGGCTGGATATGGGGAAATGGCCTAAAAACCACATCCAGGCTTGCCGGCTCACCAACCCGCGTCGTTAATCCGCGCAGACTCTTGGCAGGGCGTACTAATGGAGTTTGTGATGCTTTTACGGAATGACACTTGTGCGGAGAAGGAATGCGTTGACATTTCTACGGAGCCGACGACACATTAGATAGTGGACCTCGGAACACGCTGTTCCAGTAGCAGGATACACTGGCCTGTCCGCGCATCAGTTCATTGACAAACGGCTATGTGGCCTGGCTTCCTCCCGGAGTTTAATACTGCAGTTGATCTGTAACTGGCAAATAGTGTTCCGTGTTCTGTCGTGCAGGTGGAGTTCATCGACGCCCCCAGAGGGAAGCCTTCATTGATTTACAGTGGGCATCAGTAATAGTGGACCATACCTATAACGAAAATGTAATCTTTCTAAAGAATAGCCGCGCGGGATTAGCCTAGCGGTCTCAGGCGCTGCAGTCATGGACTGTGCGGCTGGTCCTGGCGGAGGTTCGAGTCCTCCCTCGGGCATGGGTGTGTGTGTTTGTCCTTAGGGTAATTTAGGTTAAGTAGTGTGTAAGCTTAGGGACTGATGACCTTAGCAGTTAAATCCCATAAGATTTCACACACATCTGAACATCTAAAGAATAAATGCGCTGTCCACTAAAAAATAACGAAGCTTTAAGCGAAGGCAGCGATGTTTGTCTTCCAGATAAAGTAGTAGATGAAGTGCGAAAACATTTTGTAAGTACAGAAAGGTGTGCAAATGAAATATATACTACAATTTAGTCAGCTTACGTTGAAGAAGTAGGTCAGCTCTGCAATCGAGGCTACGACTTAGCAACATCGTTACCATCACGTAGAAGCTCTAAACGGTCCTGCATTGCATTAGGCGAAAGTACATGGGGACTACACAAGTCCCAGCCGATTCCGTATGAATATTCTTTCAAGAAAATAATTTACTGATGAACGATGGTAGCAATTTCTTACGTATAGATGACAACAGGGGCGAATAAGAGAATATTGGTGTTTGCCAGCGGAAAGGGAAAATCGCGTTTAAACAGCTGTGAATTATTCTTTGTGGGCGGAACGTCCAAGAGTCCGAGAAAGCAGTTTGGACAGTTGCCACACCGATCTTACAAGTTCTTTGGAGGAAAGAAACACTACTCCAGCTTTTTACGCTTTGTTACCGAACAAAAAGCGGGAAACATAAATTCGATTTTATGCTGTTAAAACTAATGTGCCTCCATGTAACTCTGCGTCTCTCATGATGGACTTCGAAATTGCTGCCGTCCAGCCAGCTAGCAGTTTGTTTTCTGAAACGGAGGTTATAGGTTGCAATAACATTCGAATCAAAGTTTCTAGTAACAGGTTCATTGTTGCGGACATGTTACAGCGTATAAATCCTCAAGACGGCGCAGCGTACCATGGCCGTCAGTTTGAGTGATTAATTTTAAATTTCGGTTGCGAAAGTAGAAGGAATTCAACAATTACAACTGACGAGACAATTGCCAAGGCTTCGAAAAGACTCCAAATTGACTACAACTTAAAAAATCATTTGTAACGTATGTGACCTAAGCACAAAAAGTACAACGAAGAAGAAAACATCACAACCATTGGAAATTATGTAAGTATTGAAAAGGTGTTTAATGCAAGTCAACTCATTGGCAATCTTGTAAATATGTAAGATTCACATATGTTTTCTGCTATTGTAAATAATTCACCTTTACTATTCTGGGACGAAGATGAGCACTGCGTAAGATACTTCATTCCGTGTTTAGTTTCATCTGTGATTGATTTGCTAAACAGTGAGTTGTGCAGCGCTGGGACATTTTTACTTGAAGCATGGTAACGTGCAGTTGAATTTTTCAAAGAATAAGATCTGTTTTTTGTGAATCTCGGAGAACTCACTTATAATATTTGTTGTTCTTTTTATTCATGGAGAAGACCGATCGAGTTGGCACAGTGGTTAGCACGCTGAACTCTCATTCGGGAGGACGACGGTTCAAACCTGCGTCCAGCCATCCTGATTTAGGTTTTCCGTGATTTCCGTAAATCGCTTCAGGCAAATGCCGGGATGGTTACTTCCAAAGGCCACGGCCGATTTCATTCCCCATCCTTCCCTCATCCGATGGGACTGATGACCTCGCTATTAAGTCCCCTCAACCCAACCAACCAACCAGCCAACCACCTAATTATGCGGAAGATTTTGGAGGAATTTTAAAAATATATAAAAAAAAAACAGTAGATTATTTTTGCTTAGCTGATGCATCTGCTGGTTTGTATATGCTTTCGAGAACGTCAATACTCAAGACAGTGGCCGAGCGGTTCTAGGCGCTACAGTCTGGAACCGCGAGACCTCTACGGTCGCAGGTTCGAATCCTGCCTCGGGCATGGATGTGTGTGATGTCGTTAGGTTAGTTAGGTTTAAGTAGTTCTAAGTTCTAGGGGACTGATGACCACAGCAGTTAAGTCCCATAGTGCTCAGAGCCATTTGAAACATTTTACTCAAGACACAAAAAGAGCGTGCCGAACAAAAAGTGTGACACTTTTATTTCAGGGCAGATCTCATGTTGCATACTAGAGCACACCGTGTATTCGGGGTTGCGAGGTGTTCGTGCTAGCAAGTAGATTGGTTTTCAGTGAACAGTATTGGTAATTTGAAACAGTTATTTTCTTGCGAATATAGTAGCAGTTTTTAGGTATTCCAAGTCAAAGTTTGCACTTCATATCACGCAAGGTTCATAATGTAAGTCAGCATTCAATTTTAGTTACATAGATTTCATTGAGCACAGGGTTTCTGTTTGCAGTTAGATTAATTTTCTTTATTCCAAATGTATCATTTTATGAAGGTTAATGTTTAATTTCACGACGCTGTTCACATACGCAACATATGGCTAACGACAGTCAGTTTTGCTCAGCAGTTAAGTACGATACCTAAAGTACATGTTACATGAAGAGAAAATTTTCGAAATCAATGTATTGTTTTCCAACATACACGCTGGAAGCTGCATAAAGTCTGCTAATTGAAATCTGTAAAATATTGGTCACTGAAAACTGACGAGACTGTGTCAAAGGCCGTGGTTCTTCAGTGGAGTCATCGCGCCATTGCCCTTGAAAGATTCTTACAATCGAAATTTGTGTGGGTGTACACGTAATACAAAATCTTTGCAGCGGAAAGGCAAGCTAATGGCATGCAACTCCACTGACGAGAAAAAAAAAAAAAAAAATCGCAACACCCAGAAGGTTGTGCGACATGAGCGAAAGGTGGAAATCGTGTTACTTCATCCGAAACATGATGTTTATTCAAATTTCGCGCCAGTTGCTTTAGATTGACGCTAGTAGTACCATTATGAGAGTGAAAATCAGTTTTGCTTTAAATACACGCTGTACCGACCGTGAGCGTTAGTTACCCTTGAGATTGGATCTGTTGAGTTGATGTCAGTCAACAACCCCTTCAAGGCGACAAAAACGCCGTTATCAGCACTGCGCTGAGTTTCAACGAGGTCGTGCAACAGGACTACGAGAAGCAGAAAAAGTTCCTTCTACAATGCTACAGATGCTTGACTGGCAACGGTGGTCACGACAATATACGGTAGCAAGAAGACCGGGCTCCGGATGGCTATGTGGCACTACCGAGAGGAAAGACCATCGACTTCGGCGTATGGCTCTTGCGCGTCGTCGCTACATGTGCAGCAGCAATTTGAGAAGCAGTTGGCACCACACGTATACAACGAACTGTTACACATGGGTTACTTCAAGGACAGCTCCGAACCAGACGCCCTGTAGCGTGCATTCCACTGATCCCAAACTACCGCCGTCTGCGACTTGAGCTCACCGGAAGGCAGGGTGGAGGTCTGTTGTGTTTTCTGATGAAAGTTGGTTCTGCCCCGGTGCCAGTCATGGCCGTGTGTTGGTTAGGAGGAGCCCAGTTGAGGGCCTGCAACCAAACTGTCTGCGTGCTACACCCACCGGACCTACACCTAGAGTTCCGGTCCAGGGTGCAATTTCGTATGACAGCTGGAGGGCTGTCGTGATTATCCCACGCACCCATACTACAAAATTGTACGACAGTCTGGTGATTTGACGTGTCGTCGTGGCATTCAAGAACAGCATTACAGGGCGTGTTTTCCAACAGGTTACCGGTCGCCCACGTACCTCTGTTGTTACTCGACAGGCTCTGCATAGTGTCGACCTATTGCCTTCGCCTATTCGGTCACCAGATCTGTCTCCAGTCGGATATATATGGGGCATCATCGGACGGCAACTCCAGCGTCATCCATAAACAGCTTTAACCGTTCCTGTATTGACCGACAAAGTGCAACAGGCATAGAATTTCAACCTACAAACTAACATTCACCACATGTACTACACATTGCATGCACATTTGCATGCTTGCATGCACCATTCTGGCTGTTACGCCGGTTATTAGTGTACCAGGATTTCGCATTTGCAACGGCTTAAGTCGCCCTTGCATTAACCTGTGATCTTGCAGTGTTGATCACCTAAATATATTACGTACACAAATGTATTCGCAAAATTTCAGAACTCTACATTAATTAGTTTTTGGTTTTGCTATCAGTGTATATCCTTTCATTCTCTCGCCGTCTGAAGACGGACAAAACCGGTCTGAAACAGGTAAAGGCTAAATAAAGGACTATAAGAAAGTGACTGCTTGCAGTTTTGCAGCCATTTGACGTATACTTAAAGAGATTCTATCAGCACGTGTCGTAGATAGCAGCTTATCCGAGCAAGAGCCGCCGGCCCCGTAGAAATGTCTCTCCGAACAGCGTTTACGCCGTACTAGAGTTCAAACCCATTACTAATGACAGTAAGAAAACAAAGCAAACGAAACCTTCATTTCAGTTCTGTTAATGGACAGATAACTGGCAGTAAATTTATACTGGTTTGTAGACACTGTTCCGTAATTATTTATATTTATTTTTATTCGTGTTGTTATTTTCCTTATTGTCGAACATTGTGGTATAGTTAATTAAAGTTAGATATTGGGTTAGAAATACACAGTAAGAGTAATTTCCCTGTGCTTGGGATTACCAGAGTCTTCTGCCTAATTTTATTAATTCAGCTGTGATCATTTGTGTACCTATTTGATGGATGTGTGAAATGAATCGCTTGCGTTTTAATTTTATTTATAGCAACCATAAAATAAGACATTAATTTTCTTCGCAAATCAAAGTCGCAGCACAAGTTTTGTTCATTATGCAAAGCGAGAAAATGTCGCTAAGAATAAAAATTGGAAGCAATACAATCGTGATAATGTATGAGTATCTCTCTCGTACTTGTTATGATTTTCGATATGTTAAGATTATAGTTTCAGAAATATGCATTGACACGGATTGCAAATTGTTCCCCTGCTACTGTATTGCGGGATTGGTCGTTTTAGCGATTTTGCACAAGTCAGTTCATTGTTCATTCTACTTCCATCCGTTTCTTGCACAAAACAGCCTTACATCATATATAAGAATCAATGATTTCCGGCGATTGGGTTCTTGGCGCTTCAGTCTGAAACCGCGCGGCCGCTACGGTCGCAGGTTCGAATCCTGCCTCGGGCATGGATGTGTGTGATGTCCTTAGGTTAGTTAGGTTTAACTACTTCTAAGTTCTAGGGGACTGATGACCTCAGATGTTAAGTCCCATAATGCTCAGAGCCATTTGAACCACGGCGATTGGAATGTAACACCTCTGTACTCTTGGTGACCAGAGCGAGTAACGGACCACCTTGGTAACTTCCTTATGGAATTGTACATTCACAACAATAACTGCGATTACATTATGTCGCAAATCGTGGGATATGCACGCACAAGTTTGGTCGCTGTCCTCACTCTCAGATTCCACTCGAGATACTGTCTATAATTTGCGCTCCCGGAAGCTTGTTCGACGTATATTCGGTGGTGTTCAGCTGGTTTCTTCCTCATGGTAACATCTAAAAAAGTGCAGTTCACTGAACTGACCCTGGCTCCATCGCGGGGCGCCCTCGGGCTAATCAGCGTTCAACAACAATGTGCGACACTCCTCATCAACCGAATGAGACAAAATACAGTGTCAGGGCTCTTGCCTTCTTCGCAGTCTTTTAACCAGCATGAGGCCACCGAGCCTAGCGCCACCAATACACATGGGGACGATCCCTGCTGAATGTCACACGGATTACGGCACATCCGGAAATACTTTTGTGAATTTATTAATAGTTAGTGCGCGCCATTACATCAAATACGTCACAGTTGCTTAATAAGACGACATACAAAATCATGAGAATGACCGCATCAGGAAACCTTGCTGAAGAAGGGGAGCTACAGGAGTACTGTGGCATAATACTCACACGATGTTGCTGTCCTCACAGGTTCGCCCATGATGGTGACTGTCGGTGGTCAAATCCATACGAATGACAAAAATGCGGAAACGAGGACTCATACACGCACAGATTTGTTTGTGGAGCAGCGCAGGACTTGCGGAATTTTCTCCCACCGCTTAGCCATCATTGATAGGACAAACGGATGGTATCTGAATGTTCGGGAAACGATAAAATGATACGGTCTCACAGCATGCGATACCCAGTTACTAAACAAAATGGATGATCGGACATAGATCCACCTCCGTTAATGAGAACAGAGAGGCTGCATTCTCGGAATATGTGTAGTACATTGAAGGAGAATATTATCTTATTGCGCGGAGCGCAGGGTGCTAATCACAGGAAAAAATTTGACAACATGCTGCGCATCATGATCAAGGAATCCTCGCAAGTGCTGCCCGTCACTCATATCACTAGATAATCGACACAACGTGAAAGCAAAAACCACAGAAAAATATCTTAAATTATTGTAGTTCTTTCCTGTAAGTGCTGAAGCTGAGAGTGAAAAATTAGGAGAATGAAAAAGAGGGAATATTGTTCAAAGAACAACTGCTATGCAGTCATGAAATGCCTTGTTCTGGTGCCTCTGTGTTCTGATCTTGTAAACTGTAGATGTGTGCTTGTACGACGTACGTTTACCATCCATTATGTTGATGTAAAAACCTCCTTGAAGAAATAAAATCACTGATATTTTTTTAAATACTATTACACTCTCGTTATACGAAAATCATGCATACACAATAGAGGTGATGTTTCTGTGACTGTAATAAGTTTTTAAAAATTTAATGCGTGAGATGGAAAGCAAATATTAATTTACTTAAGTAACTAACTTCCAAAACCTTTGGCATTGGTACATCTTTAGTATCACAGAGATTAAGGTATGATAATGACCTCTATAGTTAAGGAGCGAGTTTTTAAAATATGCGGTACCATATTTGTGCGTTGGAAGTTCCTGGTTCGTGGCCTAGTAGCTACCCTCATTGATGACAACCTAGTGCGTTTCAAGTACGCCTTGGTGACAATTGTGTATTTCTTCTGTCGCTTGTTGGAGAACTGGTTCGGATCGTAATGGCACTAACCCCCATCTTCATAGCCTCCAGCTTCGTCAATCACCTTACGGGAACATCAGCGCTGTTCCCATGGTCTCAACGATTTCTGATCCGCAGGTCATTAAACACGAAAACTAGGAACATTGTAGCACCAATGCGCCTTCATAAATATTCCTCGTTTAATGAACTGAAAATGCCAGTATGCAACAGGCGCGTTGCTGAGCTGGCCTTGAACGCGAGAACATTTATCACGTTTCCGTACATTAGCATACTTGTACTCAAGCGCACACACTGGTCGCCCCGCTACGTTTGTTAATGCGCTGCGGGTATATACATCCAGCAATTCATTTAGGCGTCTCCCGTATCAAATACGTTACGGTTTCCCTGAGTGAAACGTTTCTTAGTGTTAGACACTAATATGTACAGTGAATGCTAGCAGTTATGTGGATAGCGGAACATCGATCAGTTATGATAGAGGGAATTACGCGCTGATGTTGATTATAACAAGGAAAAGAATGGGACTGTTACCAGGAGATGAACAGGAGCCACAATTAGGTTATGAATAGTGTTCTCAACTTGCTCAACTCTGAGATAGTTGAGCTCCTGAACTCTTTAGCAATTCAGCCATCGATGACGGGGGGGGGGTCACCAAAGTGTTTTCTTATCAACTGTCGAATATAAGTTTACCAAACCGCAGTCATCGGTTACGAAAATAAAACTTTTCTTCAAAGAACTGCACACAGCTGCTTATTTTACGAACGGAATGCATAAGTGCAATACTCCTCCCGTCTCATCTCGTGTCGGCAGTAGATCAGTTCAAATGGCTCTGAGCACTATGGGACTTAACATCTGGTGTCATTAGTCCCGTAGAACTTAGAACAACTTAAACCTAACTAACCTAAGAACATCACACACTTCCATGTCCGAGGCAGGATTCGAACCTGCGACCGTAGCGGTCGCGCGGTTCCAGATTGAAGCGTCTAGAACCGCTCGGCCACACCGGCCGGCAGTAAATCAGTAAATATGAATGAGAATCTCTATGTTCAACAATACGCCTGTGATGGCTAGAGGACTAAAATCAGGAAAACTTAAGTACACGTTCTAAATATGTCGCTAATTATTACAGACCGTAGACTTCATTACTGGTTTCATACCACACTAGATAGCGAACAGTACTTATTTTAATATTTATCTACCATAGAGAGAGAGGGAGAGTTCAAGTCTTTCCCACATCAGTAATGAATGATGCTGTTTGTCGTAAACAATTCATTAATTAGCATCAGAACCAAGGAAGGTTGACGAACTACTCGAATGAAAGCAGAAATTACGTGATACTCAATTTATTACAGAAATCAGATTATATCATGCCTTTCATAACGAGCGTCAGAATAAGGGTAAGTAAGTATTTTATAGTACAAATCATCGTGCTGTATCTTACGAGAGTCCACCACACGCGATCACAGCTATGCACTTTATGACTGTTCGTCGTATGTGGCAAAGACCACAATTACTGCGCACAACCACAGACATACATTACTAGATTGGCAAAGGCGAAACTTGAACTGAAGCGTGACGTTTGGTGAGCAAATATGGCGGCGTCAGGAAATTTATGTATGGTACTATTACGATTTTCTGAAACGAAGTAAGTTTTACGAGGTGGTCTAAACAAGTTCCGTAGTTGAGCAAATATTCGCATACTAATTGAGTTTAACAAATACATCGTAGAATCGTGTTATGACAAGAACATCAAGTTACATATACACGCGCTTAAAGCAGACTGTAGTTTACGTAGGAGCACTCACATGAATGAAGACGCTTGTTATTAGCGACAAGTAGCATGTTCTGCATATAGGAGCATTTTGATAGGAACATACTGTTCGAAGAAAAGGCGCACTTGATCGTAACTGGTTAAAAACATGCCATTAAGTTACCTGTGTTAATACTAGATTTATTAAATCACTTAAAATATGCATAAAACATTTAAATACCGCCAGTATTTCCTAATTAAACAAACTGATGTATTATTCACGGTTACATAAGTATGAAATCAAAAATGTTTCAAATGGCTCTAAGCACTATGGGACTTAACATCTGAGGTCATCAGTCCCCTAGACTTAGAACTACATAAACCCAACTAACCTAAGGGCATCACAGACATCCATGCCCGAGGCAGGATTCGAACCTGCGACCGTAACAGAGCGCGGTTCCGGACTGACGTGCCTAGAACTCCTCGGCCACAGCAGCCGACGAAAGCAAAAATACGTGAGATTTATCTAGTTATGCTTGCGCTGAGATGTGTTCCTTTCCTTGTGTCTTCCATCTGCTGTACGAAATATTCTAGCCGAACACGACGCATGTATTGCCATTATGTCCAAACTCTAAAGGTAACGTAGTTATGTCAATTTATCCCCATTCTTACGTCTGTGTTATGTGTAAATAACCATCTGTTTACATGACCTTTGCGCTCTCTTCCATATTGCGATTCTAAAATGCTGGCCTCAGTAGCACTGTGTATGATATAGCCAGTCTAGTAATATACTACTGGCCATTAAAATTGCTACACCACGAAGATGACGTGCCACAGACGCGAAATTTAACCGACAGGAAGAAGATGCTGTCATATGCAAATGATTAGCTTTTCAGAGCATTCACACAAGGTTGGCGGCGGTGGCGACACCTACAACGTGCTGACATGAGGAAAGTTTCCAACCGATTTCTCATACATAAACAGCAGTTGACCGGCGTTGCCTGCTGCAACGATGTTGTGATGCCTCGTGTAAAGAGTAGAAATGGGTACCATCACGTTTCCGACTTTGATAAAGGTCGGATTGTAGCCTATCGCGATTGCGGTTTATCGTATCGCGACATTGCTGCTCGCGTTGATCGAGATCCAATGACTGTTAGCAGAATATGGAATCGGTGGGTTCAGGAGGGTAATTCGGAACGCCGTGCTGGAACCCAACGGCCTCGTATCACTAGCAGTCGAGATGACAGGCATCTTATCCTCATGGCTGTAACGGAACGTGCAGCCACAGGTGGGGACGTTTGCAAGACAACAACCATCTGCACGAACAGTTCGACGACGTTTGCAGCAGCATGGACTATCAGCTCGGAGACCATGGTTGCAGTTACCCTTGACGCTGCACCACATACAGGAGCGCCTGCGATGGTGTACTCAACGACGAACCTGGGTGCACGAATGGCAAAACGTCATTTTTTCTGATTACAGCATCATGATGATCGCATCCGTGTTTGGCGACGTCGCGGTGAACGCACATTGGAAGAATGTATTCGTCATCGCCATACTGGCGTATCACCCGGAATGGTGGTATGGGGTGCCATTGGTTACACGTCTTGGTCACCTCTTGTTCGCATTGATGGCACTTTGAACAGTGGACGTTACGTTTTAGATGTGTTACGACACGTGGCTCTACCCTTCATTCGATCCCTGCGAAACCCTACATTTCAGCAGGATAATGCACGACCGCATGTTGCAGGTCCTGTACGGGCCTTTGTGGATACAGAAAATGTTCGACTGCTGCCCTGGCCAGCACAGTCTCCAGATCTGTCACCATTTGAAAACGTCTGGTCAATGGTGGCTGAGCAACTGGCTCGTCACAATACGCCAGTCACTACTCTTGATGAACTGTGGTATCGTGTTGAAGCTGCATGGGCAGCTGTACCTGTACATGCCATCAAAGCTCTGTTTGACTCAATACCCAGGCGTGTCAAGTTTGCTATTACGGCCAAAGGTGGTTGTTCTGGGCACTGATTTCTCAGGATCTACGCCCCCAACTTGCTTCAAAATGTAATCACGTGTCAGTTCTCGTATAATATATAGTTGTCCAATGAATACCCGTTTATGATCTGTATTTCTTCTTAGTATAGCAATTTTAATGGCCAGTAGTGTATGTCTGTGCACGCAGCGCGTCAAGGAAACAGATCCATTTTTATTACGATGTGACAAAGGCAAGCGTTTCAGAATGTAATGTAAATGTAACGATCAAATCTAAAGTCACCTAAGGCGCACGTGCTACGTGAACCATTATTACCGCACCTTAATGGAGAGACCAAGACTTCTACCCATTCAGTCGTCGGGCTCTGCCAACAAAAGCTTTTTGTTTGTAACCCGTCAGAGTATGCATAAATATTCATTATTATGCTGCTTAAAATACATTTATCGTAACAAACCATCACTGAGCCTTAGGTTGCGTATATGACACAACTTTACAGAATCACACTTTACAACACACACAAAAAATGCACTTTTCGTCGGAAGCACCCGTTAATGTAAGAAAAGACCAAAGTACAACATAGATTAATACGATATCGATTATGACGCAGTTCACAGCAACAAAGACGTGAACAGAACAGATAAAAGTTTAAGTAAAATCTGTCTTGTGTATACATATTTGTATCTGCTGCATTTACATACAGAAGTTGGACAAAAATATGGAAACACCGCGAGAAATGCATGCTCGATCATAAAATGTTGATGACAGCCAAGCCTACAAGTAGTGATATTGTATTGGACCACGGACGGCACCTGTGCAATGTGAACACGTTGCAAGTGTCACTCGTGGTCAGAACAATGTTCTGCATAGTTGTGATTGTTATTATGTCGCAGCTGAGTGAATTTGAATGTGTCCACATTGTTGGTGCTCGTACGGTGGATGCTTTCGTAATAAGAGAGCGGAAGTGTTTGGTGTTTCAAGAGGCACCTTATGGAAGATTTATGCAGCATACAGGGAAAGCTGAGAAACATCATCCGCTAAATCACAAAACGGATGAAAGTGTGTGTTGTGTGATCATGGCAGACGGTCATTGAAGAGAAATGTGACAAAAAGTAATAGGACGAAAGCTGCAAAAGTCACTGCAGAAGTGAATGTCGCACTCGCGAAACCTGTCAGCACCAAAACAACACGAAGGGAGCCCCATCAGCAGGGCGAGCTGGAATTAGTAATGCAAATGCACGTGACAGGGAATCGGGCGCCGAGACCATAACACCCGGACTATGCAGCAATGGGGAAAGCCAGTTGTGTCGGATGAGTCTCGTTTCACACTGTTTCCTGCTTCAGGCCGAGTTTACGTCCCAAACGTGAAACATGCTGGGCGTCCGGTGATGATTTGGGCAACCATATCGTCGTATTTCATGGGCCACATGGTTACTCTGCAAGGTCGCATTCAGTCACCTGTCTGAAAATTAGTTTCAGGGATTAGTTCACGAGCACACTCGAATAGTAAACGATTGTACAAACACAGTTGACCTCTTAGCAACATATAATACTGAGCTAATAACGAGCATCAAAACGATCACAGGAATTAGTGAACACAGGGTTGCCATGGCGAGACTGAATACCGTAACTCTCAAATCCTACAAAATTAATCGAAAAATACATCTAATCAAAAAAAGCAGATAAAAATTCGCTTGACGCCTTCCTGAGAGACAACTACTTCCAAATTAACAATGTGAGTGTACACCAGATGTCGCTTAAATTCAAAGAAATAATATCAGCAGCAATTGAGAGATTTATACCAACTAGCTTAGCGCCCGCTGCTTCGCTCGCTTAGATGGTATGACCTGCAGAGTTTTGTTTTTTTTTTTTTTTCTTTTCCGAAAGTACTCCTCACCAAAAAGCGATTCTGGTGGCTGGAGTCCAAATTTTTTGTTAATCATGCCTTTTGCCTTCTTGTGGAGATATTTCCATAGCAACTTTAGTCTCCTAACAAATATTTATTCATGTCTAACCGGGAAGCGAAACCTGGCAGAAAAGCCAAGGGGATTCTCGTCGTATGTTGGCTGTATGCTGGCGGAAAGACACAATCAGTGCCTTCTCTGCACGATAGCAGTGGAGGTACTATCGAAGACAGTGTTGCCAAAGCAGAGTTACTAAACACAGCCTTCCGAAATGCCTTCACAAAAGAAGACGAAGTAAATATTCCAGAATTCGAATCAAGAACAGCTGCCAACAGGAGTAACGTAGAAGTAAATATCCTAGGAGTAGTGAAGCAACTTAAATCACTTAGTAAAAGCAAGTCTTCTGGTCTAGACTGTGTACCAGTTAGGTTCCTTTCAGAGGATGCTGATGCAATAGCTCCATACTTAGCAATCATATACAACCGCCCGCTTGACGGAAGATCCGTATCAAATGGTTCAAATGGCTCTGAGCACTATAGGACTTAACTTCTGAGGTCATCAGTCCCCTAGAACTAAGAACTACTTAAATCTAACTAACCTAAGGACATCACACACATCCATGCCCGAGGCAGGATTCGGACCTGCGACCGTAGCGTAGCGGTCGCGCAGATCTGTATCCAAAGACAGGAAAGTAGCACAGGTCACACCAATATTCAAGAAAGACAATTGGAGTAATTCACCAAATTACAGGCCCTTGTCATTAACGTCGATATGCAGCAGGATTCTGAAACATATATTGCGTTAGAACATCATGAATTACATCGAAGAGAACGGTCTACTGACTCACAGTCAACATGGGAATGAGAAAACATCAGTCTTGTGGAATGCAATTAGCTCTTTATTCACACGAAGTGTTGAATGCTATCGACAAGGGATTTCAGATTGATTCCGTATTTGTAATTTGCAGACGGCTTTTGACACCGTACCTTGCAAGCGGCGTGTAATCCAATTGCGTGGGTATGGAATATCTTCTGATATGCGACTGGATTCGTGATTCCCTGTCGGAGAGATCACATTTCATGATAACTTGACGGAAAGTCATCGAGTAAAAGTCACCGAGTAAAGCAAAAGTGATTTCTGGCGTTCCCCAGGGTAGTCTTATAGTCCCTCTGCTGTTCTTTATCTACATACACGATTTAGGAAACTATTTGAGCAGCCGTCTTAGGTTGTTTTGCAGATGATGTTGTCGTTTATCGTCTAGTGATCATCATTGCAAAACGATTTACAAAAGATATCTGTATAGTGCGAAAATTGGCAATTGACCCTAAATAATGAAAAGTGTGATGGCATCCACATGAAAGCTAAAAGGAATCCGTTGAGCTTCGGTTACACGAAGAAGCAATCAAATCTTAAGGCCGTAATTCAACTAAATACCTAGGAGTTACAGTTACGAACAACTTAAAATGAAAAGAATACATATAAAACGTTGTGGGAGGAAAGCGAACCAAAGACTACGTTTCATTGACAGAACACGTAGAAGATGGAGCAGATCTACTAAAGAGACTGTCCACACTACGCTTGTCTTGGAGTACTCCTGCACTGTGCGGGCTCGTTACCAGACAGGATTAACGGAGTACAGCGAGAAAGTTAAAAGAATGACAGCATGTTTCATGTTATCGAGAAATAAGGCAGAGAGTGTCACGGTCATGATTCAGGATTTGGGATGGACATCATTAAAACAAAGGCATGTCTCGTTGCGGCAGGATCTTCTCACGAAATTTCAATCAAGAACGTTCTTCTCCAAATGCGAAAATATCTTGTTGATGCCGATCTATATAGGGAGAAACGATCATCATAATAAAATAAGGCAAATCAAAGCTCGCACGGAAAGATATAGGTCTGCGTTTCTTCCGCGCACTGTTCGAAAGTGGAACAATAGAGAATTATTGTGAAGGTGGTTCGATGAACTCTCCGCCAAGTACTTAAGTGTGATTTGCAGAGTAGCCAAGTAGATGTAGATGAACAAGAGCGACCCATTGTGTCAGTGTACCAAACTACTTGAAATTCATCTACAGATTGAAAAATTTTATATACATTCTTCGTCATCATCAGCCACGTGATGTGACCTTTTCTGGACTTTTTCATGCCTTACTATCTTCAGCAATACGCATCTATGCTGCACGTTCATATAATTATTAATTGCAAATAATGAAAACTTTTAAATTTCATTTACATGAGAGCATGTTGCTTCAGTATCTTTATATAAAAGTGGTACCGTGTGTACAACATATGTTGTGAGTTGTGACGGGCAACAAACATTACGGACGGACACGCTGGGAAAAGGCACGAGTAGTATGTAGATTGTTACATCAGCTATTTATCTGCGCTAATCATCTTGGTTTGTCTCTAGAGGCTGTTCTCGCGTAGTACCCATCGGAGGCAGCATAGTTTCCACTTGCAGAATTTCCCTCTGATGAGCATTTTCCAGTGGAGAACAAACTGAAGAATATCGTGGGTGGCAGACGCTGAGCGAGTTTTCGGTGAGTGCAACGCGGATGCTGGACTCCCCCGACCTTTGTTCGGGCACGTCCGGCAGAACTCGGCTGCGCAGTGGGCGTGGCCCGGGCTGCGGACAGGAAGTGTGGCCAGCCGTGTGCCGGAATGCCGTCCCTTCCAACAGCTTAGACGCGAGTGTGGATATAGTCTGAGCTTTCAGTACGCAGTGCAGGAAACACAGTATCGCACAGGCGAAAAGCGGTCTCAGGGAGCGCGGTTGGTTAAAGACTGTATATTAGCCTGTAGCGTGTGGTTGGTCGTATAATGCGGAATACTTACATCTTTCCCAGAAATACTCCTCTTTAACTTACAAGGGAATGGTTCAGTCCAACATGTTGAAACCCACCCTAAATTTTTTGTGCAGGAAGAATACAAGGAAATAAATGCACTGACAAAATTTTACCTGCCAAGACTCACTGCAAAATTTTTTCAAAAATTGTTAAAGTTACTCGTTTTTGTCGCACGAAGAACCGCTTGTGAAAGCAGTTTGTACAGTACTTTACAGAAGTCTTCCATCAGTTGCGACTTTAATGTATTGAAATGAAATATTTGTTACCCATACATCATTTTATAAGTTCCTGTAGCACGTTCTTATGATAGTTTTTGAATGATATATATTTTAGTGACAATGAAACAATTTCTTGTTTATTCCCAATGATCCTCACAATAAATCGATGTGTCATTTGAAAGACGAAAACAAACATTTTCGAGGCACACCTGACGAAAGAAAAATTAATGCTTTCAGATACCTGCAACAGGTTAGATATCGCTTCCAATGAAATATTAATTATTCTTTCGTATTTTTTCTTATTTTGATTGGTCGATTTTTAGTTTTGGTTCTAATATGCCTTGTGGTCCCTTAAGACAGATGTAAAGCTGCGGAAACTGTAAACCAGTCGTACTTGTCTCTGTCATTGTTGTTTATTAATATGTCACAACACTAATCGATTGCACAACAGACTGTCTTTTTTCGCCTCTGAATGATAAAGTGCAGTTTGCTCGCATTCTTTCATGAAACCTGACTTATCAGTGTTACGACACAGCACATATAGAGATCGTCTTCACGTCAGAAATGAATTAATGACATCTCCTCTACACTTTTACTTGAAATAAACTTCGTTACCCGGCTGCTGTGGCCGAGCGGTTCTAGGCGCTTCAGTCCGGAACCGCGCGGCTGCTACGGTCGCAGGTTCGAATCCTGCCTCGGGCATGGATGTGTGTGATGTCCTCAGGTTAGTTAGGGTTAAGTAGTTCTAAGGGACTGATGACCTCAGATGTTAAGTTCCATAGTACTTAGAGCCATTTGAACCATTTTTTTAAACTTCGTTATTTTGCGACTTCCTGTACTGTATGATCTCATGAATCAGGTTGAAGAAGATTTGAAACAAGCAAAGTTCATCTCAGTTGTGATTCGGAGGACCCAGTCTCATAGAGTTCGATTCATATCTCAGGGAAACAACTGTTGTTCTTGCTATTTATTTAAGTTAGGGGTGTATGTTGGTTACTAATGGAGGGGAGGGGGGGGGGGAGAGAGAATAGGGAACGGGACTTTGTGGCCACCGTCTACATTAAATCTTTCGGATAGTTTTTCTTTCACACTTCTGCTAGTTTCATTTTGGGGCGTATTTATTACTTTCTGGAAGTCTTACTTCCATTTATACAATTCGCGGTCAGATTTTAAGAAGAAAACAACGTGTCCACTGTGCTTAACATAAGCGTTAAACACAACGAATATTAATTCAGTTTCATCTCCATTGTTAAACACTAACACTAGGCCTAATTATTATTGATATTAAATGTGGGGTAAATTTAAGTGAACAGTAACTGCAGACAATTGTTTTAGAGAAACTATGAACGAAAACTGAAATTCGCTTTACACGTTATGATCGCGTCGAGTCGTGTAATGTCTTCAACGATGCGTGTAAACCAAGGATATGCGCCTGCCATGTTGCGCATACGCCGACCATTGCAGCTCCGGGAGGGGTCAAGATTTCTCCAGCTGCCTGGCGAGCTAGAATTTTTAAATTTTCAACATTTTTTAAAAAATACTTGCAGTGCCACTTAACAGGTAAAATTTTGACAGGGTCTTTCTTTCGGTATAATCCTTCTGTAAAAAAAAAAAATAATAATTTAAGGCATATTTAGACATGACGGATTGAACCATTCCCTTGTTAGACCAGATATCGAATGGATCGAAAGGGACGTAAATAGAACACAGTGTATCAATGTAGCTGATACATAACCAAGGTTGGTCATGTTTTCGCAGTTGTTAACTAGACAGAAGTATTTGTTAGTGGTATATACACTCCTGGAAATTGAAATAAGAACACCGTGAATTCATTGTCCCAGGAAGGGGAAACTTTATTGACACATTCCTGGGGTCAGATACATCACATGATCACACTGACAGAACCACAGGCACATAGACACAGGCAACAGAGCATGCACAATGTCGGCACTAGTACAGTGTATATCCACCTTTCGCAGCAATGCAGGCTGCTATTCTCCCATGGAGACGATCGTAGAGATGCTGGATGTAGTCCTGTGGAACGGCTTGCCATGCCATTTCCACCTGGCGCCTCAGTTGGACCAGCGTTCGTGCTGGACGTGCAGACCGCGTGAGACGACGCTTCATCCAGTCCCAAACATGCTCAATGGGGGACAGATCCGGAGATCTTGCTGGCCAGGGTAGTTGACTTACACTTTCTAGAGCACGTTGGGTGGCACGGGATACATGCGGACGTGCATTGTCCTGTTGGAACAGCAAGTTCCCTTGCCGGTCTAGGAATGGTAGAACGATGGGTTCGATGACGGTTTGGATGTACCGTGCACTATTCAGTGTCCCCTCGACGATCACCAGTGGTGTACGGCCAGTGTAGGAGATCGCTCCGCACACCATGATGCCGGGTGTTGGCCCTGTGTGCCTCGGTCGTATGCAGTCCTGATTGTGGCGCTCACCTGCACGGCGCCAAACACACATACGACCATCATTGGCACCAAGGCAGAAGCGATTCTCATCGCTGAAGACGACACGTCTCCATTCGTCTGTCCATTCACGCCTGTCGCGACACCACTGGAGGCGGGCTGCACGATGTTGGGGCGTGAGCGGAAGACGGCCTAACGGTGTGCGGGACCGTAGCCCAGCTTCATGGAGACGGTTGCGAATGGTCCTCGCCGATACCCCAGGAGCAACAGTGTCCCCAATTTGCTGGGAAGTGGCGGTGCGGTCCCCTACGGCACTGCGTAGGATCCTACGGTCTTGGCGTGCATCCGTGCGTCGCTGCGGTCCGGTCCCAGGTCGACGGGCACGTGCACCTTCCGCCGACCACTGGCGACAACATCGATGTACTGTGGAGACCTCACGCCCCACGTGTTGAGCAATTCGGCGGTACGTCCACCCGGCCTCCCGCATGCCCACTATACGCCCTCGCTCAAAGTCCGTCAACTGCACATACGGTTCACGTCCACACTGTCACGGCATGCTACCAGTGTTAAAGACTGCGATGGAGCTCCGTATGCCACGGCAAACTGGCTGACACTGACGGCGGCGGTGCACAAATCCTGTGCAGCTAGCGCCATTCGACGGCCAACACCGCGGTTCCTGGTGTGTCCGCTGTACCGTGCGTGTGATCATTGCTTGTACAGCCCTCTCGCAGTGTCCGGAGCAAGTATGGTGGGTCTGACACACCGGTGTCAATGTGTTCTTTTTTCCATTTCCAGTAGTGTATTATTTATTATCTGTGCTAAAACGTTTGTTGCCTACGAATTGTTGATTCTTATCTGTGTGTTTGCTTTGCTTTAATTCTGTCAAAACTACAGCAAGAGATTTTATTACAATAATTTGCTTGAATGAATACTTGACTTGTAAACCATAGATGGAACGAATTTCGAATGATACTGTACGTCACCGAGGACAGATTTGTTTTCTCTCTCAGACGGAACTGTAGAATAGCGAACTTCACAGATACAGTAGTTCACGCAATCGAGTGTAGTGTAATGGCAATGGCTGGTGGGTGCCGTGTGTATTCGTTACAGTGCGTCCAGTTTTGTGGAAGACTCTGGAGTACCGTACCGTTACTGCCTGAGCGTTTCATTACTCTCCATGTTTTCTTCCCTGCACTCAGTTCGAGCTCAACTCGGGCCAATCTATAATTTTCTTGTTCTTACAACTCGTTACTCTAAGTGGGCTCGGAGTAACGGAAACGTTTCGTATTCCTAAAATTTCCTGTTTTCGGAGGGGGGTGAGTCTCGGACATTCTTTGCGGCATGCGTTTCATGTCCGACTGTCCGTATCTGTGTTTTCCGTGAAGTTAATGATTCTCGGTAAGGCTCACTGAACGATAAATGATACGCAAAAAGCAGTCGGTTTTAAATGTACCTGTTTGACAACTGTCTCTATCTTTTATTTTACTTCATTTTTTATTAATAGGCCTTTAGCATGTGGCATTAAGCCTATTTCCTTTCACATAAAATATACAGATATCAGTAGGTAGTTAAGACTACCATTACAATATTTTGTACGTTTATTTGCAAACGCAGAACATATATGTAAGGAAACTTGAATGAAAACGAAACAGCTGGAAAAATGTAAGTAAACTGTGTACTATTTTAAAACTAATGGCCCTAACTGTTAATATATTTATCACACTCTGAGACAAGGCGATCAGTGTCTTCATGGAAAAATATTTGCGGTTGCTTACGAACCAAGACTGTACGCAGGCGTGCACCTCTTCGTCCGAAGCAGATTGATGCCCATGATTGTCTTACTTCAGGATTTCAAAAATTTGGAAATTTCTTGGAGAGAGATCAGAACTGTTTGGATAATGTGCGAAGGGTTCCCAGCGAAACTTCTGCAGCGTACTCGAAAGCACCCTCGCACCATGTCGCTGGTCATTTTGTTGGCAGTTTATTTCTACCACAGTGTAGAAGTTTCTCTGGGAGGCATTTAAACATCCTCCATACAATCCTGCGATTTCCATATTTTTGGAGCCCTAAGAAAGACATTTGTGGCCATCGATTTGCCTCGGACGAAGAGGTGCACGTCTGGGTACAATCATTGTTCCATAGGGAACCGCAGACATTTTTCCGTGAAGGCATTGGCCGCCATGTCTCACAGAAGAATAAATGTATTAACAGTTATGCCGATTAATTTTGAAACAATAAATAGTTTGCATACTTTTTATCCCATACAGTATGCAGTATAATCATTGTAAATTCACATGTGACGAGACACCTTTCCACGGTCCATTGTTCGCAGTATATTAGTGTCAGACACGGATACATGTGGCAACAGTGATTCTGTACAACGTGTTCAAAAGTCTTAGATTCTGTGTTGTTAACAAGCCACTCACTATCGTTAACAGGGGCGTCACATAGATTGCCACCGTATAACCAAGTTTCACAAATTCGTGTTAAAGAATTGCACCACTTACCTGTACTCTGACGCACCCAAAGGAAACCTGATTTGCGTTCTCTTCTCCACAAGAGCAGAAAGGTATGTCTACGATCTGCAGCCTGTGAATATGTTTGTGAAAAATCTTCGAATTTGATTCTGGCTATTAGAGAATCGACTTGCCCACTATTCCGTGGAATAGGCGATCGACGGGTGAATTATTGCCTACTTCTTGTTAACGCCAACTACCAGTGCCTGTCTTCTGTGGTACGTGTTGGTAATCCTTATTTGGCACTGCAGTCTACGCGATTCGTCCTTTCACAGCACCTGCTCTGGCTAATTGGTCGACAGCTGCATAGCTTGTGGTCACATAACATGTTAGGCCTTCACACTTCAACACTTAAGTAAGTACTATTGCAGCAGATAATGATACACTGAGTAGGGAATATAGGCCTGCTGGTATCGACGGACAGAAACATAGTGATATTTTTGCATTAAAAGGCAACTGTTTTTAGTTATTTCCGAAAACCTTTAGAAACATTGTGCTTCCAGTATGGCAACAATTTCCGCGGCCATAATAAACTTGCCTCTGTTTGTAATTTGACTAGTCCAGATTTTTGCAGCCATGATATATAGTACGTCTTTGCGACAGTATCACAAGTTTTGAAGCTGTCAGTGTACATCCAGATTGCCTCTGGATGCTGTCTTAAAAACTGCTCAAAAGTTTTATTATTAATGTGGGCATGATGCTCAAAAATAATGCCAGTTATTACATTCAGCTGAGGCAGTTTCATAGGAAATGGTACGCTAAAGCTAATCAGTCCCGGTAACTCTGAAGATACATCACCCACTTCTTAATTTACTGGATCATCTTCCACCTCAACTTCTTTCTCCTGTTACACTCTGTGGCAGTTCCTCTAAATCACATTCCTTTTGTATGTACTTTCTTTCGCATTTAATAAACATTTTTCATTTTCGCAATGTGACTTCGAATTTCCGTTTAATGTTCCTGTGTAGACTTTTCTGTAATTAGAAGGTTTGTTCAAAAAATTTAGGAACATACGTAATTTCGCACCAATGGCATATTGGAGCGAAATGTGGTTGGCATCCCTGTACACGCATATGTTAATGCGTAAGTGCGGGAAGTTTCATTGTTGTATGTCTGTTATTGTTCAGTGGCTGTATTGAGTAGAGCGTTGTGTCACACGGTCGCTAATTTCGAAATGGCAGCGTTCGAGGAGCAACGCGTCTGCTTTAAATTTTGGCTGAAACTCATAAAAACCTTCACGACAATTCAGATGATGCAGGAAGCATACTGTGTTGAGTGCTTAAACCGTACGCGGTGTTACGGAAGGTTCACACGGTTTAAAAATGGACGGAAGGACGTTAAAGGTGACGCTCGTTCAGGACGCCTTTCGACATCTACAGACGACGCTCATGTCACGAACGTCAACGAGGTTGCGCTTGCCAGTGGAAGACTGATTGTCCGAGAGTTTGCAGAACAACGTAACATTTCAGTTGGATTATGTCATGAAATCCCGACACAGCATCTTGGAATGCATCGTGTCCGTGGCTCATGAGTCAAGACTAGAAAGACCTTCGCTTCGCAATCTCTGAAGACCTTTTAGATCGCGCATATGAGCACGAGATGTTCCTTAAGAGAATCATAACTGGTGATGCGACGTGGGTCTACGGTTATGATGTCGAGACCAACGTTCAGTCTTCACAATAGTTCGGAAAAGGTTCTCCATGACCAAAAACACCTCGTCAGATCAGCTCAAATGTCAAATCCATGCTGATAGTTTTCTTTGATTTTGAAGGATTTCGTGCCATAGGGAAAAAATGTTATCGATGGTACTATCGGGACGTGTTGTGACACCTGCGAGAAAATGTGGGAAGGAAATGGCCTGAAATATGGAGAGACAATTCATGGCTCTTGCATCACGATAACCCACCCGCACATTCATCCCTGTTGGTGCGTGAGTATTGCACAAAAAATGAAATCACTGTGCTGTCTCATCCTACGTACTCTCCAGATCTTTTCCTGCGGACTTTTTATTTTCAAAGTTGAAAACCCCGTTGAAAGGACAAAGATTTGCAACGATAGACGAGACAAAAGAAAATTACGGCGCTTTGCGCTATCCAGCAAGTGACGTACCAAGACTACTTCCGGAAGTGGAAACGGCGATGAGAGCGGTGTGTCAATTGTGGAGGAGAGTGTTTCGAAGGAGACCATGCACAATAAGTAAAAGGTAAACGTAGAAAAATTTTGTGGACAAAGTTCCGGAATTTTGTGAACAGACCTCGTATATATTTCCTTATATGCTTGTTTCATTATTCCTTGTGCTTACACTGCCAGATAATTTTCGAAAAGCGTGCCCCCATACAGCTAGTTTAAACCTACAGCAGAGCTCTAGAATACCGTCTCATACCTTCCCTAGACCATATTACGTACTTACCGCACGTTCTATTCCCTCCCGTACAATAAAATCACAATTACCCAACGACTACCGCCTTCCCCTTCACGTAACTTATCAGTTCTTTCATAGTATAATATTCTCTTTAGTACCTCATCAACAGCGTGTGATATGGGTGCGCAAACCTGTACAATGGCGGTTGGTGGTGTCGACGTAATTTCAGTCCTCAGAAGCATACGATGGTCAGCGTGTTCCTCATATTAACTCACTTGTGACCTATCTCTTCTATTCATCTACATCCGCAATGTACTCTGAGAGCCGTTATACACTGCACAACACTTCGTATCAATATTATAGATTTTCTGTCCTATTCCATTTGCGTATTGAGTACGGGGAAAATTACTGACTACTTGCCAAAATCTGGCTTATTCTCATGATCCCTACAGGAGATGGTGGAAGTATAATGATCGCACACTCTTCTTCGAGTAAAGGTTATCCAGATTAACCGGACATGGTTTTTCGAGAACTACGTCAGCTTTCTTCCAAGGATTCCCGATCGAGTTTCGTGAGCATTTCTATTACACATTCGTACAGGCTATACCAAACTCTCTCGATTCTAATAGCTTGTCTCTGAGATTGTTTGATGACTTCTGGAAAGATGATCATGAGATTATTTTTAGGCGACCAAAAATGAGATTATTTTGAGGAGACTAAGTATCTGGTGGATGCACTTGTCTATGTTTTTAATCAGTGATTTCCATTGTCTTCAGCACCTGCATGCAGTTCCCCACAATAAGAAGAGGAGGGTGCCTCTAAGCCAACGGATCCCAACCTTTTTGTTGTTATAAATTATTTTTTTAAGATCATTATTTTATCATCACTATTTCGTAAGACTGTATCTATATCTATACTCTGCAAACTACCGTGAGATGCTTGGCAGAAGGTACGTCCCATTCTACCAGTTATTAGGGTTTCTTCCTGTTTCATTCACGTATGAAGCGCGGGAAGAATGATTGATTGAATGCCTCTGTGTAGGCAGTAATTATTCTAATCGTATCTTCACGATCCCAGTGCGAGCGATGCGTAGGGGGTTGTAATATATTCCTAGAGGAATCATTTGAAGCGGGTTCTTGAAACTTTGTTAATAGACTTTCTCGGGGTAGTTTACGTGTATCTTCAAGAGTCTTCCATTTCAGCTTCTTCAGTATTTCTGTGACACGCCCCAACGGATTAAACAAACCTGTGGCCATTCGTGCTGCCCTTCTCTGTATACGTTCAGTATACCCTGTTAAGCCTATCTGTTACGTGTCCCTCAAGCTTGAGCACGAGTGATTTGTAAGCAATCTCCTTTTAGACTGATTGCACTTCCCCAGCATTCTGTCAATAAACAAAAGTCTGCTATGTGCTTTACTTACGACCGAACCTGTGTAATAATTCTATTCATATCCCTACAAAGTGTTACACCCAGGTATTTGTATGAGTTGGGCGATTCCAACAGTGACTGATTGATATTATAGTTATAGGATAATACGAGGGCAGTTCAATAAGTAATGCAACACATTTTTTTCTGAAACAGGGGTTGTTTTATTCAGCATTGAAATACACCAGGTTATTCCCCAATCTTTTAGCTACACAACACTATTTTTCAACGTAATCTCCATTCAATGCTACGGCCTTACGCCACCTTGAAATGAGGGCCTGTATGCCTGCACAGTACCATTCCACTGGTCGATTTCGGAGCCAACGTCGTACTGCATTAATAACTTCTTCATCATCCGCGTAGTGCCTCCCACGGATTGCGTCCTTCATTGGGCCAAACATATGGAAATCCGACGGTGCGAGATCGGGGCTGTAGGGTGCATGAGGAAGAACAGTCCACTGAAGTTTTGTGAGCTCATCTCGGGTGCGAAGACTTGTGTGAGGTCTTGCGTTGTCATGAAGAAGGAGAAGTTCGTTCAGATTTTTGTGCCTACGAACACGCTGAAGTCGTTTCTTCAATTTCTGAAGAGTAGCACAATACACTTCAGAGTTGATCGTTTGACCATGGGGAAGGACATCGAACAGAATAACCCCTTCAGCGTCCCAGAAGACTGTAACCATGACTTTACCGGCTGAGGGTATGGCTTTAAACTTTTTCTTGGTAGGGGAGTGGGTGTGGCGCCACTCCATTGATTGCCGTTTTGTTTCAAGTTCGAAGTGATGAACCCATGTTTGATCGCCTGTAACAATCTTTGACAAGAAATTGTCACCCTCAGCCACATGACGAGCAAGCAATTCCGCACAGATGGTTCTCCTTTGCTCTTTATGGTGCTCGGTTAGACAACGAGGGACCCAGCGGGAACAAACCTTTGAATATCCCAACTGGCGAACAATTGTGACAGCACTACCAACAGAGATGTCAAGTTGAGCACTGAGTTGTTTGATGGTGATCCGTCGATCATCTCGAACGAGTGTGTTCGCACGCTCCGCCATTGCAGGAGTCACAGCTGTGCACGCGGGAGATCAGACAGTCTTGCTTGACCTTGCGGCGATGATGACACACGCTTTGCCCAACGACTCACCGTGCTTTTGTCCACTGCCAGATCACCGTAGACATTCTGCAAGCGCCTATGAATATCTGAGATGCCCTGGTTTTCCGCCAAAAGAAACTCGATCACTGCCCGTTGTTTGCAACGCACATCCGTTACAGACGCCATTTTAACAGCTCCGTACAGCGCTGCCACCTGTCGGAAGTCAATGAAACTATACGAGACGAAGCGGGAATGTTTGAAAATATTCCACAAGAAATTTCCGGTTTTTTCAACCAAAATTGGCCGAGAAAAAAATGTGTTGCATTACTTATTGAACTGCCCTCGTATGTTTTTTTGTTTTGTGAAGTGCAAAATTTTACATATCTGAAAATTTAAAGCAAGTTGCCAATCTCTGCACCACTTTGAAATCTTATCAAGATTTGACTTAATATTTATGTAGCTTGTGTCAGGTGGTACTTTATTATAAATAACTGCATGATATGCAAAACGTCTGATTTTACTTTTAATGTTGTCTGAAAGGTCATTAACATAAATATGAGCAGCAAGGGTCCCACACACTTCCCTAGGCCACACCCAAAGTTACTTCTACATCTGACGATGACTGTTCATCCAAGATAACATGTGCCCTACCTCATACCACTCACAGATTGCATTTGATACCCCATATGATCGTACTTTTGACAGTAAGCGAAGGTGCAGTATTGAGTCAGAAATCAAGAAATACTGCATCTACCGGTTGCCTTGATGCATGATCGATGTTTTCGAAATCCATACTGGTTGGCATTGAGAAGGTCACTCTGTTCAAGATACCTCATTGTTACGGTATATTAATAATTTTTACTTATGAACCGTCTGACAGCAACTGATAAAACACAGTTTTAGTGCCCTACGCGTTTCGCCTTTATTTTCTGCAAGGCATCATCAGTGGCCTGGAATATTTACATATGTTAGCTATTTTATTTACATGTTTGTAATTGTGCCTATATGTTATAAACAGTCCTGGTGGTTGGTATTTCCTATTAAGTAGTAATGATTTGAACTATATATATATATATATATATATATATTATTTTTTTATTTTTTTTGCTGTGTGTGAGTGTGTGTGTCTCCAGATGATGTGGGGTAAGAGTTTTTTTTTCCTTTTTTTTGTTTTATGTTATCATTTCCTTTACTAAGTGTAGTAGGGAGCCTGTGCTGATGTGTGTTTGTTCATTTATCACATGTTTGTTTTCTGCTATGGCTTTCTGGATGTGAAAGTTTTCTTGCATTTGTATAAGATGTTTGTCATGGTTGCTTATTCTCATTATTTTCATTTCTTGTTCCTTGTTTGTAGGATGATGGTTGTAGTGTTTTAAATGCTCTGCAAATGTGGAATGGTTTGTTTCATGCTTCCAACATCTGATATGTTCTTTGTATCTTGTTTGAAAATTCCTGCATGTCATGCCTATGTATACTGCATCACAACTTTGACATTCAAGTTTATATATTCCTGATTGTTGGAATTTGTCTCTATTGGTAGCTGGCTGGCTTAGGTGTGATTGAAGGGTTTGCTCAGGCTTATATGCTATTTTGAATCCCTGTCTCTTTAGGATGTTTGCAACTCTGTGTGTTAGTTTATGTGTGTAGGTCATGGTGTACCATCTGGTTCTTTTCTGTGTGGTGTTGTCATTGTGTTTGTTTGTTGAGTGTGTTTGTATGTTTTCAGCTTGTGAGTTCTTTTGTATTGTGGAACTGTTGTGTTTGTTTTTTATTTGTGGTTTTATTTTTTGATAGAGCTTGTGTACCACGTGTGTGTCATACCCGTTGTTCCTAGCTATTTTTATGATTGTACTCATTTCTTGTTCATAGTTTCTCTTGCTGAGTGGGATTCTGTTTAATCTATGTAACATGTGTCTTAGTGCTGCAAGTTTCTGGCTGTGAGGGTGGTTGGATGTGGAATGTATTCTTGTGTCTGTGGTTGTTGGTTTTCTAAAGATGTTAAATGTATGTTTACCATTTTCTTTTTTAATTGTAATGTCAAGAAAATTTATTTGATTTTCTTTTTCTTTTTCAAGTGTGAATTTTATGTTCTGATGAGCTTTGTTTATTTCTGAATGGAGTTCATCCATTTTTTCACTTGGCTCATCTACCAGACAAATAATGTCATCCACGTATCTGTACCAATATATGATTTTGAAACTTTCATTTGTGGTTATCTTATCAAATATCTGATTTTCTACGTGACTGATGAAAATGTTTGCTAGTGTTCCTGATATTGGGGATCCCATGGGCAGTCCATCAGTTTGTTCCAGACCACTGATGATGCCTTGCAGAAAATAAAGGCGAAACGCGTATGGCACTAAAATTGTGTTTTATTCAGTTGCTGTCAGACGGTCCATAAGTAAAAATTATTAATATACCGTAATATTACACGCAACTGAGGAAGACAGGACCATAAAAGTTGAAGATACCTCATTGTGTTTGACCTTGGGATTTGTTCTAAGATTCCAGAACAAATCGCTGTCAAGGATATTGGACGGTAGTTTTGTTGATCACTTCCATTATCCTTCTTATAGACGGATGTGACCTGTGTCTTTTTCCAAGAAGTGGGCTCGGTTTTTTGTAAGAGGAATTTATGATAGATTATAGTTAGAAGAGGGGATAACTCAGCCACGAATTTAGTGTAGAATTTGACAGAAATTCCATCGGGTCCGGGAGCATTGTTCAATTTTAACGATATCAGCTGTTTCTCAAAACCACTGATACTAATAAGTATTTAATGCATCGTTTCAGTGATACGATGATTAAATTGGGGCAATTATCCTGGATTTTCCTCTGTAAAAAAACATTTGAAAAAGGAGTTAAGCATTCCATCTTTTGCTTGGTACCCTCAATTTCAGTTCCTGTCTCATTCGCTAGGGACTGGACACTAACCTAACAGTCTTTACATACGACCAGAATTTCTTTGGGTTCTGTGAAAGAGCAGTTGACAATATTCCTCTACGGTAGTCATTGAAAGCATCGCGCATTGTTCTCTCGACAGCCATACGCGTTTCATTCAGCAACTCTCTCCTATCTATAGCTCTACGCTTCTATTACACGTGTTATGCAATAATCTCTGCTTCCTTAGAAGTTTATTTACAGTTAATGTATATCATGGGGGTTCCCTCCTATTATTAACTGTCCTACACCGTAAGTATCTGTCCAGTGCATGGACATCTGTTCTTTTAAACTTGAGCCAGAGTTCCTCTACATACTCCTGCACTGTGCTGAAAGTTCCTCATTGAAATATGACACTCCTAATTTTAATACTGTCACCTGTGGGAGATATTTCTTTCGATCTTCCACTGATACTCCTGGGTTTCCTACAGCTGTCGCTATCTGGACTGGATGGAGAGTCGCCTTAAAAAACACCGTGTGTGCAACCCACACACAGTCAGCTACTTGAGTAACAGTTTCTGATGTGTAGTGCAAACCTGAGCCATTTAGGGGAACCCTACAGTTCTCAGTCCTATGGCGCAATTCCAGGAAGTCGCAGCCTAGCTTGTCGTAGATCTTTCGAAGTCACCGGTTCAGTCTTTCCACTCGACCCAGAACCAAAGGGCCAAGTTGTGGGGAGAACGCGGCAGATGGTGAGCAAGGCTGGTCTTCTCAACTTCTCTGCCAGTCGCTGGAATGACCCAAGAATGACCTCGGAGCCCCGACGAGAGGCATCATTTGCTCCTAGTGCTCCACAATCTGCAACTGGTTGCACACTGTTCCCTCAGTGGCTGCTGGAATTGCGTCTGCAAAATGTTGAGGTCCCCAGGCATACACACTCAGCTGGTATCCTTTCCTGTCCCTTGATGCCATGTCCCTAAGGGGTACCATGAGTCGCCATACGTTTGAACTGCCGACATGCGCAATACGTTTGAAGTACCGACGATTAATAGATCCCAACCCTTTTGCGTTTGCCTCCCCCTGACACCAGACAAAACAGGTTTCCCCAAAACAGGTTAAGTGAGTCCTACTGGCGTAGTTTCACTTTCAGAGAAAGACAACGCCTCAAAACTTGTTGCTTAGGGCGACCAGTTCAACATCCGTAGTGGAGATTACAACATGTGAAACAATATATGAACAAATGTTCATGACATTGTCAACCTACTAAAAACGGATTGTATATGTTACGAATAATTACATGTTATTTCAAGTACTAGCAGTAGCTCTTGACACAATGTCTTGAAGGTTACAACTTGTGAAATAATTGTTTGGACAAATCTTCCTGACACAGTCCACCCAGTGAAAACATAATTCTTACCGTGAACCTACGATAGTAAAACTGAGACATATACAACACATATGTTAAATATCTGGTGAAAATGTCTTCTCCCAGTTGTAGGCAGTTTCTACAATAGACCAGAAATTGCTTTATTGTTCACTCGCTACAAATAAGCTAATTCATAACACAACAGTAGCATTGTAATTGTACTATACTTACGTAGGGCCTACACTGAATTACGGTTTTATTATTATTGTTATTATTAGTGGCAGTAATCATACAAAAAGCATTATAGTCTGAAGTGTTCTAATTTCTGCCAGTTCAGACGTAAGGAGTCCAGCAATAAAATCATTTACGAACAATAGGCCTAAGTATAGTGCACACATTTTAATTTGGTTGACTTTTAATGGAGGGTGCAAGATTTTGGTGATAAGGAGTGATACAGAGGAAGCACTTCTGTACCACGTGTCTACCCTAAAAGTGGATAGTTAGCTTCCATTTTTGTGAAGCAGCTGTAGGTAGCACTCGCGATCCACTGCGAATTGTTAGAAATAAGCAGAACCAATTGTCTCAATGGCTCATTAGTTTGGGAGTTACGAAAACGGCTACAAAATGTACATATCATTTATCTTTCGTCGTTTTAAAAATATATTCATTCACTGAATAGCCTTTTCCGTTCGAAAGTATAGCTGGGCTCTAACTTTTATAATGATTATGATGATGATATATGTATATGTGTGTGTTGGGGGGGGGGGGGGGGGGGACGGAAGAGGGTACTACTTAATATATGATAGTACTCAGAAAGGCTAAAAAGCACTGCAAGCTCTATACACTCTTTTGTCCTCTTTTGACAAGGCCTTTGGCAGAATGAGATGCGAATGAGTTCTCTCTCTCTCTCTCTCTTTCTCTAAGCGGTGTTCGGGAATATAAAGAGGGGAAAGGGTGGAGAAAAATTGTGTCACGAAATTTTAACCCTGGATAGCTGACGCCAGTGGGAACCAAAATGTTGTGCAGGTCGACAACGCACAATTTTTAAGCTACTGAAACTTGGCGCCACGCGCTCCTATTGACCGCGGGATTGCGGGTGACCTGTGTCTGCTGCGAAGGGAAGCTTACGTGTGAACGCCTCTGACGTGAGGTGGAGACAAACAGCAAGACCTATTCGACACGTGTGCGTATGACGTTGGGGCATTGACGGGGCGAGGGACGTTTGTATTTGTGAATCATAGCGCTGCCCGTCAACCGACGAACGGCAACAGGGCAATCCCACGACCAATGGGAGCGCGCGGCGCCAAGTCTCCGTATTTTAAAAACGGTGCGTTGTGGACCTACGCAACATTAGTAATTTTGGTTCCTACTGGCATCAGCTATTCAGGGTTAAAATTTTGTGACACAGTTTTCCTCCAATCCTGTACAGCATGTTTCCCTAGTAAGCGACTTTCTACACGGAATTTTCAGCAGTTACAATTTGTATGACGCTAACAGATGTTACAACAGTGCCATTGTCCGGAGTTCTGCATCATTTTTCCCATCAGAATTGGAGCTTGGCATTCCAACAGACAATGAAATGTTCCGGTTACGTCATCAGTCAATGTTAGAACGAGCGCATCGATCATAATACGTTGAAGTACATCACTGCAAGATAAGAGTTACGATAAATCTCGCATGAATGATTGGTTTATAATATCAGTACATTTGAGATATCACCGAAGAGTGATAGCGGCTAGTTTCTCCATGTGCTTCATCTTTTGATGACTTAATTGTAGAATTCTGAGTTCATCCCACAATGGGAATCTTAAGTACCACGCTGTCACACACTGTGAAGTCTTTTGAAATGAACGGCATCTCTCTTACAAAGTGTTACAAGAACGTGAATTGAGAGGAGTTGGTACGAAGGAATTCTCACAGGCTTAAACAAGTTTATAACTGAAGTATGACGAATTAATATTAATTATTAATGAAGCCTACCACAACCATACTAGTACACACCTACTATCGTCAGATTGTTCTAAAGAACGAAACCGCTCGTGACACAATAAATGTGTATTCAAGCTGTGGTAGTTTTCGTTAACAGTTAACATTTGTGTCAATTAGCTGTGGTGCTCAACATTATGAAAAGCGACGAACTGTTCGGATCTGTCGGTTGGACAGTCGTTACAACGGATGAAAAGACGTACTGAGGTATGAAACATCACAATCAAGTTCATACAGCGTAGCTTATGAGAGATGTCGAGGAGCGTCTGAGGTGACGTAACGGACGTCGGAGAAATGCGGTAAATATTTTATTTCAAGGACATGCACCGATAAAAGTGTATCTTGAATTGCGCAAACAGGTGAGGTTGAGAAAGAAGACAAGTTTACTGGCAGTCACAGTATTCTCAAACGACCTTCATATGTAGAACTGCTGAAATACTACAGCTGTACCCGCACGTGTGAAAGAAGATACACAATTCCATATCAAAATGATGGAAATACACATATTTTGTTTTTCGTTTCCAACACGCGTGTTATCCATCTGCTAGACCGGTGACGAATCGTTTAGTCATCTTTTCGCGCATAGACACGGTCAGAGCAGTAGTTAAATACGGTTTTAAAATCTGTTAAAAACCCACGGAAACCTAGCCTCCAACTGAATTTGCTAACTGTGACGACGCTGTATTACTATCTGACTATCTGGAGTGTTAGAAAGAGACAGGGAATCGCTTGAAGGTCACAAGAAACTGAACCGACCCGCTACTAATCGGACAGAAACATACGTTGCAAAAATTATTATCTTTCGTTCAGCAGCTGCCACATTACTAGGTAGAGGATGGCAGGAGGGACGTAAATCCCATCAGCTTAACTGTGCTAGTTTTTCAGTATAAAAAGATGTTCAGAAATCACGCCCTGCAATGGAATCACCTGATCGACGGGGATGAAAGCAGCGAAGATAGAATGCCACGAAATGATAACATCGATCCATTTATTTCATTTCATTGCTTTTAATGCATTCCATATACGTGATAGGCAGTTAATACAGGCCACCACAAATAGATCAATTTATCGAGGCGCAGTTTTTGCTAAGTTACAGCGGACAATGTGGAGAAATTTCTGACGTACGCAAGTAAAACAAAATTTATAGCTTTCTGATATGACACCGAATTTGTTTTCGTGGTGCTATACAGGGTGAAGCGAAATTCACGCACTCGGGCTTCGCAGCGCGACTCCTCATATGCCAGCGATAAAAAAAAATGTCTCTCACAGTACATCCGGCAGAAAAAGGACGTTAAAGAGTAGGCAATCTGGCAACGCTGTAACCACATGTATGGTAACTACCTCTGACAGCACATTTTTGTTGTGCGCTACAGTTGGTGCAGTGGATAGTTTTGGGTTAGCATGCAGGATGTCGATCGTTCGATCCTGGGTCGAGGCAAATGTTTTTTATTTGGTAAGTGTAGTCCAGGTGCTGTGGTATCTGGCATCTTAATCGTCAACAGCGATTGCACCGGGTCCTCTAGAAAACATTTGTACTTACACATTACAATCGTAGAAATTGAAGATTGGTCAGCATTGAAAGAAGCTCTTTCCACGTCGTCGGCGTGAATTTATTCGCACCACTTCACCTACTAGATGCGAAACCAGTTTTCTTTGTACTCACCTCCAGTGGTCCCATAGATTAGCACCAACTATTATTCTTGCCTCGTTCAGCTACATTACATTTCGTTAGGGCCTTACGTTAACAGTCGGACTAGCAAAGTGCTTTGCGAATAATGTCGAAACTCGGTTACTATTTTTATGTGCTATCACCATGGTCCCACTAATTATGCCTTTCAGCACTGAGTCTGGTAACAGCATGCTGTTTAGTACGTATCTCAATGCGTTACTATTATTATTATTATTATCATCATCATCATCATCATCATCATCATCATCATCATATCATCATCATCATCATCCTATCGAGGGGATTGTGCAAAAACATCACGTCTGTTACCGTTAGGGAAACAGTGTAATTCGAAATTGAACATTTCACAATTAGCGGTGTCGGGATGAATCATACAGAACGATATCTGTCAGGGGGGGGGGGGGGGGGTAATGCCGTTAGATGGAACAACGCGCAAGACTGACGGCGTGTTTATATTGTATGCGCTGTCCACCAGACAGGGACTAGATGCGAACAAAGTAACGCGCCCTTGACAGATTGCAACGTACATGCGTACACGTATCGAAGTTTCTCATTGCAAATCTCTAAACCAGTGTGGCAGACGTATTGCATACACAGACGATGAATATGTGGATATGCTTCTGGTCCATAGTGCATGTGATAACCGGGCTCGTGTTGCCCCTCGTGAATATGCTGCTAGATATCCTCGTCGACGCCATCCAGATAAAAATGTGTTTCGTCGTCTGTCGTCTGTCCTTCCAACATCGTGTGACAGAGGTCATCGACGGACTCGCCATACTCCAGGTACTGAGGAAGCTGTTCTGGAGGTCATACACCAAGAACCTCAGCGAAGTACACGTAGCATAGCAAGGCGGCTGCGTGTCTCGCATGCACGGTCGTTAACGTGCTGCACGAGCATGGGCTGCACCACTATCATTGTGCTTTAACGCAACACCTGCATCCTGCAGATCTCCATCAGCGGATGCAAGTCTGTGAATGGTTCCAACAACAACAGAAAGCCAACGATGACTTTATGAACACCGTAATATGGTCGGATGAAGCAGCATTCACTCGTGAGGGTGTCTTCAATATGCGCAATGCCCACCATTGGCGTGGGGTTAACCTGCATGTCACCCGCGACCGTGGATATCAAGCTCGATTTGGTATCAACATCTGGGCCGGAATATTATACGATAGGTGTTGCGCTGGAAGATGTTCCACTACATGTTCGGCAGAGGAACATGTTTGTGCACGTCCACACTCTGGAATTAATGTCCGACAGTATTTGGACAGAACATTTCCAGGGAAATGGCTCAGACATGGAGGTCCAGTTGTATCACCACCACGTTCACGTGACCTAAATCCCCTGGGTTTCTTCCTCTGGGGACACCTGAACGATCACGTGTGCTCTACTCCGCCTATGAATGTGGAAGAATTGGTGGGGGGTATTAATGCTGCTCTTGTTACTGTGGACGCAGGTTTCCTGCAAAGGATCCAGAGCTGTACGATACGGCGGGTTGCGCAATGTTTGGACGTTCACGGAGGTCGTTTTGAGCATCGAGGGCAACGTATTCTGTTGTGAAGGTGAAGCAGTCATTAATATGGACATTACTGTCATCACTGGTTGCTAATGTACAACATCTGAGGACGCATATTAAATGTAGTATAAATGACAAGTACATGATGTGTTATTGTACTGTGCTATCATCTTTAACATCTCGGAACTGATAATGATTTTGTGGTTTTCTGTCGTATGTCAGGTCATTTGTTTCAGTTGTCTATTTCTTATTTGTCTAGCCACGTATTTGTTATTTTCAGCGGTACAAAATGTCGTAAATTTAGGATACATGTGACCTAGGAAACGGTGGGTATTACAACAGGAAATGTCAGAATGAAGTTATCAAATTAAAAAAAAAAAAAAAAAATTCGCCACAACGCAGGATCGAACCAACCCTCGACCTCCTGCATGCAAACACAAAACTCTGTCCACTGCACCAACTGTACAGCACAACTAACATATGCCGACAGAGGATTACCATAAATGTGGTTACAGTGTTGCCAGATTGACACTCTTTAACGTCCTCTTTCTGCCGGATGTGCTCACCGGACGAAATTTTGTGAGAGACTTTTTTTTTTTTTTATCGTTGGCCTCTGAGGAGTCGCGCTGCGAAGCCTGAGTGCGCGAATTTCGCTTCATCCTGTATACTTTTTTCCCTGTGGCATTGGAGAAAACTTCCGAAGTGTACTTCGCTACAAAATAGTTGAATATTAAAACGGTGTAACCACTCTTCCTTCTGAATGATTCACCAAAATCACTGTTCACAGAGATATTAAGACAGTTTAACGAAATTGTGGAGCTTGTAACTACTTGACATGCTCTGTGGTAGCTCCAGCTGTAATCCACAAATATAAGCAAAATCATTATCCTCCCCACGTTTTATATTAAAACTCCGTTTCGAACGTGGCCACAACAACATCCTGCTGACTAAAAATAACTTGAGTTGTCACGCCCTTTCGCCAAACTTATCTTAATGTGGGAGTCTTCCAAATTGAACGAATGTATTTTCGGAAATGTATGGCGGATAGCTTTTCTCCTTACACCCGATTGATACGAGTAATACGTCACCCAACCACCACCACTATCTCACATACAAAACAATGAATACCATGAAACACATAAACAGGTGAAAATACACGAAGTATTATGGGTGTTGCTCTAGTGATAATTGCTGCCGTTAAACTGAGAGGTATGAAAAGTAGATTTGTGGCAAGTTTCTCAGACGCGTTTTTCAGGATGATCATGCACAGAGTAAGTGAACAGAATATGTTTGCTGACGTATGTTGATAGATCATTGTCGCCAAAGTTCAGATAAATCATAATGATCGAATGCAAATTTCCGTATGAGTGAGAAGCGTTTAGCGATATGACCCATAACTGGAGTCATATAATTTGTAATATTGTCTAGTTATTGAATGCAGTGGTTAATAATATAAGTACGCTATGAAGTCTCAGTTGAATGTAGCTGTCAGCTGAATGCACTCTACTGTACAGCCTGACGTAATATTGACCATCAGTTTAGTCTTACGTTTTATGAGGATGGCCTAGAAAGCCGAAAGCCGGTTCACAACAAACTGTTAAAACATCCATGCTGTGTACTTCATTTTTAATGTGTCTGTGTTCCTCCAAGTACCGACGGGTTATTCCAGATATTATGGGAATCGCTATTAGGAATTGAATCACCTTACGTAGTAGAAGAGTTTTGCTATTTGGGCTGCAAAATGCGAGGGTGGTTCAACAAGTGACCTAACAAAAGCTCTCACGGGGAACTTAAATTCAGTGTCTGGATAAAAGAGACGATCAAATCTTTCAGACGCTACGGATAGGTGAAGGTAGATGTACTAGTACGGTTCGAAATGCAGTTTCAAAATGGAGGCCTCGACCAAGTGTGTAATAAGTGTAATAAAGATGTGCGTTTGAAGAAAACATCTTCAGCTGAAATTTATCGCCAACTAGTAGAATTTTACGGAGCCAGTATAATGTCATGAAAATAGGTAGCGTTCACAGAGTGAACTCTTATGAGTCGTATAACGATAGGCACTCAGGATTTCAAGAATCAGACATGGTGTGCCACAAGGTTCTATTTTAGGTCCTGTT
The DNA here is from genome assembly GCF_023864275.1 of Schistocerca cancellata. Classification (NCBI taxonomy): domain Eukaryota; kingdom Metazoa; phylum Arthropoda; class Insecta; order Orthoptera; family Acrididae; genus Schistocerca; species Schistocerca cancellata. The sequence continues at coordinate 225,670,447 of NC_064632.1, read as the reverse complement.
TTGTTTCTGGTTTATATAAACGATGTTTCACTAGCCGTTTCAGAAGATGCAAAATCTGTACATTTTGCAGGTGATAGAAATTTAGGAATAAAAAGTAATATCAGTCACATTACTGAAAATGCAAGTAATTCCACATTCAAAGACATCAACAGATGGTTCAAGGCAAAAAGATTATCAATGAATTTTGACAATACTCGGTACATACAGTTCATTACTTCCCACAGAACTCCACAAGCTATAAAAATAAATTTCTCAGAGCATGAAATACGTACAGTAGAAAGTATTAAGTTTTAGGGACTACAGACATCACAACCTCAACTGGAAAATCCCATACTAAAGTTAATGGAGCGCCTTGGTTCAGCTGTGTTTGGAGTATGTGTGATTACTACAATAGACAATTTAAAAATGAAGAAAATTTCCCTTCACTAATTATTATTAATATTAATATTATTATTATTATTATTATTCTGGCAAAGTTCGAGTTACAAGGATAATAGTTGCAGGGTACAAAAGCGTTTTGTAAAAATTATATCTGTTGTTAACTATAGAATGTCCTCCAGAGACCTTTTCAAGAAACTTGATATATTGACAACTACTTCACAGTAAATATATTCAGTAATGTTCTTTGTCATTAACATTATATCCCTTTTCGGAAAAAAATATTGAAAAGCCTGAATATAACATTATGACCAGAAGACCTCTACAAAGACCTCAAAGGGTTAACATAAGTACAGCAAGGAGTGAGATACATCGGTACACATGTATTCAACAACCTACCACAACACATTAAATGTCTTGTGTATAGTGTAATGGGAGGAAGGAAGGAAGGATGATTAAAGATTTTAATGTCCAATCGACATTGAAGTTGTTAGAGACGGATATGTAGTTGAGTTTAAGATTGAATTAAAGAACTTTCACGTGGGCAACTTCTTGTACTCCATTGAAGAGTATCTTCACAAAAATTATTGTGTATAATGTTTTAGTTCAATTTATTATTAGAATTTGTACTGTAATACAGTTATACGGGGTGAGCATTCCTCAACTCAACCGCTTGTCGTGGATTTTTTTTTTTCCGGCAGCCTTGCGGGCGTATATTTCCCTTCCGCTGCAAGTCCTCTGTTTGTGTATAATTGTTGTGCTGGTAGCACGTCTTTGTTAGGCGAAGTAATTACAGTGTATTGAGTGAAAGTGTTTAAAGTGAAATAGTGAAATACAAATACTCTGTTCATCCAAGAGTATTCATGTATGGTTCATACGTGCGTACAGAATCAGCGCGTGCCGTAAGGAGATAATTTCAAGACGAAATTCCTGATGTTCACATTCATAATCGGAGTATGATTCATCGATTGATAAATAAATAAATTTCGTGAAATGGGAAATACTCTTGACAGAAACAGAGAACATAGGTAACTATCTACAGTATTCACAGAAGAAACTCTCAATGAGATAGGGCATGCTCTGGAAAGGTCTAAAAAATTAGTTCCACGCCTTTCTCAGCAAATAGGAATTTTCTACGGCTGTGTTCAAAGGGCTACAAAGTTACTGAAGTTACAGCGCAAGAACTTAAACTGGGTGATCCTGCAAAAAGGTTGTGATTTTGTAAATCGATTTTGAGCAGGCTTCATGACGGATAAATTGACTGTCACGTAATTTTCTTTTCCAATGAATCATGATTCTACCTAAGTGGATACATTAATTCACAGAATAACTGATACTGGAGTTCTGAAAAACCTAACGTCATACACGAGTTTCCCTCAATGATAAAAAAATGGAGTGTGGTGTACTATTAGCTCTGAGAGAATAGTAGACCCATTTTTTCCAACAAACAGTTAACAGGGAGAGGTACGTGGAAGACATTTTGCGGCCGTTTTTGACAAACTAACTCAGAGAGGACGTTCTTTCGCGGCTTTTCAGCGGGACTGTGCGACAGTACATACAACTAATTCTCATTACAGGAAATTATGATGTTTTTTAAGATATAGTTATCACTAAAAACATATGGTCTCCTCTTTCCGCCTTGTTTAACCCCATGAGATTTATATCTCTATGGAGGATTAAAAGAGAAAGTGTACAAAACAAATCTACGCACTTTAGATGAACATTCGCCAAGAACTTGCTGCCATTTCCCAGAGGGAACTGCGGAGTTTAATGAGCAGTTTCCAAAGCAGGTGTCTCGTTGCCCAATAAACATAATTTACTTTGATTTCTGTGTTTGTGTTATGTATGTCAGAAACAACTTCCGCAACAAACAGTTCTATACTTCCTGCGGACCTCGTGTCACTCGCGCCACGGACACAGCAGCCGCCGTCGCCGGCTGCCCTCAAACCGCGAAAGCGGTTGCGTTTACGACTGGTCACCCTGTAGACTGTAATTTCATTCTATTGCACGTAAATTAAATGGACATATTTGACTTATTTCCGCATCCCAGATACCACTCTCCTTGGGATCCATGGAATACGACTAAAGTAACGTGAGAACGACCAGGCACTTTTGAGTACTGGCGTTATCCGTATCAGAATTCCACATATGCGCGAATTGCAGGTGGACTGCTATCAATGTTATACAACACTCGGTTCTTAGCCATCGTTGGTGTCCGTAGGCAGCCTGCGACAGTTAAACATAATTTACATGCTTCAACAATGCGATGTTTCAAATCCTCTTCGGTCATTGGAACTTTTGCGTAGACTTTATCTTTGAGTTTAAGAAAAAAAATCCCAGTGGCGTAAAATCAGGGGTACTGGCAGCCCAATGGATAGCACCTACATATCTTATCAAGTGACTAGGCAAAACTTGTATGAACGCCTTCCCAGCTACAAGCGAGTGGTAATCAGCGCACCGTTCGTGCGGGTACCATATACGATTACATATTTCAAGTCATACTTTCTTTAGGAGAGCACTTGTCTTAGATAAAGAATTGTGCGTACCTTTTACTCCTTAGGGTTCCTCTTATGAAGTTACGACCAGTCACGTAGTCCCAATAATCTACCGGGCTAGATGGCACAGTTTTTAGAGTACTGGTCTCCCATTCGGGAGGACGACGGTTCTAATCCGCGTCGAGCCGTCAACATTAAGGTTTTACGTGATTTTCCTAAATTGCTTCAGGCAGATGCCGTGATGGTTCCTTTGAAAGTGCACGGCCGATTACCTTCCCATTCCTTGAAACGTTCCGAGCGTTTTCTCCGCCTTTAATGACCTCGATGTCGACAGTTGTTTAAAGCATAATCATCCATTCATCCTTTCTTCCTTTCAGTAATCTCACATCGAATGGTCACATCCCACTGCCTCTGATATATTCAACCTCACTCAGCCATTGTGGCTTCTCAGCGAACGATAATGAATATTTCTCACATTCGGCTTTCCATGATCTGTAAAGGTAGTTCCATCGGTAAAGAGAATTCTTTCAAGAAAGACTGTATTGTCTTGATGTCGCATCAGAACCGAGCGACGGAATTCCATGCGTCGTGTGAAGGACTCTCTCACAATTTGTCTGGGTGAAAACAGACTTATGATGTCGTAAACGGTTCCGGGACCACGACGCCGAACCACTTTCAAATGCCACTGCCACAGACAGTTATTATACTACTGCTGCACGATATAGTTCTTATCTACGTTAATATACATGAGATCATATCCTTACTGGATCGCAGAGAGGAATAATGCTAACATACTGGAAATAGTACTCTTTTCCTGTCGTTAAAAGTCGGGCAGTTTCGGACATCTGGCTTTGTGGTATTGATAGGCAGTTGCTTTATTTGTAATAAGTTAATTTTAAATTTTTATTTACTGTCTAAACGTTTGTGTACTAACTACCATTGGAGAGTGTGTTCTTCTTGGAAATATTTATGTATGAGTATGTTAGCCCGGAAGATGACATGCTCATTTCGTCCACGTTACTGTACTCCGATCCCTTTAAGATCTTCAAGCGCAGGCAATGTAGGTCTCTCAAGTCACAACTGATGCTGGCTATGCTTGGAAGAAACCCTTCAGCACTTTTGCTGCTGTGCCATACGCCTGTCGAGAGAGAGAACTCAAACTCGTACAAATGAAATTATGGTGGTTGTCATATCTAAATGGAAATTAATCACAGTAACCAACAGCGAAAATGTAACGGGGTGAAAGAAATGTTTATTAACTATATCGACCACGCTGATAACGAAAACAACAATTAAAACCTGGAACTAGCTCTAATTTCCAAGTTAAATGTGCATTTAACTGTAAGTATATTTTACTGGCATTCATTTCCAACCACTTCCCTTATAGGCTTCGAAATAGCTCTGACGGTAAACAGTGTGTTGAAGTTTTGGGAAACAATAGCTGTGCGTATTTCGTCGCTATTCTTAACCCGGGTTCGTAGCAGCCAGGGGAAGAGGAAGATAAAGGGAGGAGCAGAGCATGTTTCACTTAAGGTATTTCAGTCTCTTGCAAGCTGTGTTATGTTCGTATGCTGGAAGAACGTGTTATTCAAGTGTAGTCAGTGCATGTGATCACTGTAATTCCTGTGGTTCTGTATGCTTCGCAAATGCCTAAACAGTGCTCATAATTTTTGCTACCTTTACGAACAGGCTGCATTGAAATCGCAAATGTGTGCAACAACGCCATGTATTAGGAAGTCGTACACACTGTATTATGGCTGTGAAATCGGGAATCGGGACAAGCCCTGGGCTTCTTATGTATGCTGCATATCCTGCGTCTCGAGGCTTCATTAGTGGTTGAATAGTAAAAGATCTTCTGTGGGCTTTGCTATACCGATAATGCGGCGATAACCATTAAACCACTTGAATGACTGTTACTTTTCTATGACAACTTCATTAACACATGGTACTTCCAAGAAGAAAAGCCTTCCTTGACGTATCCTAACATACTGTCTGCCGTGCGACCAGTTCCTATCCCACCCGATTGCGATTAGTGACGAGGGCGGCAGTTAAACTAGTGCTGCACCATCACTTTCAAAGCGCAGTTCTTTGAAAGATCGTGATTTTGTGTGTGACGATGAGTGTACAGAGATTCGCCGAATAATGCATTGTGAACTTAATGGCCTAATGAGAGATCTGGAATCGCAGAAAGGTAAAGCTGAACTGTTCACGTCGAGATTACAACAGTGGAATTGTCTTGATAATACGCTAAAGGTGACTGCGTTCCGTAACCGCCATATGCCATTCCTTCCTTTTCGAAAGTGAAAAGAACTTGGTATATTGCAGGGATGTACAGGTACTAATGGCAACTATGTACATTGACCTTGCAAGTGATCAGTGGTGCTTGTTGATCGACTTCTCCAAAGTAAGTCTCCAGTGTGTGTTATTGCATAGTGGCAACGTGTTACCATTTGATTCCGATGGACTTGTACCCTATGTGAAAAAAACACACCGGTATGATGACACGAAACAGTTGTTATTGCGATTGAACTGTGACAAATTTAAATGGCAGATTTCCGTGAATCTGGAAGTCATAGGCATATTACTGGGCTACAACATGGCTACAGCAAATTCTGCTGCCTCCTGTGCCTCTGGGATAGCCGCATCAAAGCATTTCATTATTAAAAGAAAGACTGGCAGTAGTGTAGATCGCTTGAACCTATATCTCCCAATGTTATCCACGAAGCACTTGTCGAATCCAAAAAATAATTTCCCATGCTCTTCATATAAAATTGGGCCTACTGAAAACTTCGTTAAGGCCATGAACAAAACTAGGGAGTCATTTCTCCATTTATGCGAGGCGAAAATAAATGATGGGATTTTCGTTGGTCCCGAGGTAAGCTAACTGTACAAAGATGAACATTTTAATATCATACCGAAAGATGAAGAACAGTTATCTTCTTATGCCTTTGTTCAAGTGTCAACAACTTTCAAGGAAATAAGAGGGCCGAAAACTATAAGGATCTTGTGGCAAATCTTATGCACCGCTGCCGTAGACTGGGGTGCAACATGTCCTTAAAATTACATTTCCTCGATTCTCACTAGTACTTTTTTCCTGACAACTGTGATGCTGTAACCAACGAGCACGGAGAACGCTTCCACCAGCAAATTTCGGACATGGAAGTGAGATACCAGGCAAAGTGGAGTGCATCAATGTTAGGCGATTGCTGCTGGACATTAATCAGGGAGTCACCAGGAGAAAACTACAAACGCTAGGAAAAGCGGTTATTCCTTGAATGACCTTCCTCCGAGGGCAAACACCAAATATATGCATAAGCTTCTATTGTAAATAATTTCAAAACGTGGGCTAATCTTGCACTTTCATTAACATTTTCGTTATCAGCACACCCGAAAACATGCAGATTTACAGAAAAAAGTAAAATTTTGTTGGCTAGTGTTGTATATAAGAGCAGAAAGGTCGTTAGCCTCGGACAAGGCTTACTGATTTGCCTTGTAACGAGTACAGGATTGATTAAGCGGACTTGCGAAGTACGGCTGTCGCGTGTGTAGAGCCATTAGCGCTCACTTCAAACGACTTTCATCATTTTCCAGTCGTATGTTGCCATTAGACTGCAGTTTAATCTGAGACACGCGATTCGTATAGATAATTAGTACGATTACAAATTTGAAAGTGTGCTGCCAACATGTGTGCCCATACTCCATACAGAGGTCGCTTGGTACCCGATCCGCAAGTATTCGCTTGGTTCTTGACTATGGGAGAAGCCTGTTCCTGTTTTTGTTGTTGTTGCTGTTGTGGTGGTCTTCAGTCCAGAGGCTGGTTTTATATTCGTGTCTTGGTCTTCGCCTACGATTTTCACCCTCCACGCTTCCCTCCAATACTAATTTGGTGATCCCTTGGTGCCTCAGAACGTGTCCTACCTACCGGTCCCTTCTTCTTATCAAGTTGTGCCACAAATTCATCTTCTCCCCAATTCTATTCAGTACGTCCTCATTGGTTACGTGATCTACCCATCTAATCTTCAGCGTCCTTCTGTAGCACAACATTTCGAAAGCTTCTATTCTCTTCTTGTCTAAACTAGTTATAATCCATGTTTCACTTCCATACATGGCTACACTCCATACAAATACTTTCACAAAAGCCTTCCTGACAGTATACTCGATGTTAGCAAATTTCCCTTCTTCGGAAACGCTTTCGTTGCCATAGCTAGTCTACATTTTATATCCTCCCTACTTCGACAGCGGTCACAAGTTATTTTGCTTCCCAAATACCAAAATTCATTTGCTACTTCAAGTGTATCATTTCCTAATCTAATTCCCTCAGCATCACCTGATTGAATTCGACTATAATGCATTATCCTCGTTTTGCTTTTGCTGATGTTCATCTTTATCCTCCTTTCAAGACACTGCCCATTCTGTTCAAGTGTTCTTCCACGTCCTTTGCTGTCTCTGACAAAATAAAAATGTCGTTGGCAAGCCTCAGAGTATTATTTCTTCTCCATGCATTTAAATTCCTACTCCAAATTTTTCTTTTGTTTCCTTTACTGCCTCTGGTCAAGTTACTACTGTTACCGCGACACTGTCAAGTATGGCTACTCATGTGTAATGGAGAATTCGACTGTAGAGAGGAATGGCATTGTGTTGTCTTCAGTGATGAGAGTAGGTTCTGTCTCTATTCCAGTGACGGTCGTAAACGTGTATTGTGTACATCTGGCGAACAGCCTGTTCAAGAGTTCATTCGCCCACGACACACAGTTACCACAAAGGCTTCATAGTGTGGAGGCCATCAGTCACAACTCGCAGTCACATTTTGTGTTTCTGCCGGGTAAAGTAACCGTGTCCGCTACAGTGCATAGGCTGTTATCACCGTGCTACTGCCATTTCTTCGACAGGAAGGTGATGTGCTTTTTCAGCAGGACAATACACGGGCCGTCCGCTGTGGCCGAGTGGCTCTAGGCGCTCGCAGGTTCGAATCCTGCCTAGGGCATGGATGTGTCTGATGCCCTTAGGTTAGTTAGATTTAAGTAGCTCTAATTCTAGGGGACTGATGACCTCAGATTTTAAGACACATAGTGCTTAGAGCCATTTGAACGGTGTACAAGTTCCCTGGCCAGTAACATCACCAGATCCTCTCGCCAGCTGAACACACATCGGATAGATGATGAAGCGGGAACTTCTTCGCTCTTCGGGACATGCAAGATCCACAGTCGAATTCCAACAAAAGGCGCAAGGTGCTTCGCACAGTCTACCGCAGGATGCCATTCCGGCAGCTGTATGATAATTTGAATGCGAGAATAACGCCTTCGTTGCCGCCAGAGGGGATGTACACTGTGTATTTTGCGACTGTTTGGACACCCTTTACTGTGACGTGTCTCTCATTTGGTCTGAATTTGTTACCATACACTCTTAAAATGATGAGTTAACTGTCATCTCACTTGATGATGCTGTCCTTGAGAGCCTTACGTATTTCTCACGGCAGTGTATTTTCCTGTTTTTACTACTTACAGTGATTGATAGGTTATCATGTAAACCAAAATTAGTAGGCCTTTTCGCCACTTTATGGATGCTATGTTGCGTTTATTCAAAATATGGGTGAATTGCGAGATCCTGCAGTAAGCATGTACCATGTGCAGGTCTTCCTGAATTTCACTTCGATCTTATGGGTTTGCGACGTTTCTCCGCTCCATGTGTATTACCCACACTCTCACGTATGTGCAAACGTTTATCACCAGATAATTCATATATTCCGCGTAGAGTGACTTTATAAAATACTCCCATGGTTACCTTTACCTGTGACGATTTCGAACCATTATAAACTGCGTGACGAGTTCTGCGTTCCAGGAAGTCCATTATATAATTACAGAGCAGATCCGAAATATAACAAGCCCATATTTTGTTCTTTTGGCAACACGAATGCCTACGATATCTCACGGGCGAACAACAGAGTGAGGAGCCGCCGTGTGAGACACTGGACTGGCATTCAGAAGGATTGGAGTTCAGATCCCCGTCCGGCGATCCACAAATAGGTTTTCCGTGACTTTCTTAAAAAATATATCGGCCCAACCACTTATTTATAGTGTAAAACACTAAGATTGACGCGTTTCGGAAGTCAAGTTTCCATCATCAGAATAATAAAAAGTAAAAGAACCTGTTAAAACTCGCTAAAATGTAACATGCACGAGGCACAATAAAATTGATAATAAGATTAAAACATCGTGGCTGCTTCCCTTGTTGCAGCCGTGTCTCCAAGGTGCATCTCCACATAGTCGTCAAAACATAAAAAACTCTAAAATGGTGTCGCCTATGGTGTTCAACATCTAACCACATGGCTCTCTCCTCTATCGTCGTAAATCGCCCGTGCGTCTTCGTTGATACCACACATCACGTAGCCAAACAAGACACTGAAACGCGAGTGAGCTGACGCGCAAGTAAACAAAGAAGTCGCAGAGATGTCTATACAAACAGATAACGTATACATGTTCCAAGGACCTCATGAAATGATGGTATCCTGCCAATTGCTAAAAATGTAGTTACTAAAAGAAACCAATGAAATGTTTGAAAAAATTATTTGTATCACCAGTTAGCTGTTCATTCAATGTATTCTGATTATCCGCGCTATGTATCGTAATTTCCAACTGTTCTAGTAGATCCAGCTTTTTGCCTTTGACCTGTCTATGTAAAATAATGAGATCCTGATCTATTCCCAACATGGGGTGTCCCATTTCCCAAATATGCGTGGCTACAGCTGACTTTTCGAAATTATTAAGCCGGAAAGCATCGCTATGTTCTTCGTAACGTACTTTAAAGGACCTACCAGTGTGGCCTACATAGCTTGCCTTGCGCGTGTCACACTGAAACTTATGGACCCCATCTCTCTCATATCTATCGCTTTCCTGCTGTAAATTATTTCTTAGCGTATTATTGGTCTGAAAAGCGGTATCAACTTGAAAACGTTTGGAAATGTTAGCCACTTTTTGCGAAATATCACCGAAGTATGGTATTGTGACTCTCGTAATATTATTCTTCCTTGCATTCGCGCGCTGTTTCTGTCGTATTAATTTATTGACAACGTTTTGGTGATATCCGTTAGCTCTCGCTAGTTGTTTCACGATGTTCAGCTCAGTCATTCTGTCTTCTTCATTCATAGGGACTCTAAAGGCTCTATCTATCAAAGATCTACAAACAGATAGTTTCTGGGTATTAGGATGGCAGGAATTATTTTGTATCAACAGAAACTGCCCACAAGTCCTTAAATAAGAATCTCCTAGCGGGAGTAATGCATGAAAGGAAACATATTGTTGGACAAAAGAATGGACAGCTCCCTGCTTTTTGCGTTTCCGATAGCGCCTACGATAAGAATCTGGTGTCATATTATGCTTCAGAACCCTAAGCTGTTTATTTTTTTACTTCATACTAAAACAAAAGTTGTGATATGAGAAGAGGAAATGACTTATATGCTTCTCAGGAACTTAAGTTTTTTGTGTTTATTTTCTCACTTCATACTAAAACAAGGTCGTTAATACGAGAGGAGGAAATGAAATATACGCTTCCAAGACATAATATTGCTACTGCATACATGAAAGCCCTGCAGTTAATTTTTGTATGTTGGATAAATTTTAATAGCACCTCACATTCCTTTGTGAGAAGGTTCCTATTTTCTTGGGATTCAAATAGAGTGGACATTTCATCACTGGTTAATATTCTGATGACTAATGACATGATACCCGTTGCAATTGCTCCATGGCACCTGCGAGTAGAGTCTCACGTTGGTTACTATAAGAATACGCAGGCAGTAATATCCGCTCACTGCAGTCAGAGCCACGGTGATATCTTTCTGTTTATGGCGAAGCGTCTGCTGCAGTGTCCGCGGTCAGCCAACATAAACAAATCGCGGCGGCATTGGGCACTGCTAATCGCTGCACTTGTCGCGAGCCTCGACAACAAGACCGCACTGTCTCTGCTAACGATACTATGAAGTTAATACATCTTACTTAACGTAATATGCAGGACGTGGGTTGGGTAAAAATTCAATTTGTAACTTCCCATCGCATTAAAATACTTTACAGTCATATTTGATGCAATATTTATTGTTGGTTGTCTCTGTAATGTTAATTGTATTTATTCAGATTGTGCGTGAACACGAAAACACACACACACACACACACACACACACACACATTGATTCCAGTGAGGGTGACAACTACTGTGTGTTGAACAACACATGCACCAGTCAGTTCCTCAGTTGGCGTCGAGTGGATGAGATTTTTCGATTACCTTGCATTGCAAGAATTGTAAGGAGGAGACTGAAAGTAAATGGACTTGTATGCTAAAGAGCTGCGACAAAGCCAGGCTTGACCGATTATCAGATAATTTTCCACATGGGTTTTGTGGACGACTATATTTTTAATAACCAACCCACCCACGATCATTACGTAAGATTTCTCGAGGGCGTAGGAGAATTGATTTCATTAAGTCGTCGACAATGTAGCGTGATGGTTTACTTCCCACCATACGTTTTCTATATTCGTCCAAAGGTCGCTTGCATTTGTAGGTCCACGTGGCAATGACCTTGTTGCCTCTGTCCACATATTCTCTATCTGGTTGATGTTCGGTGATCGTGTAACAAACTTGGCCCTGAAACCAATCTCGCACTGCTCTGCTATGATGGATGGGCTCTGCTCCTGCAAATAAACTGTTACTTCGTTAGTTCATATATTTATATTTTAAATAATATATTTTTAATAAGCCCATTGGATTATTATTTTCCACAGTGTTTACGAATTCAGGTCCTGTCATAGGTAAGTGATCTGGATTCAGCAGTCCGATTAAGAATGTGGTTTACCCAGTCTATCATATGATGAGAGCCGTAGTCGGATATCCACATAAGACTGACTGGCTGAATCCGATTAGAACGATCAGGCAACGAAATGAAATTACAGAAATCGGATAATTTGAACGTCTGTATTGCAACAATGCTGCGCATAAATTCCTATGATGGAGTAACAGGTAGCAACTGTCTAAGAAAAAGTGAGAAATATGTCTCCCCCCCCCCCATGAACCATGGACCTTGCCGTTGGTGGGGAGGCTTGCGTGCCTCAGCGATACAGATAGCCGTACCGTAGGTACAACCACAACGGAGGGGTATCTGTTGAGAGGCCAGACAAACGTGTAGTTCCTGAAGAGGGGCAGAAGCCTTTTCAGTAGTTGCAAGGCAACAGTCTGGATGATTGACTGATCTGGCCTCGTAACAATAACCAACACGGCCTTGCTGTGCTGGTACTGCGAATGGCTGAAAGCAAGGGGAAACTACGGCCGTAATTTTTCCCGAGGGCATGCAGCTTTACTGTATGATTAAATGATGATGGCGTCCTCTTGGGTAAAATATTCCGGAGGTAAAATAGTCCCCCATTCGGATCTCCGGGCGGGGACTACTCAAGAGGATGTCGTTATCAGGAGAAAGAAAACTGGCGTTCTACGGATCGGAGCGTGGAATGTCAGATCCCTTAATCGGGCAGGTAGGTTAGAAAATTTAAAAAGGGAAATGGATAGGTTAAAGTTAGATATAGTGGGAATTAGTGAAGTTCGGTGGCAGGAGGAACAAGACTTTTGGTCAGGTGACTACAGGGTTATAAATACAAAGTCAAATAGGGGTAATGCAGGAGTAGGTTTAATAATGAATAGGAAAATAGGAATACGGGTAAGCTACTACAAACAGCATAGTGAACGTATTATTGTGGCCAAGATAGATACGATGCCCACACCTACTACAGTAGTACAAGTTTATATGCCAACAAGCTCTGCAGATGACGAAGAAACTGAAGAGATGTATGATGAAATAAAAGAAATTATTCAGATAGTGAAGGGAGACGAAAAATTAATAGTCATGGGTGACTGGAATTCGAGTGTAGGAAAAGGGAGAGAAGGAAACGTAGTAGGTGAATATGGATTGGGGCTAAGAAATGAAAGAAGAAGCCGCCTGGTAGAATTTTGCACAGAGCACAACTTAATCATAGCTAACACTTGGTTTAAGAATCATGATAGAAGGTTGTATACATGGAAGAACCCTGGAGATACTAAAAGGTATCAGATAGATTATATAATGGTAAGACAGAGATTTAGGAACCAGGTTTTAAATTGTAAGACATTTCCAGGGGCAGATGTGGACTCTGACCACAATCTATTGGTGATGACCTGTAGATTAAAACTGAAGAAACTGCAAAAAGGTGGGAATTTCAGGAGATGGGACCTGGATAAACTGAAAGAACCAGAGGTTGTACAGAGTTTCAGGGAGAGCATAAGGGAACAATTGACAGGAATGGGGGAAAGAAATACAGTAGAGGAAGAATGGGTAGCTTTGAGGGATGAAGTAGTGAAGGCAGCAGAGGATCAAGTAGGTAAAAAGACGAGAGCTAGTAGAAATCCTTGGGTAACAGAAGAAATATTGAATTTAATTGATGAAAGGAGAAAATATAAAAATGCAGTAAATGAAGCAGGCAAAAAGGAATACAAACGTCTCAAAAATGAGATCGACAGGAAGTGCAAAATGGCTAAGCAGGGATGGCTAGAGGACAAATGTAAGGATGTAGAGGCTTATCTCACGAGGGGTAAGATAGATACTGCCTACAGGAAAATTAAAGAGACCTTTGGAGATAAGAGAACCACTTGTATGAACATCAAGAGCTCAGATGGAAACCCAGTTCTAAGCAAAGAAGGGAAAGCAGAAAGGTGGAAGGAGTATATAGAGGGCCTATACAAGGGCGATGCACTTGAGGACAGTATTATGGAAATGGGAGAGGATGTAGATGAAGATGAAATGGGAGATACGATACTGCGTGAAGAGTTTGACAGAGCACTGAAAGACCTGAGTCGAAACTAGGCCCCCGGAGTAGACAACATTCCATTGGAACTACTGATGGCCTTGGGAGAGCCAGTCCTGACAAAACTCTACCATCTGGTGAGCAAGATGTATGAAACAGGCGAAATACCCTCAGACTTCAAGAAGAATATAATAATTCCAATCCCAAAGAAAGCAGGTGTTGACTGATGTGAAAATTACCGAACAATCAGATTAATAAGCCACAGCTGCAAAATACTAACAGGAATTCTTTACAGACGAATGGAAAAGCTAGTAGAAGCCGACCTCGGGGAAGATCAGTTTGGATTCCGTAGAAATACTGGAACACGTGAGGCAATACTGACCCTACGACTTATCTTAGAAGAAAGATTAAGGAAAGGCAAACCTACATTTCTAGCATTTGTAGACTTAGAGAAAGCTTTTGACAATGTTGACTGGAATACTCTCTTTCAAATTCTGAAGGTGCCAGGGGTAAAATACAGGGAGCGAAAGGCTATTTACAATTTGTACAGAAACCAGATGGCAGTTATAAGAGTCGAGGGACATGAAAGGGAAGCAGTGGTTGGGAAGGGAGTAAGACAGGGTTGTAGCCTCTCCCCGATGTTATTCAATCTGTATATTGAGCAAGCAGTAAAGGAAACAAAAGAAAAATTCGGAGTAGGTATTAAAATCCATGGAGAAGAAATAAAAACGCTGAGGTTCGCCGATGACATTGTAATTCTGTCAGAGACAGCAAAGGACTTGGAAGAGCAGTTGAACGGAATGGATGGTGTCTTGAAGGGAGTATATAAGATGAACATCAACAAAAGCAAAACGAGGATGATGGAATGTAGTCGAATTAAGTCGGGTGATGTTGAGGGTATTAGATTAGGAAATGAGACACTTAAAGTAGTAAAGGAGTTTTGCTATTTGGGGAGCAAAATAACTGATGATGGTCGAAGTAGAGAGGATATAAAATGTAGACTGGCAATGGCAAGGAAAGCGTTTCTGAAGAAGAGAAATTTGTTAACATTGAGTATAGATTTAAGCGTCAGGAAGTCATTTCTGAAAGTATTTGTATGGAGTGTAGCCATGTATGGAAGTGAAACATGGACGGTAAATAGTTTGCACAAGAAGAGAATAGAAGCTTTTGAAATGTGGTGCTACAGAAGAATGCTGAAGATTAGATGGGTAGATCACATAACTAATGAGGAAGTATTGAATAGGATTGGGTAGAAGAGAAGTTTGTGGCACAGCTTGACCAGAAGAAGGGATCGGTTGGTAGGACATTTGTTGAGGCATCAAGGGATCACCAATTTAGTATTGGAGGGCAGCGTGGAGGGTAAAAATCGTAGGGGGAGACCAAGATATGAATACACTAAGCAGATTCAGAAGGATGTAGGTTGCAGTAGGTACTGGGAGATGAAGAAGCTTGCACAGGATAGAGTAGCATGGAGAGCTGCATCAAACCAGTCTCAGGACTGAAGACCACAACAACAACAACATGTCTACTAGCAGCAATGTAACGTAATTATAAACCATATTTATGTAATGGAAATACTGAATCGAACAATACACATCTATTTCAGTGGTGGGAAGATACACCATATCGGATTTGCTGATGACATAATGACAATAATAAAAATAATAATAATAAAAATCCCGTGTGGCTGATAGGGGAAACCCTCTCCCATATGGATGGTACCGAGGAAATCAAATATTTGGGGTGAACCAAATACTAACACAATCCTGAACGGCTACTCAGTCCGTTAACTCAAAATCCAGACACGTCTGAGTGAAAATCACCGCTACTCTGGTCACCGCCTGTTAGCTCAATGAGCTTGGCTGAAAATATTTGCTTCCAAAGGCTTCAACACCCTTTGGCCCTGTCCGGTCCTAGTATCACCCAGGCCAAACCAATGAAACACAAGAAAACATGAACTATGCAAGCAAAGGTAACTTTACCCCAGGTGGTACACAACCTGGCTGTTGATAGGCAGGACTCTGCGGAGTCCAGGTTAGCACGGCATAGAATATCGCAGATTTCTGGTAAATTTCCCTACAAGCAGAATACATTCATTTGAAAACTAAACATCGATACATTGATCCAAACAAGAAACCTAAATAATCTCACAAAAGAAATCGACCGACAAAAAATTCTCGTTCTTGCTCTTCAAGAACCACGACTAATTGACAATGAAACCTTGCATTACGGAAACCATTGCATCTTCAAGAGCAAAATACAACAAAAGGTGGCGAAAGGCGTACCAATCTTCGGCATTGCATTTCTCGAACACACATCTATCATCAACTCTGTCGAAATCACCCCAGTAAAAAATATACATTCATCAATGCACATGCCCCCACCACCATCGAAAATAAGAAAAACACCGAAAATGTCGAAAAATTGTGGAACACACTCAAAAATACTATGAGCAAAATTCACCGAGATGACGTGAAAATATTAATGGGAGACTTCTACTCTCTATTTGGGATAGAAAAAACCTGTAGAAAAATCATTGGTACAAATTCAACACACCGAAATGCTTAGACCAACGGCACACGTTTGACTGACATTTGCCAACAATTCAACCACAAAAGGACGTCTTCCCACTTTGGGAAAAAGCCAGTTCTCGGGAAACATGTTTGGCTACCAGGTGCAAGCTGCTTTCGTTCGCCTTTCGAGACTCGCTGAAAGCCAGATTTTTAATTCTTTTGTAGCAGAGCTACAAGCAGGCAGATACAAACGCAGTAAGGGAATCGTAAGACAACGCTTGAGCAAAATTCGTCTTGCTGCTTTCAGTAACTCTTAGTGTCAGAGCGAAAACCTTATGGTACTGCCAAATTCATAATGCCGACATATTTTTTGTTGTTGTGAATACATAATTATATCTATGAAATGCCACATTTTCATAATACTTGCGAATGATACAGGAAATGAAGTAAATACAGATCTTTTCGAAGACAAAAGTCGGTAATGTCTTACTAATTCGTGTTAAAATAGGCGCAATCGTCCTACAGACGCTTAATGCTTTATTAAGATAGACTGCCGTCGTGATGTTTCTGTAGTAAGCTGAATTTAATTTGTATTAGTACAGCGAATATTTTAATTGCATTTTCCATTAGTTTACTAAACGCAACAATAATCATCAAAGAGATATTAATCAGCAGCAGAATTTTCTTTCACGATATCTAAAACGACCTGACAATGCTAAAGTTGTTTACAAATTCTACGCCAGTAGAAACCTACTGGTTCTAACGATATCATTATACCAGAGTAGTTTTAAGAGTATTTTCGTCTAGAAATGAATTGCCTTGACGGTTGACCGATCAAGAGCGGGAAAGGTAAAATTTTACGAATATATGACGAGAGGGACAAGTGCTTGAGAGAGGACTTGTCTATCAATACTAGTGCCTGAGAGACGACTTTTCTATCAATCTCCTGGATAGTTTTGTTTCTCAAATCAACACAGTGCGTTATCATGCAGAAGCACATGTGATGTAGTTGTGTTGCTCGATTTTCTTACACTGCGACCGAAAGGTGTCTCAGTTGACGACAACAAATTCCAGCTGTGTTGCACACACCCCTTGGGGCAGAATTCGTAGCCCAAAACTCACTTTTGGAGCTATCAGATGTAAAATATTATGTTCACGCTACTCTTTGCTCGAGTTTTTGTCTTTTGGTGGGGCTCAGCCTTTCATTTCTTCTTAGGAAGTTAACGATAAAGGCATTATAACACGTCACCAGTAACAGTACTGCATACGAATGCTCAATGAGCGACCTTATGACGTTCAATAATAGTCACTCCGTTGATTTTTGTTGTTTCGAATTAGAGCATGCAGTACTCCTACACCAGACTTCTGAACTTTGCCTGTTGAATGCAAATGTCGCATGATGGTAAAATGGTAATCTATCACATATATCAGTAGTCGAGACTTCCTTAATGTGGAAAATCATTCATGCCAGAACGATCTTTGTTGAAACAAGAATATCTTTTTCTGGCGTATTCTTCCCAAAAGCACTCGCTCAAATAATTTCTACCTGCCTCCTCTGCATTCACCTCTCTGTTACACCAAAAGTAAACGTCGTGCTGCAGATGTTACACCTTTTTCCACTTGCTACTCAATTTTACAATGCTTAACAGTAATTCAAGTATGCAAAATCCAATGCATAACTGCAAGATGATAATAAAACTTCAAATTCGAAAATGACAGTTGATACATACACTGGCAGCGTGGCGCCGCGTTCACATTGGCGGCGCCGTATTTCAGGCGGCGGGTGGCATCTGGCCGGTGGTCGGTAGCCGCTGCAGCACGAGGAAACGCTCGAGCGTAGGCTGTTGTGATCGCGACGCAGCCACTAGCTGTCCTGCGGAATTGTTTCTGGAATACTTGTTATTGCTGGTGGGTAGAATGTTAAGCGAATAATCTTCGATGTTCAGTCAGACTCATAGCTTTGGACCGAAATGTGGTTAAAAAAAAAAACAGTTGGACGCGAACAGGCGACTATAAGTTTAGAAAGCACGACGATTACCACTAGACCACGGGCTCACACACTCCGACAACGTCTCGGAAGTAGACAACACTTCCTCTTAACACTTCCGCATCTTCCAGTGTTGCCAGATTGTGCAGATGGCCGGACTTACGAGTTGTCAGGGGCGGTCAGTTTTATTGGCCACCTTAAGTGAATGACTCGGACTTGGAGGCCGGCCGGCGGTCAGTTTTATTGTCTAAGACTGTACATCTATATTACTATCTTTCCTGAAAACTGGGAACGGGAATACTGGCAACAATTTCCCAGTCTCTTGAAACTCTTTACTGTTCAATCAACCTACAATAAACTGTTACTGGCAATGAGACAATTTTTTTGGTATCAATGGGGCAATTTCTTTTACGTGATCTGTATAGAACCTTACAAGTATGTCCTTAAGTCCAGTTGCATTTCCTCTGTTGAGCAGTTTTAGTTGGTTTTCTAATCGGTGATCACTTCCCTCAGCATCTGTCATTTCGGCATATGTGAGATGATTGAAACAAGGGAACGCGTTCTGATCTCCCGCAGTGAAAGAATTTCATAAGACTCTTCACGGTCACCCACACTACATAGTAGACGCATGTTTGATACATCATCCAACATCGAAGCCAAGCCATTTTCTCTAGTAGCCGATTCTATTCCCGTATGGCATCTACCCTGACTGAGGTTTCTGTGATTGCCTTAAGTTGGTACCGACGATGGCTTGGATGTTTTTGCCAAGGAGAACGCGGCCAGCTTCCTTCACCAACCTCCGATCCGAGCTCATGCTAACGGTGATATCACGTTTAACTACAACTTCCTTTTCCCTTGATTCACAGCACTAAAATCCTGCGAGAAACAGGAGTGGGTTGTACACACTGTCGCTCTGCACCAGTGAACGGCAATAATAAATGTAGACATCGTGTGGTTACAGGCAGATACGGCTGAACGCCGGAACTTTCACAGGAAGAGGCGACTGAACTCGCTATATACAGGATGGTTATAATTAAAGTTCAGCTGCTCACGGAAGTCCACTGTGGGCTGTAGCTATCGTATGTCAACGAAACGTGGTAAATATGCTAATGCGTTAATGCGAAATCGATTTACGCTGAAATTTTGACCACTAGGTGCAAATGTGGCGCTGCACAGTGTTTGTATGCGAGTATGACATGCACGCCGTCAGTAGACAAGCCATAACGTGAGGGTGATAGTACGGCTGTCGAGAAGGAGAGACAGTGCGCTGTTAGTGAAATTGTTGTATGTGAACGACATCAATTACAGTGCCATATTGAGAGAGTACCGCCGAGAGGTCATTAAACGGTTTAAAGAAGATGATAATTAAATTCGAAAACATGGGTAAGCTTGGTATGGTACATGGAAGAGGAAGGCGTCCTATCCCGGTGGAAGTTACTGACTATGTTGCTGTTTCTGTAACTGACAGTGCAGCATGTGCCCTGGCTGCTGCTGGTGCTCGTCCAGTGTCACGAGGGTTGTCCATCACATGGTCAACAGTTTTGATGTCCAAATTACACTGATACCCGTACAAGATTCAGATCGTTACATTTGTTTATTTCTCAAGTAAAGACCTGGTGCCTGTTGTTATATAGCAGGTCGTACATAGTGTGATTTTACATGTTAGATCATGCAAATTCAATTTCATGGCTAGTACATAGTTTCTGAGAATTTTATAGAAGGATAATATTCGGAATAGCAAATAAAAAATATATAAGAAAAGTACAAATCCATATATACAGTTCTGTTTAAACTTGTTGCTAACTAAGGTAATGATAATAAATAAGATACATAATAGGTTGTGGATGTATTTTAAATTATAGTGTGTTTAATGGAAGAAACAAGATATTTGACTCAGATAAGACGTGACAGTTCTTTCCTTTATACCTTCTGTGTGTATGGTTGCATCTATTACATATATTGTGTTGACTGTGCTAACACTTAATTGACAATGTATTGGTCGATTAGGTTACAGTGCGTTTCCGAACTTAAAGTAGCATTGGAGACTGGGGGTTGATTTAATATGTCGTAGTCGGCTGCACCAGGTGCGAGTGCTCGGTAAAACTTCAAGCCAGTCACACCTGATACAGCGAAAGAAGAAGAAATGTCACATCTTCAGATAGTATTAAATGCTATGAAATGGTATAACAACTAACTACACAGAGAGTTGTATGTTCAGATTGATTCGATTTAGTGTTGGAGAGCCTTAGCTTACTTTTGCTATGTTTGTATGTTTATGTCGTCTTCACTTCCTGTGTGTGATGTAGCATCCGAGTCAGTATCTGTGTTTGCATCTTTGTCCTTTACTGTGTGCAGCTGATCTGCAAGATGTGAAGCCTGTCTTATCGTAGCGTATAGTTTCTCCTGTTTGTATGTCGCATGTAGTGCTCGCAATACTTCGCCTACGGTATTTTTTATAGAGTTCCACTCATCTCGCCTGCGTATTAACTGTCCTATGTCCTGGTTCCCTAAACTCAGTCATATTTGTCCTAGGGCATCGCAGATGGGCATTATGTGTTCAGATGCGCCATTCTCACCACAGGTACAAGTCTGTTTTAAGTCAAACCTGTGGGGATGCACAGGTTACGGCCCGTGGCCCGTGAGAAAGCGCACCATGCCGCATGTGGATTTATGTACTTCAAATTCACCCGCTCTCGGCTTCTGGGGAAGAAAGAGTAGACTCGTCTTCCTTTATCAGCTATGTCCCATTCTCTCTGCCACGTGTCAGTTCTCCACGTGTTTAATTTCCGTTTGTCAGTTATGTCCTGTACATGTATTTCTCTTATTTTGCCGCGTCTTTCTCTTTTCAGCCAGTATGCCGCTGCTCTGTGGCGAATTGTAATATCTATAGGGAAAACTAACAGTACCACACACAGTGCCTCAATCGAGGTCATGCCGAAAGCCCCAGAGATTCAGAGTAGAACACTTCTCTGGTCGCGCTTCACAATGGTTTTATGCGTACCTAAACATAATCGATGTGCCCAAGCACTAGCCGCAAAACAAGTTTTTGACTCAGAGGGTTCTGTTTTGTCCTCATTGTCTATAGGGGTAGTCTGTATCTTATAGTGTTTAGTCTTACAAGTTTATGCATGAGTTCTGTCGCTTTTTTAATTGTTAGTCTGGCATGTTCGTCAAAATGTAAACGTTCACAATATAAACGCCGAGGTATCATGTCGTACCTTTCATTTTTATAGATATGCTATTTAACATTATTTCTTTTCAGTGTGTCTCTTAGACGTAAGTAAACAGTTTTTTTAGTTGCTATTGTGAGTTTATTGTTCGTGCACCGTTCACCGATGAGGGCGAAGAGCCGCGTAGCTTTACTCTGTAATTGGGACCTGGAGTTTGCAGATACCCTGACCATAAGGTCATTAGCGTACGCAACCACCCTTTTCTCCATGTCGTCGTCTTCTAATGCATTCAGTCGTGGTTCTATGGCCATGTCCCAGAAAATCAGTCCGCTTATGGATCCTTGCGTACAACTCTTCGTTATCCTCTTTATAACATTTTGCCAACCAGTCTTCCATTCCATGATCCTGTTTTTACAATGATCTCCAAGGCCGTTGTGTAGAGTCAGTGGGACATAAATCTCTCTGAGTCTTGCAAACAGCGCCGCCCACCAAAGATTGTCGAAAGCAGCAGCTATGTCAATTAGAATTGCTACTCTGTATTTGTCATGTATTGTCTCTGTCATTTCTATGGCCCTTTTTACTTCGTCGTCGCTTGCTTCCATATATTCGGTATTCGTCCTTCAAGTAGAGCATCATTCAGTAAGTCTGTCAGGTATGCTACGATAAGTGGAGCAGCATGTTTGATAGTACCGGGATGGATGCCATAATGGCCCGGAGCCTTTTTATTCTTTATTTTATGTATTGCCAGTGCAACTCCCTCGCGAGCAAAGGGGATGATGATACCGACGTTTCCATATTTGTCATGAAGTAGTTTGCGAATGGTGGTGTGAAGTTGGTTGTCCTGAGTATGGTCATCGCCAGGAAGTAGTTTGTGAAGGAGGTGGTTCAAATGGCTCTGAGCACTATGGGACTTAACTTCTGAGGTCATCAGTCCCCTAGAACTTAGAACTACGTAAACCTAACTAACCTAAGGACATCACACGCATCCATGCCCGAGGCAGGATTCGAACCTGCGACCGTAGCGGTCGCTCGGTTCCAGACTGTAGCGCCTAGAACCGCTCGGCCATCCCGGCCGGCTGTGGAGGAGATACTGTGTTGTCTATCTTCAGCTTCGTACAGTAGTTCCCTCTGGTTTCTTCAGTGTCGATAATAATGTAGGGGTCTTTTTCCTGTGCTGTTTTCGATTTTTGGTACTGTTGTCGTTTATCATGAATGTCTTTTCTTAGTCTTGTTAATAGTGCTGAACGTGATGCCCTTAGTTTGGGTGCGTCGCGTGCTGCAGGTATTGCTGTAGGTTATGCTCTCTGTAAGACGTCTATAAGAACCTTACCTCTACAATCTATGCTTCCTTGGATGATACATAGAAGTCTTTGCCAGTCTGCTTTGCTTAGCAAAAACCTGGGGTGTTGTGATTTGTCTGTGTTTGTTTTAGTGCATATAATTATTCCGTTATGATCACTGAATATTCTCCCATCGAGCACCTGCCAGTTCGCTACCTGTAGTAATGATGCGCTGTTTGCCAGAGAAATCTCTATGTTGCTGTCCACTCCACTATTTTCGTGGTAAGTTGGCGGTTGTCATGCTTTGTTTAAAACGGAAAGATTACATTCGTTTCTAATGTCGGCTATTATTTCTCCTCTGATGTCCGTTCTGTCAGACTGCCAGAGGTTTGACTTAACATTTATGTTTGTAAGATAAGTAGTCTTCCTCCGTTTGCACCTCGCGCATTTTTTTTTATTATTATTTCAGCAAAAGGCTGCATATCAGATGAGTACTGGGCGTAGATCAACGAGATGATCCATGTTTCCCTGCCTGAAGTTATTTCGCTAGTGCTTTGTCGCGTTATATGTGTTACTGTAATGTTAGTGCTTACTACAGTGAGTGCACCTTTGGTCTTGTTTGTGCCTGTGATTTGTATGCACTGCCTCCAAAGGCCTGGAATTCTTCCACCTCGTGTGTATGGATCTTGTAGACATAATACGTCCGCGCATACCTCGTTTTCCAGCCTCCCATGCTCTACGTCCACCGTCGTGCTACCCATGCAGTTTAGTTGCAATACTTTCACTATGGAAATTTAGTAAATACAAAAAACTTGGACCTGCTCTGGGTGTAATCTAAATACATGCGTCCATGAGCCCTTACCAGGTCCATGTAGACATTGTCAAGGTTAAGGTCTTCATTTCTTCGTCCACATGATTTGCGTAAAAGATTACAGAGTTCGAGTTTATCTGTTGGTAGGTTTTCGGTTCGTAGGATCATTCTTCTGTCTGTTCAATCACAGGGAAGCACATACTATCGCCCATTGGGTGCTCCAGTCTTGTTACCAGTCTTAGTGCAATTTGAAAAACTCCTTTCTTTTCCAGTCGACATAGGCGCAAGCTCTCTTTGATGTCATCGTAGTCTATTTTGTTTCTTACTTCATGGCTTTGTAACTGTGTCTGATATACTGGGTCGTGGTGTTTATCTCTTGATGTAGTTTCCGGTTTTTGGCGATGTGGTTAGTCGTCAGTTGATGATTGTTGTGATTTTTCAGTGCAAGCTTCTTGTGTGTATATAGTGCTATTAGTTTTCATATGGGGTGTGGTCACCTCTTGTTGTTTAAAGTTTTCTGTTTGCGTTTTTTTCTCAGTGATAATTGTTCCTTGCACATGAGTTATCTTGTGCGTGTTGCCACCGTAGACGAAACGTACAGTTTACATGTATGGTCTACATTTTGACGTGTCATGTTCACATTTTTTCATGTTATTGTTTCATTATACGGTAACCTCACCAGAGGGAAAAATTAATTTACGTTTATGTTGTTTCGGTGTGTCTAGATGTATTGGTGTTTCCCCGGTGTCATATGCTGTTCTGTCTCGGACGTGTATCGTCATTTTTATGTACTTCTGTTAAGTGTGGTGTGTTGTGTTTAACGACTGTGTCATGATCCTGTTCTTGATGGACATGACCGTGTCTCGGATGTCTTATCGTCATTTTTATGTACTTGTGTGTAGTGTGTTGTTTATGAAGTCTTCTTTACTAAGGGCTTCCTCTTCCAGTTCTTCTACTCTAAGAAACGTCGTCATTTCTGAAAAAGTTCGTGTTTGATGTGCCTCGCTACATTTTACTCTAGAACATTCAATTTAACATGCTGGATGGTTCTACTCGTCGAAAATTCTTGGAGCAAATCGTATAGACCGTGTCTTTCAAAGTCTTTGCATCAGACGTCTTGGTGATAGATCATGTTACGGGGAACAACTGTTATTAAAGACAAAATGTTCGCCGACGTTTCCCCGCGACACTGGACATCTTTTTGTTGAATTTAAAGGAGGTTTGTTATGCGTCTGTACACTATACACCCCGGTAAATTCGTAGAGTGATTTTTAACAAGGAAATACATAAGCGGAGAAAGATACAGGGAATGGATAAAAATATGGAAACACAACAAACACTTTACTGTCCGTAATAGGGACTAGAAAAACCGTTGGAATCGAAAGCAACTTCCAGTCGTCTCGGAATGGGTAAGTACACGTCCTGTACGGTTTTCAAGGGAATCTTATATCACTGTTCCATTAAAATAGTGGGAAGTTAGGATGACGATGACAGAGTTGGATAGCAATCACGCACCCTTCTCTCCAAAGTACATCACAGAGGCTCAATAATATTGAGATCTGGTGACGGTGGTGGTCATGGGAGATGAGACATTTCATCCTCGTGCTCAAGAGACCAGTCCTATGCGATACGAGCAGTGGAAACAGGGGTCCTATCGCTTTGGAACACAGCGTCACCATTGAGGAACAAACATTGCACCTTGGGATGGACATCAACCAAAATGGTCACAGTCCTTGGTAGTAATGCGTCCTTGTTACGGCATTCATTTTTTTTTACCCGCGGCAAATGAAAAACAAAAATTTTTTGTGGTTTATTGGCCTTTATTATATTTCAATGAATAATGTCTAAGTTTTAACATGCTTTTGATTTTACGTATTTAAAAAAAACAGTACACCTATAATCATAGCTGAAAATGATCATTAAATCACTTTTGATCAAATTCGGGGCTCATTTATTTCGTAAATCAGTCCCTTTCATTGCCATCTGTGGAAAAACCCTTCCACAAAGCAGTTGGAACTGGGAAACTAAAGCTGAACGATAAGACCTGAAAAATGTTAGGGATTTCGTTCTTAGAAAACACTTACTTGAATTTCTTCCATTTCTCAATTGCACCCTTATTTTTGTCGTCAAAGACAATGCTATGTCCAAGCTTCTTTTAATTATTTGACACTCTTCGTATAAGGAGGCCACGTTGAGTTGATCAATCCTTAAAAGATGCAGAGCTTTATGAAAATGGTCGTAGTTTATTGGGGATTTTAAATTTAAAAACAGCATCTTGTAAAGGATGTTGTTTTCTGAGAAATCATATCATAGTAACAGACATGCAACAAAAATGGGGTGTAGAGCTGTAGCAAATCGTTCTTTTGCGTTAGTGCTTAGTTCACCCACTACTTCTCTTGCCTTTCTTCCGAAAAAGCTGCCTTTTATTCTTTGCACGAATCCTGTGCATTTCAGCTTGCATCTCAACTAACAGAGAATCTAGTTTACTCTTCTTCATTGTTGTTTCTACGGCAAACATTACATTATGCAGAAACGAAAAATACGCCAAAGTTCTTTTTCTCTCGTTCTTCACATGTGATTATCTTTTCTAACAACCGAATACATTCATTGCGGATTTCCAGAAAATGAGATTTTAGTTCAGGCCATATTTTTAATACTCTTTCGACAGCAGGAGCAAGAGATAAAAATCTCTTGGCATGTTTTATTATTTCTTCCCATTGCATCTCATTCGCTTCTGATTGGAGTTGGAAGTCCGCTCTTCGTTTCGCAGATCTACTGAAGCGACTGCATATTTTCAGTATCAAACTTTCTACATCCACTTCGAGCTTGTCACTACTCTATTTTGAAACATTATGGAGAAAATTGACGGGGCAGCCAGCTTTGACAATTTTATCATCTTCAACTAAAAATAGTGTATAAATGGAATGGTTTGTGCCGACGTTTACACTAATGTTGTCAACGGCGAATGCCGAAACTTGATTTAAATGCAATCTATTCTTCTCCATTGTGTCAATTGTAACTTCGACACGTGATATGCACATTCATCGTACATCCTGCAAATTCCAGCAGACGGTTTACAACCCCAGTGTCATAATCAAAGAATCGAAAGCAAATTGGAAAATTTTTCAATTTTTTTATTGCTTGCATCTGACGCTATCGAAAAGTCTAGATTTTTTTCCTTGGATGGTCTTTAAAATATTTGCAACGGATTCTGTGGCTTATATTTCGGATGCAATAGCTTCTGATTTTATTGTTCCGCAGCTAAAAACTTTGAGCGATTTTTGAGTCACTGCATTTATAGGATAATAATTTTTTTGAACAATCCATACTGTCGTAAAGAAGAAAATGCTTTACCGTGTGATAAACGGATGCGAGTTCTCCAGCAGTAATCGTGTCCGCCTCCGAGGCAGACGGCTCAGACTTGAGAAATGTTTGGATAAGGTACTTTATGCTCTAGTGTTCAGAATAGTCATGTGAGGTTTATTAATACATGTTGTTTTACATCAACAACACCACATGAACACAGAAGAAATCTTTATTGCACAGGCGACAGTACGCCTTGTGCGAATTTTCTTTTACTTATCTTAAGCAGGGAATAACTATTTCCCCAGTTCGGATTAAAATTAGTAAGCCTTTTGGTTTTCTTCGAAGGTATTCCACCGCTTCCGGACGAATTATCTGTGTCACTGTCACTACTTACAATTCAGAAGCGTAGCACGTTCAACTCTCGACAGTTCTCGCAAAACAATGAACGAAGTTTTAAAGTAAAATGACAATCAAGAACGGGGTTAAAACATCCGTCCACTATTGTTAACACCCATTGACGTAGCATTTAAACGAGTTTTTGATAACTCGTTTAAATGCTATGTCATTGGGTGTTAACAAACGAACGAAAATGTCAAACACAAAATTGTAATAAGAAAGTGAGATGGCTAACAAAAAAATAGAAGAATTTAAAACAGACACAGGCAAACAGAGACGCGCAGCACTGCATAAGAGGGTGGGAATCGGTGAATTTCGGCCCCGCCTGGTACTATGGTACACTGATATCCGAGCTAATCGTATCTTCATGTGGTATGTGCGTAGATAATAGGTACTTGCCAGCTGTAGCGCGAAAGATTTCACAATAATAATCGAACAAGGTTGAAATAAAGTACAGAGCTTGACGGTCGTCGAAATACTGTGCATAACATGGAAGTAGGCTGAACACCTGGAAGCTCCAACTAATACTTCTGTTTATAGTCAGTATATATCTTTCGCGTATGGGTCATCCGACTAGTTGTTCGAGGTAATAGTCTGAGAGTGTTCCTACTGCTGATAATGTATTTATAGTTTTCCCAATCGATATTGTTCGGGTTAGTCATCTACTTCTACCATATGCTAATGGTATTTTTGTGCTGTTGACCTCAGGCTATCCTGATTATTTTTGTCTAAATTAGTTCGCAATCGGTTCAGTTTTGGACATCGTCATTGTCATCGTCGTCGTCGTCGTCTTGAACAGTTTCCAGCCCTATGATGGGTCTGTTTGGAACATAAACAACGACGTCTAATCCTGTTTCCCCATCACCTTTATGTATTCACTCTGCCCTAGGTCTCCCCCCCCTTTTTTTTTTCAACACACTCCTCCACGCATTTTAGCCATTTATCTCAAGGCCTTCCTCTTGGTCGTTCTCTTCGCATCTCTATTTCGTACACCTTCTTGGGAATTCTCTTTAAGTACCCGTACCATCATAGCGTTTATGTTTCTGTCCTGCTCTGCAAGGTTCCCTCTTTCACTATTTCCTTTACAGTTTCATTCTTTATTCTGCCTCTCCTTGTCACTCCTATCCTACTTCTGAGGAACTTCATTCCGCATACCTGTAATCTACGTACACGTCTTTTCTTCTTTATCCGTGTTTCAGTTGCAAACGTCAGTATTGGGATGTAGTAACTTTTATATATTACTTCTTTGCATTTTTGTGGGACGTTTTTGTTCCAGACCAGGCTCCTAACATTTCGCAGGAATGCTTCTGCTTGTCTGCTACGTTCACTGATCCTCTCACTAAATTCTCCCATTTTCCTCTATCACACTTAACACTTTCCACCTTCTTCATTAGTTCAACTCCAATCCTTATTCCTTTATTTGGTGTACCTTCCTTTATAGTTTCAACGAGAATCTCACATTTGTTTGCTTTAATTTTATTCCATAATATCTCACAGTTTCTTCCAAGCGTCCAGCTGTTCCTGAATCTTCTCAGTATTTCCCCCGATCATAAAGCCATCCGTGAACATCATTGTTCCGATCTTGTCTTCTCCAGTTTTTTCTGCCACCTCAGTCATTATCTCATCCAAGGTCACAATGAAGGGGAGAGGTGACACTGCACTGCCCTGTGTCGCATCACTTATTTGTTGGAATCAATCCATCCTGTCACTTCCCGCTTTCACACAACTCAGACTTCCACAGTACATCTGCTAGCCTCTGCTTGTTGTCTCTTCTTCCATATCGTTCTATTCCAGCACTTCCGAGACCTTTCTTCTACAGACTGTATCAAATCCCTTTTATGTGCTGTGAAAGGCCATCACAAGTCTTCCCCAAATTCATAGTGGTGCTCTTGGAGTTGCCTCACTGCAGTTATGAGGTCAAACAGTTGAACTCCAAGATCTGGAGCCATGTTGTTCCTCTTTCACTTTGTTGTCGACCCTTGTTCGGATTACGCTCTCGAGGAACTATTCACATAAATGGCTCTGAGCTCTATGCGACTTAACTTCTGAGGTCATCAGTCGCCTAGAACTTAGAACTAATTAAACCTAACTAACCTAAGGACGTCACACACATCCATGCCCGAGACAGGATTCGAACCTGCGACCGTAGCGGTCGCTCGGTTCCAGACTGTAGCGCATAGAACCGCACGGCCACTGCGGCCGGCGAACTATTCACATACCTTGGCATAGCGTGGTATTATTGTGACTCCTCTGTGGTTTATACAATCTTTCCTACTCACTGTCTTGATTATAGTGACCATTAGTGCCCTCTTCCAATCCTCTGGAGTCTTCTTCTCATTCTACACCACCCTCGTCGCACGATACAGCCACTTTTTTCCAACCTTTGCTGCTGCCGTCACCATTTCGACCTTTATTTCGTCTACAGCTGACGACTTTCCACCTTTCATCCTGCACAGTGCCATTTCCATTTCTTTTTAAGTCAGGTTCTCGCCCCTGCGCCCTCGACGTTTACGTCTATATCCTTTAGACTTATCTTTGAGTCCGTTTGGATTAAGCAATTGCTTAAAGTACTCCTTCCACGCTATCTTCAGTGTCTCTTTGTTATGAACCTGTTTCCCATTTTTTATCCATCATTGCTGCATCCTCTATCAAACCTTTCGTTTTGAACCTCACTGTACTTATTTTTTTCTGTCTGTCATGTTGTCGAAAATTTCTCTACTCTATTTGGAAATTTGTGGTAAGTCCTATGGGATGAAACTGCTGAGGTCATCGGTCCCTAAGCTTACACACTAATTAATCTAACTTAAAGTAACTTAATGTAAGGACAACACACATACCCATGCCCGAGGGAGGACTCGAACATCAGACGGGGGGAGCCGCTCGGTGCTAGACAAGACGCCTTAGACCGCGCGGCTACCCCGCGCGGCCCTACTCTATTTCTCGAGGTTCAACGAACTCTCATTGCTACCGTTACGTGATGGTATCTAGAAGATTGGTTGAAGCTGTTCCTTACTTTCCGTTCTCTTACGCACGATTTACGGTATATAATCTTTCATTTTAGCATTTCTCGTACATTTTGCATTGACATACACTTTTTGGAACGATATTGCGATTAACGTATTGAGGTATCCTGTACCTTGCCGACTCAAGTTAGGTTCCAGATAAAGAACTGTTCCACCATCGTATCTCGAGATGCACTTTTAAAACTATCTGTGTAAATTCAGATGGATCCAAACGTTGGATTATCGAGTCCTGGATCGGATGACTTGTGCAGTGGTGGAGCTTTCTGTCAGTAAGACAACAATAAGAGTGTTGCTGTGGCATCGTGAACGTTTGTAGGAACGAGACTCTTCAGCCATAGCAGTCTGGCTTTCGTAGGCGAGCAGGCACGAAATCGGGTCGTAAGATGCGGGACCTGATGGCTGCGAGCGCCGCCGCCGCTGGGGATAGGCTACGGCGCAGCAAGGCGGCTGTGGAGTCAACGACACCACCGGACCGCCTAACGGCACTCCTGCAACCTCCGCAAGTCATCCTGCCCCCCGTCCCCCTGCACCGCCTCCTAACGCGTAGAAACACTTCCAAACACCTTTCGCCGGCTTACCTGCCTTGTTTTGCACGGTTCGAACATTTTTTCTTCTGACAGCTTATCGTCTCTTGCTTGCTCCTACGGCCTTATTACACTCATCCTTCGGCTTCTTCATCATGCCAAGAAGTTCTTTTATTCCCGCTTGGATACAGTCCGTCTTCATTACTTACCCGATACGCTCATTTCACCTTAATCATTCATTTCTTTCTGTGTTACTGTTCAGCGTTCAATTATCGCACATACACTTAGATGAAAAAAGTCATGGGACAGCTGAAATGCACATACACAGATGGCATTAGTGCCACGTACACAAGGTGTAGAAGGACAGCGCATTAGCGGAGCTGTCATTTGTACTCAGGTGATTCATGTGAACAGATTTCCGATTTGATTATGACCGCACGTCCGGTATTAACAGACTTTGAACGCGGAATGGTAGTTGGAGCTAGACGCATGAGACATTTAGATACATGGGATAATCCATTTCAGAAATCATTAGGGGATTCAATATTACTCCCAGATCCACAGTGTCAAGAGAATACCAAATTTTAGGCGTTACCCCTCACCACGGCCAACGCAATGGCCGACGGTCTTTACTTAACGACCGATTGTTGGATTGGGTTGTTTTGGGGGAAGAGACCAAACAGCGAGGTCATCGCTCTCATCGGATTAGGGAAGGACGGGGAAGGAAGTCGGCCCTACCCTTTGAAATTAACGACCGAGAGCAGCGGCGTTTGCGTAAAATTGTCAGTGCTAACAGACGAGCAACACTGCATGAAATAACCGCAGAATCAATTTGGGACGTACAACGAACGTAACCGTTAGGACGGTGCGTCGAAATTTGGCTTTTACGGATTCTGGCAGCAGACGATGGAAGCGAGTGCCTTTGCTAACAGCACAACGCCTGCAGCGCCTCTCCTGGGCTCGTGACCATATCGGTTGGACCCTAGACGATTGGAAAACCGTGGACTGGTCAGGTAAGTCCCGCTTTCATTTGGTAAGAGCTTATGTTAGGGTTGGAGCGTGGCGCGGACCCGACGAAGCCATGGACCAAAGTTGTCAACAAGGCATTGTGCAAGCTGCTGATCGCTCCATAATGGTGTGGGTTGATTTACATGGGGTGGAATGGGTCCTCTAATCAAACTGAACCCATTATTGACTGGAAATAGTTATGTTCGGGTACTTGGAGACCGTTTGCAGCCTTTCATGTACTTCATGTTCCCGTAGCCGTCTGGGAAGACATCGACCTACGCCCTTAGCGCGGTGCATGTTTCGATCTGCCGTTTGCTCGGCGGAGTATCCGGACACAACAGTCGACCTGGTACAACAAGAAACATGATTCATATGACCAGGCGCCACGTTTCCATTAATCCTAGGTCCGATCTTGATGATCCCGTGACCACTGCAATTGTAACTGTCCTTATCGTTGGGTCAACATGGAAACAGGTAGGTGTCTGTTGCAGATCCACATCTTGTAGAATATCTCTCTAATTTTATTTAAAACGTTCTGATATTCTAATTTAAAGTAATTGCACAAGAATAATTACCAGAAATATTTCTTTACGTAAGAGGGTAATATTTCATACCCCTTATTAGCATAGATATTCTTGTGTCTAGGAATCCTGCCGAGTCGGCAGGAGTATTAATGAGTTTTATTACAATTTATCAAATACATCACTATTTTTAGCAATTACACAGATGTGTCGCAAGCAAAGTGCGACATTACGAAGTAATCCGTCTTTGCAGGGACTGCTGACCTCTTAACTGACAAAAGTCTGTCCTGAAATGCTATCGAAATGGCTAATCTTGAAGCTGCTATCCAAGTGGACCCACCAGTCGGGCGCGGCTCTTATCGTCGCTAGGCACTGAAAACCTCGTAACTCCATCTGACAATGAAATCCACGTAACTCCGTTACCAAATGTAGACAATTATGCCACATGGCCTGTTGAAACCTTCCTTCGTCGAGTTGTACGGTGTCGCCGTCTAGCGGCAATGATGAAAAACTCACATCTCCAGCGATATGTAGTTTGTGCCGTAAACCTCGCATCTCCGGTAATCGCCATTGTTAGTGTGCAAGGCGAACACATGCTCCGAGATTAAAACGTTTTTTGATGTGATAGTAACCTTTTTAACTGACAGACCCAACACTGCTTTATTGTTACAGATACGTGTTAGTATTTCTAGGTATTTATGTATTGTATTTTAATATACAGATTTAATAATCACCTCGTTAAATACAATGTTGATTTACGAGTTTTTCATCACGCGTAATGCAGACCACACTCGGTATATACGAGGTTTAGAACTTAACAGAATTCTATGCATTCTACAGTAACTACTTTGTTTTCAGCTATGGGTAAAAAGAGTAAATTCACTCTTCACCTTGTAAAATAAGCCGACAACGGGTCATATCGTATAAAATCACCGGAAGAAAATTGTAGTCAGGTTCCTCCTTGTCCTGTGATTACGTAGGCTTTCCCGGCGTAATAAGTCTTGAAAGTCTCTTCGGGTTTGCTGCCGGATCCTAAAATCAACTTGACTCGATATTTCGGCGATCCAACTGTTCGCTATCTTCAGGAAAATGCTGCTTATACAGGTGAGTCCCGCTGAGAACTGACGCCAGGTTGCAAATCGACGTCCTATATAGGCCACCGTTCAGTGCACGGCGCTTGCGCCGCCCATCACGGTTTCTGCCTTCCAAAACAGGGAGGTGGCGCCGCCCTTAGTGAAACACTGCTGGCAGCGATATATCGCAATCAAGGCCGCACTGAAAAACGTTCAGTTTTGATGCGAGATAATACAGGATTCCACGTTTTGCTAAGAGAAAACCCATTGTCTCTGTTGATTAAATTATCAGTCAACCTAATTTCAGTCGCCTCCTTATACACACTGCTCCAAAAACCGGAAATGTTGGCAACCACAACAGTTTCCTCAAATTTCATTTTGTGTCCCTCCTTTAGGCAGTGTTCTGCTACCGCCGATTTTTCCGGCTGTTGTAGCCTCGTATGTCGGCGATGTTCCACACACCTGTCTTGCACTGTGCGAATAGAACGGCCAACGTAAACTTTCCCACATTGACACGGAATTTTGTACGCCCCGGGTTTCCTAAGCCCCAAATCATCCTTCACAGAGCCGAGCAGTGCCTTAATCTTAGAAGGTGGACGGAAAACACTCTTAATGTTAAAATTCCTTAAAATTCGTCCAATCTTAAACGATAAGCCTCCAGCATAAGGAAGAAAGGCCACAGATCTATGTTCCTCTTCGTACACCTCCGGAGATGGTCCAAACTCCACAGCCCGACGAATCTGCTTCTCGGTGTATCCATTTTTCTTAAAAACAGTCATCAAATGCTCAAGTTCTTGGGTTAAGCTGTCTGCGTCGGAAATGGCATATGCTCTCCGTACCAAAGTCCTGAGGACGCCACTACGTTGGTGTGGTGGATGACAACTCTTAGGATGCAGATACCAATCTGTGTCTGTCGGCTTTCGGTGAACACTGTGTCCCAAAGTGCGGCCTTGATTGCGATATATCGTTGCCAGCAGTGTTTCACTAAGGGCGGCGCCACCTCCCTGTTTTGGAAGGCAGAAACCGTGATGGGCGGCGCATGCGCCGTGCACTGAACGGTGGCCTATATAGGACGTCGATTTGCAACCTGGCGTCACTTCTCAGCGGGACTCATCAGTATAAGCAGCATTTTCCTGAAGATGGCGAACAGCTGGATCGCCGAAATATCGAGTCAAGT
Organism: Schistocerca cancellata; assembly: GCF_023864275.1. Classification (NCBI taxonomy): domain Eukaryota; kingdom Metazoa; phylum Arthropoda; class Insecta; order Orthoptera; family Acrididae; genus Schistocerca; species Schistocerca cancellata. Next base: position 225,635,971 of record NC_064632.1, on the reverse strand, counting down.
TGATTTTAGGATCCGGCAGCAAACCCGAAGAGACTTTCAAGTCCTCCTTGTCCTGCACCAAAAGAAAGAGTAGACCTACAAAATAAAGGTTACCCGTAGTTTATATTGTTATAATTCAAGTAAGATCCTTGTCTGAAAGTTGAGGTGATTAAATTATTTAAATATTATTGATGACATTATTGTTTATACTACAGATAATGCGGAAAAAGAAGCCAATAGAGAGGCGAATTCCACTTCCGAGTTTGAAAGTCTTTTCGAACACAGCAGCGAGGATGATATCTCCAGTGGCAGTAGTGATGTATATGATCCAGATAAAAACAAAAATGTCCTAGCAGTAACAACAGCACGGAAAACGACGATGACGAAGTTGATGTGGGAGTAAAAAGTACTAAGCAGCATCGTAAAAGGAAGAGCAATCGATCACTCCAAAGCTTGCAGAAAGAAAAACGTATGGAGGGACAGGATTATTTAGGAATGCAAAAAGATGAGTTTGGCAAAAAGAGACCAACAATGAGCAGAGGTAGGAGGGAAATGAAACCAAGATGTACTTGTAAACATTCTTCCTTAAATCGGAATTGCAAGGATATTACAGAAGAGCAGAGACAGCTAATATTTAATCATTTCTGGCAGGATATGACTTGGGGTGAAAGAAAAATTTTTGTTAGAAGCCATGTCTACTACGTTCCAGTTAAAAGACGCAGAAATAATTCAGAATCTAATAAATCTCATCGTTCTAACACACTATATTACAATTTTGTAATAGAAGGACAGAGAAAAACTGTCTGCAAGACTGGGCATCTAGTGCATCAAGAAGAACGATTGCAGAAGGGCCTCAAATGCAGGAGAGACCAACGAAAGTTTCAGGTGGACGACAATCAGCAAAAGATTTTTTTTGCAGAGTTGCCGAAACTGGAATCGCATTACTGTCGTCGTTCATCCACAAAACTCTACTTGGAACCTAACTGGCAGAGTAAATCAGAACTACATACGGAATATATAGAATTTTGCAAGAAAAGAGGACAAATCCCAGCTGCTTACAAACAGTTCTGCGAGATATTCGATGAAAATAATAACTTATGTACTCCTGCTGGCTATGTAGAAGTTTGTTCTACCGCAAGACAAAGTCCTAGACCTTATGTTGTCAATTAATTGGACCACACGTTCTTCAAGTCCTATGATACGTACCAGTGCTGTCTTTGTTGTTCTCACCAGACAGGCAATCTCTCAGACAATGAATACTCTTTGCATATGGTCCGAAAAACTGAGGCAAGGAAAGCGAAAAATAGTGATAAATTAGGACCAGCTAGAGTGTTTACAATGGACCTTCAAGCACATCTGCTTTCTCCCAGACTAAAAGCATCGGCACTGTACTCTAAAAGCAAACTAAAGGTCCACAACTTTACCATCTATGATTTAAAAAGTAACGATGGTTATTGTTACCTTTGGCACGAGAGTGAAGGTGGACTAACAGCTTCGGAATTTGCCAGTACACTCGTGCATTTTGTAGAAACTTACGTCCAAAATGATTCAGAAGCTATTTTCTATAGCGACGGATGCACGTACCAGAATCGAAACTCAGTCTGGAGTAATGCACTGGCTCATCTCGCCAATCAGAAAAGCATTACAATAGTGCAAAAATTTCTGGAGAAAGGTCGCAATCAAATGGAGTGTGATTCTATGCACTCCACCATAGAAAGGAAGTTAAAAAACCGACACATTTAAACTCCTGCTGGCTATGTAGAAGTTTGTTCTACCGCAAGACAAAGTCCTAGACCTTATGTTGTCAACTAATTGGACCACACGTTTTTCAAGTCCTATGATAAACTCTCGTTGTATTCGTCTATTCGGCCAGGATCCAAAATTGGGGATGCAACAGTGACTAATATCTGCTATCACAAGTATGATCCCTCCGGAAAAAGTGAATATAAATTGAAATTTAGCGATACGTGGAAACCACTTCCAAGAAGGATGTCAAACATACCCAGCTCATTTACACTGCCCTCTCTCTATAGTTCACCACTAAAGATCAGTGCAAAAAATTTAATCATTTGCAACAACTAAAGCTGGTCCTTCCTAAGGATGTGCATTCATTTTATGACACACTGCCTCACAGTTATAATGAGAAAACATGTCCGTGCCTAAAAAAATGCAGCCGAAAATAAACTTGTTTACAGCCACCTATGACTGTGACTGTGATAGTAGCAGTAATAGTAACAATAATAAATGTTAATAAACCTCACAAATGTTTACATTAATAGAAGTTTAATTAAAGCTAACAACATTGTTTCTATGTTTTTTAAACACTGTAATTTATTAACATCCAGATTCCAGTATTTTGATAAATGTGAAATTATGCATGTCACTTTATATCTCTAACACTGTATCCTTACAGATGTTTCATAATACACAAATAATGCAAAGTTTAAGTAAGTATTTTTTAAAGCAAATTAAGCATTCATTCATTTCAATTCTTAACCGTGCTCTCGTTACATGCCTCTTATCTCCATCACTACCAAAAAAATAACTGTGAGAACCTCGTAACTCCAAAAACCGGCAGACAATTTGAAATGCATAATAAAGTCTTATGTACCAATGACCGGATCCATATTGTGTAGCAGAAACCACCACATTTGACTGATCAGGTCCCCATGTGATTCCTTAATTAGTTTTTTGTTTCTCCTGTAAAATTAGGCCAGTTTGAGTCACGAGGTTTTCGTTGACTAGCGACGTTATGTCCTCTTCACCTTGGGGCAACTGCTGTCGCGTTGTCGTTCTGGGGAGAGGTCGGTCAGCGAGCGATTGGCTGACTTAATAGGTTCCCTGTCGTTCCTGACTGGCGTGCTGGCGCTTACTGTACGCCGTAACAGATATTACGTAACACCAGCTTGCTTTCGTTAATTATCTGAAATGACCGAGATACGCAACGTTACTACGCAGACCTAGAAACTTTGTCCGATGAATCGTTCTCACGTTTATTGGCAGCAGGGAGTACGCACCTGTGCTAGTGCAGCACTTTAAGTGGAGGGTGGATGGTAGCTGTCGTATGGTATAGAAATTGAAGTTCTGTGAAATAATAAATTCCCCAAGTAGGGTAACGACTCTGATATTGTTTCGTACTACACACCCATCCTACGCCTATCCCTAAGGTCCATAAACTGCCGATAATAATTCATGACGACATCAGTGAAACAAAATTATTAAAATACTGACCATTAACGTACCGCCACAAAATAATTATATTCTCCAAGAAGCATTACACTTTTCCCTATTTCTTTGTGTCAGCCACAATTTAATAGTCGTCCGCATACGACATAACTTGTACATTTAAATCGCTTTCTTTGGTGGTGACAGTAGCAGTGCTCGTTATTACATAAAAGTGCACGCAACATTCTGTTCGAAGCCTAGAACAAGAGAGAGCTCATCCATTCCCTCTTGATGAAATGATAAGTTCATTATTCCGATCTTAAACTTCTGTGATGAGGCCTGAACGTCCAACACCGTGTCGTTTACCAGTGATTTCACCGTTCTTCAACCGATTCCCATCGATGCTCGCTGCAGCCGCACGTAAACAGCTTTGCCTGTTCCCAGACGCCGGGCTGTAACAGTTATCCCTTTGTGAAAGTCGTTTATGCCAGTGGATTTCCACTTTCTGCGCGTATCGTCCCTAGATTGATCCTCCATTCGACTCTGCTTCGCTTATATACTTTTCTCACCGCGCCAACATTGTCAAAAAATGGAGCGGGTTCGCTCGTAGCTCGTTCCGCCGTGGCTCGCACACGCAGTCCCGAGGGGCAATGGGGGCCGGGCGAGCCTGCCGGGGCTCGCCTGCTGCGAGTTTCCCCTGCGCTCCTATAGACACTCCAGTGCCGCTTCTTACAGAGCTATGACTACGAAAGAGAACGTTCTGCGAATGTTAGCAGATGGGATGTACGTTCTGCTGGACACACGCGGAACAAGTCGGGGTAGTTGCTGCTGGGATAAGTTCAAGGCACTAGTTTAAGTTTATTAGGAATTTGTGTCATTTTGTGTTACATGAACGAGATGCCCGCGATAATGTTATCCGGTTTTACTATTACAGCCATGTCAAACAAGCGTGCTCAAGAGTTATTTTCTTATCTCTTTTACTTTCTGATCAGTGACGGGTTAAAGCTTGTGATACGTTATTAGACCGTTCAGTTTATTGCGAATGCGGCCTTTGCGCGCTCGTAACAGATATGCTTCGCTAGTAAGTGACCCAAAGACGATTTGCTGAGTTAAATCTTTTGTATTCCATTATGATAATTGCTGCTCCATGCTGGCTGAAAAAGCTAATAAAATCAAATTTCATTTTTATATGGTACAATTTGTACAGAAATCAAATGGCAGTTATAAGAGTCGAGGTGCATGAAAGGGAAGCAGTGGTTGGGAAGGGAGTGGACAGGGTTGAAGCCTATCCCCGATGTTATTCAATCTGTATATTGAGCAAGCAATGAAGGAAACAAAAGAAAAATTCGGAGTAGGTATTAAAATCCATGGAGAAGAAATAAAAACTTTGAGGTTCGCCGATGACATTGTAATTCTGTCAGAGACAGCAAAGAACTTGGAAGAACAGTTGAACGGAATGGACAGTGTCATGAAAGGAGGGTATAAGATGAATACAACAAAAGCAAAACGAGGATAATGGAATGTGGTCGAATTAAGTCGGGTGACGCAGAGGGAATTAAATTAGGAAATGAGTCACTTAAAGTAGTAAAGGAGTTTTGCTATCTGGGGAGCAAAATAACTGAAGATGGTCGAAGTAGAGAGGATATCAAATGTAGACTGGCAATGGCAAGGAAGGCGTTTCTGAAGAAGAGAAATTTGTTAACATCGAGTATAGATTTAAGCGTCAGGAAGTCGATTCTGAAAGTATTTGTATGGAGTGTAGCCATGTATGGAAGTGAAACATGGACGATAACTAGTTTGGACAAGAAGAGAATAGAAGCTTTCGAAATGTGGTGCTACAGAAGAATGCTGAAGATTAGATGGGTAGATCATATAACTAATGAGGAGGTACTGAATAGGATTGGGGAGAAGAGAAGTTTGTTGCACAACTTGACTAGAAGAAGGGATCGGTTGGTAGGACATGTTCTGAGGCATCAAGGGATCACCAATTTAGTATTGGAGGGCAGCGTGGAGGGTAAAAATCGTAGAGGGAGACCAAGAGATGAATACACTAAACAGATTCAGAAGGATGTAGGTTGCAGTAGGTACTGGGAGATGAAGAAGCTTGCACAGGATAGAGTAGCATGGAGAGCTGCATCAAACCAGTCTCAGGACTGAAGACCACAACAACAACAATGGTACATAATGATAGTTCTCTCGCTTCATCTGTTTAAGACTTCCTAGGAAAGGTACGATCTATATTTAATAGTGGATATAAATCAGCGTGTACCATATATTTTGAATGCCTGTTTTAAATTATCTTGTTATCACATAAACTGAAGTAAATAGTGAAGCTCTTCACTGAATGCACGATCTGGTCCACAGAATGAAAGTTTATCAAAGAGTCTCTGGCTATTAAAGTGCCTTCTGCTCTAAAAGTCCAGTCGTGTCGCTCTTTACACCATCTCAAGAGTCCCTTAGCACTAATTATAGAAATGTGTGGTTTAAGAGGAGCTGCCAGAAAAATAACTGTTGTTGACGCTGCAAAGACATTCGACTTATATGGACCTGTTTCAGAATAGGCTGTTGTTCCTGTCGCGAAAATTTATTGCAGCTGACTTCATACGGTGCAGTTACGCCCTCGCTGCTAGGAAGAAAATGCGCTAGAAGCTGCGTCGTACATTATACTGTTCTTAAGAAACGTGAATAAAGTTCGTCTCAGCTGTGTCAGTGAAACAAACCCAGCCGTCCACTTCTTAAATACATCCTCGCCACAGGTATCAGCCCGATATTCACCTAGTGGAATGTACGAAACCGCCAAAAGCAACGTCCGGAAATAGGAATTGTGAAACATCCGGACCAAAAGCCGGCTGTGTCCTGAGCGTTTGGGTTATCGCTGTGTAAATCCCCCATAGTGCAGTATTTGGACACAGCTGACACTGGGAGAGGTGATTAGTAGTCTGCAGTGACACTGAGTTTTTTCGTCCAACAGGCGCCACCTCCACTACTTTTCTTCGGGCCTTGCACCTTCAGAGCGCAGTCTATTGAAAGATTTACAGGTCGTCCACTCCTCGGTGTGGTTCGGAGGTAGTCGCTGTGTTGGTGTTGGCCAGTCATTGAAGTCCACGGTTCTCTCGTTTCACAGGTACAGTCTTTTAGGTAGTGGTGTACCATGACACGAGAAAGCTTTTCCCAGATTTAAGCCGTTGATACGTTAGCTTGGGCACATATAGCGGATTTATCGCCGAGGTTAAGTTTTTTTTATTTTCGCCTTTCTGGCCGTCACTTCACGTGTGATGTCCCGTGGTGAAATACCAGCAAGACAACATCCTGGTATGAAACGGAGTGATTCGTCACGAGGTATGCATACCTGCTTGACCTGACAAGAGGTATGCTGTATTCGGCTCGCAAACTCTGCTTCTGAATAGGATAAAGCGAGGGCTGCGGGCCCTATTACCGAGGGCTATTTATCGCGTGTAGTTCTTGCCAGTTTCGGAATGATATTGTTTCTCGTTGTATACAGGGTTATTACAAATGATTGAAGCGATTTCACAGCTCTACAATAACTTCATTATTTGAGATATTTTCAAAATGCTTTGCACACACATACAAAAACTCAAAAGGTTTTTTTAGGCATTCACAAGTGTTCGATATGTGCCCCTTCAGTGATTCGGCAGACATCAAGCCGATAATCAAGTTCCTCCCACACTCGGCGCAGCATGTCCCCATCAATGAGTTCGAAAGCATCGTTGATGCGAGCTCGCAGTTCTGGCACGTTTCTTGGTAGAGGAGGTTTAAACACTGAATCTTTCACATAACCCCACAGAAAGAAATCGCATGGGGTTAAGTCGGGAGAGCGTGGAGGCCATGACATGAATTGCTGATCATGATCTCCACCACGACCGATCCATCGGTTTTCCAATCTCCTGTTTAAGAAATGCCGAACATCATGATGGAAGTGCGGTGGAGCACCATCCTGTTGAAAGATGAAGTCGGCGCTGTCGGTCTCCAGTTGTGGCATGAGCCAATTTTCCAGCATGTCCAGATACACGTGTCCTGTAACGTTTTTTCGCAGAAGAAAAAGGGGCCGTAAACTTTAAACCGTGAGATTGCACAAAACACATTAACTTTTGGTGAATTGCGAATTTGCTGCACGAATGCGTGAGGATTCTCTACCGCCCAGATTCGCACATTGTGTCTGTTCACTTCACCATTAAGAAAAAATGTTGCTTCATCACTGATAGCAAGTTTCGCACTGAACACATCCTCTTCCATGAGCTGTTGCAACCGCGCCGAAAATTCAAAGCGTTTGACTTTGTCATCGGGTGTCAGGGCTTGTAGCAATTGTAAACGGTAAGGCTTCTGCTTTAGCCTTTTCCGTAAGATTTTCCAAACCGTCGGCTGTGGTATGTTTAGCTCCCTGCTTGCTTTATTCGTCGACTTCCGCGGGCTACGCGTGAAACTTGCTCGCACGCGTTCAACCGTTTCTTCGCTCACTGCAGGCCGACCCGTTGATTTCCCCTTACAGAGGCATCCAGAAGCTTTAAACTGCGCATACCATCGCCGAATGGAGTTAGCAATTGGTGGATCTTTGTTGAACTTCGTCCTGAAGTGTCGTTGCACTGTTATGACTGACTGATGTGAGTGCATTTCAAGCACGACATACGCTTTCTCGGCTCCTGTCGCCATTTTGTCTCACTGCGCTCTTGAGCGCTCTGGCGGCAAAAACCTGAAGTGCGGCTTCAGCGGAACAAAACTTTATGAATTTTTCTACGTATCTGTAGTGTGTCGTGACCATATGTCAATGAATGGAGCTACAGTGAATTTATGAAATCGCTTCAATCATTAGTAATAGCCCTGTATATCTGTTTAATGTTCATTCAGTTATTTTCTGCAACCGAACGTCCTACCCAAGGTGACACACAGATAATTTGGGGTTGCACAGTGTTCCGGTGAAGTACCCTCCCTCCGACAACTAGCGTCTGTGTATTCAACAGTTTCTTGGGAGAGTCATGTAACATTCTGCGATTTAGGTGCTCCTACATGTTCTCAGACCTTAATTCTTCAGAAATTTGTATTAGATATGATAACGACTATCAGTCGTTTGTCAGTTATGTTACAACCAATAAACTAATGACGTGTTGAGGTCACATGACCGAAATTTTGTGGTTTATAATTACTGTATAGAGAGACTGGTTCGGCCTTAATTGCTTTGGCCCACACCAACTGCTGATGCTGATGCTGTGGTAAAGAGAGAGCGTCAAAGTTTTTCCTTGTAATGCCATAACTGCCTTCAACAATTGAAGAAAGGAAGAAAGACCAACGATGAACTTCTCGTCAACGTGGAGGTCGCTAGATACGTAACACTTGCCCGGTTGAAAAAGTACGGAGAAGGTAAACGGAGCCGGCCGTAGTGGCCGAGCGGTTCTAGGCGCCACAGTCTGGAACCGCGCGACCGATACGGTCGCAGGTTCGAATCCTGCCGCGGGCGTGGATGTTTGTGCTGTCCTTAGGTTAGTTAGGTTGAAGTAGTTCCAAGTTCTAGGGGACTGATGACCACAGAAGTTAAGTCCCATAGTGCTCAGAGCCATTTGAGCCAATGTAAACGGACACAGCCTCTTTCAACACGCGATTGCAGAGTAGGGGTCCAGCAACTTGACTTCCACACTACCGTGCTTGCCCCAGCACTTGAAGCCCTGGCGTACGGGAAACGAAGCTTTTCACAAACTTTAAACACACAAATATATTAATATCTCCGAAAGATATTAATAGTCTGGCTCGTACTAGGTGATGAACCTACCCCACCGCTGGGAGTTCAAGGTTTTACACGGTCCAGTCAATTTAGTCTGAGCATCGCGTATATTTGGCCAAACACGGACGGCAGGTGGCAGCACTAACAGTCGAGTGTATATAAAACGTGTCAAGAGGACGCGGAAAAGAGTGCAGTCGTTGTCGGAAATCGGAAATTGGGCGATGTAGCTGCCGTCCAGAAGGACAAGATCATAGTCTTTTGTGCCAAGAGTGGAAGCATTTTCGAAACGGGTACGTTTGAGAACTGTTGGCGTGCTGTCGTGGTTACAGTGTACCGCTCATGGCAAAATGGCGCTATCTGAGGCAACAGTGATATACCACGGGCCACGGATGACAAGTGTGAAGGGCGGTTGCGGAGCTGTGTACTGGTGAATAGACGTGCAACTGTTAAGCAGCTGACCGCCCAGATGAACCAACAGGCTAACAACAGTGTCTCTTCAACGACTGTTCAGCGAACGTTGCTGCATATGAATCTCCGCAGCATGCTGACTGCTGCTGATTAGCGACGAAGGCTGTAATTTTTACGCCAGTACCGCAACTAGGCGTCCATTGAATGGCGACAGGTGGCTTTTTTAGTTGAATCGCGTTTTACGCTCCATGGGATAGGTGGACATTGGCGTGTAGGGTGTGAAACGTCTGAAATCAAAGACCCTGCAACAATCGTTCGAAGAGCTCAGGCGGGAGCAGAGAGCGTTTTGCAGATCTATTTCTCATTTTAAACCTTACGTTATTGACTGTAAAGTGTGTAAAGTATGGAACTATCAGGTATCTCCAGTATGGAAGTACTTCGTGAGGAGACGCCAAAGTAATAAATTATATACACAGACCTTCCGTGTGAATCACTCTATCTTTTAGTGAAAACCGTATCAAAATCCCTACAGTACTTTCCGAAATCAGCTATGACATATAGACAGAAAAACGCAGCTGGGATTCAGTCTTCGGACTGAAGATCACAACAACAATAACGTGTTAGGGGGACCACACCCTGCCTATCCAACCCATGTTAATTTAGGCAAGTATTTGACCCATTTCTGAAAAAACTATTTGCTGCAGGACCTTAATATTTTTACTGTATGTTACATATAGTCAGCTGTACTAAAATCTACTTTATCCATTTTGTAGTTTTTAAGAAACACTTTTTTAAATTTATTAACAAAAAATATTAAGTTTTTTCCGCAGAAAATATTTTTTGTGCACTTCCTAATGGGGGAGTAGTAATGAATGTAGTACCAGAGGTGGCTTTTCATGTTACGCAGAGTATCTGAATATTTCATTCATTTATCTATGATAGTTTCTGATATAATGGAGAATATGTACTGAAAATTTTAGTTTGCGGGAAATTGATTTTAAAGAAAAAACTTTTGAAATTTGTTACTTACAGTTAAATAAAACTCTCCTGCTGCATATGGTGGCCTTTCTTTGGCCTCTAGCATGTCTTGCAGCTTCTTTTTCACCTTGCTGGATGTTTGCCTTTCTTTCTTGGCCATATTAGATGCAGACCTGTCTACATCGGCTATCCTCATTTTATCGCAATATTGCAGCCCACTGATCATATTTTCACCAGGATTAATTCTCAGCTTTTTCAGTAACCAACACTTTCCAATACTACCACAATTGAATGTAATAACAGCATCATGAACTCCTAGTTTCATTGTATCCATGCGTACAAACAGTATTAGGAAGGCGGTTCCAAATTATGCTGTTGAAACATTCATTTGGGTTCTGTATCTGCCCATGCAGACATTTCCTTAGAAGGTCAGGATGAGTCAAGTCTCTGAAAATAGGTTTAATTGGTGTAATACCAGCAGCAGGAAGAGAATGCTGGTGAGAATAAGATTCTCCAGTTGCGTGAGCCCTATTGTATTTGCACCACGAATTTTCTCCTGATGGAGACAATCCATGACTTGGCTTATGATCAGTAGAGGACTTATGGAAAAATATGGCCCAAACATCTCTCTACATCGCCTCCAGATTTTCTTTATTTCTCTTAATTGCCTGCCCATAGTATACCTGCAAGTTTTTTATTTAAGTTTTAGTTAACCGACCCTGTCTGGTCAACAATTTTCCATCTTATAATTTTTTCCTCTCATATCAAGAGTTAGCTTTCTCAGCCTTATTCCCAAACGTTTTTGAACATGGCCTACACAATCTATTTTGCTAATAATGGCACTCCATATGGTTTAGAATTGACAGTGGGTGACAGAAAAGTGGGAGTGGCACATAAACACACGTGGCAGGAAAATTCTCTTTAAATTCTCGAAAAAATTTTTTTCAGCAAAATCCTTTTCAGAGTACTTAAAGAAAACCTTAATCTACCAAATTTGATGAAAACCGAAAATCGATTTTCTTCGACCTGAACCACGGTATGCTCCCCTTAAAGCAGAGTCGTATGGCGTGGTTGGCTGGGAGACGCCGAGGGGCAGGGTACATCCACCTAACTGGACGGGTTTTCTGCCCTTCGCGCACACTGGCATCTTGTCATCGCGAAGTGTGAGATTTGTATGTTACGTTTATCTGAAATGTGTAGATGACCGTAATGGGCGTGCGGGTAGTGGGGTGTCAATTTGCTGTGTCTGATGATGAGAGAAGGCAGACTGTAAAATCCGGTGTCGGCACATAACGTACTCCTCTCGAATAGTACCAAAGGAGCCGCCGAGTTTAACCTCCCCATCCGACGGACGGATTACTTGAACAGTGTGACAGCCTTCATTCCATGAGACATTGCGGAGAGGCTTCGGATTTAATCCAGGACATTGGCACAAAGTCTGGTGGTCAGGGACTTCATGACACCATCCCTCCATCCCGTTGTCGGAAAGGCGAAGGGAAAATTGCCAACAGCGCGTGACATACCCGGGCGGCTAACCATTCAAGTACCGGTCACACTCAGTGATCTGATGGGAACCGGTGTATTCAGCGAGACAAGGCTGTTGGCAACAAGTTCATGAATACTCCCATATTTCATTGGTAATTTTTATCATCCGTAGCGGCAGGTCTGACCAAACTGTGTCAACGTCGTTCAAGAGGCATCTGCGTTGTTTACGACACTTGATTTTACGAATTACACATATATAAACATTTCGACTGACATAGTACACAATTTATCGATTTTTACTGCATCTCATGACGTCATGACGTTGTTTTGTACGACAACGAAGTGAATGAGTAAAACATAAGGGAAACAAAACAGAAACAATTTTCTGACCAGTCTGTCAATGTCGGAATCATGCTAGAGCCTTGAAATGATGCAGCAGACTGTCACTGTTTTCTGCACTAGTTCTCAAACAGCTCATTTTGTTCTTCTCCAAAAATATGGAACGTTTCATGCGATTTGCTCATGTGGACCCAGAATCAGAAAGAATTTTCTTTCCAGTTAGCACGTCGTGGCCGCCATGTTGTAATCAGACAAGAAATACAGTTCGAGAATGTTTCGCCGGAGCGCACAGACAGCCTGAGCTCGCAGTCGAGCAGAGGCACGGGTTACTGGGGAAAAAGAACAGCAGCGATTGAAAGGGGATACGACTGGTGTTGTTTGAGTGAAATAAAAAATTCAGAAGATAGGTACGTCTCCAAACGTTGAAGAAAATTAGAGAGACAATTTTCATCATATCTTCATCGCCTTTTCCCTTTCCAATATGCGTCGCGATTGTTATTTCTTTTTGGCTGTGTTAGTGGTACTTGGTAGCCGGATGCACTTCCTAACGCCGCCGGTCCGTCTGGGAAGGAATTTGTGTGCCCTGTCTGTCTGCGTCTAGTTGTTATTTCATATTCAAGTATGGAAGCATCATCTATGTGTTTGCCAACATTTTCGATGATGATCCATGTTATTTTGCTGTAACAGAGTGCACCGGGACCAGGACCCAACAAGGACATCAGATTGAATTCATTTCATGAAAAGGAAATGACTGTAATCCGTGAAAATGTAGGCGATGAAATGTAATGACAAGAAATGGTTCCACCTAAGTTCGTTAAGAAATGAGATATAATGAATACGTTGCGTGAGACGATAGATTTGTTCCAGACTGGTATTCGCATGATGGTGGTGATGATTGACTTGTGGGGCGCTCAACTGCGCGGTTATCTGCGCCCGTACAAATTCCCAACCTTTGCTCAGCCCAATCTCGCCACTTTCATGAATGATGATGAAGCGATGAGGACAACAAAACACCCAGTCATCTCGAGGCAGGTGAAAATCCCTGACCCCGCCGGGAATCGAACACGGGACCCCGTGCTCAGGAAGCGAGAACGCGACCGCGAGACCACGAGCTGCGGACTGGGATTCGGACCCAGATGTCCACTCTATCTCGAGCACTCGCTTTATTTAATAAGGTTATCAATACATGCCTCCAGGTTCGACCAGAACATTCAGTGTCAAAATATTGAACGCTGGATGCCCTGCACCTTTTATGTATTTTATACAGGACAAGATGTTGCGTACCACAAGCTGCGCTTCAAAAGTATTTGCGAGACAAGTATGCGGGGATACAGCCCATCAACAGCGGCATACGCAGTACACTTCTAGATAGATTTGTCTGTCAAATGTAAAAGCTTCGATGATTGGCCTTAAGACCGAATACCGGTATGGCATATAAATGCTTCGGAAGTGCAGCTCATGCTGTACACCAAGATGTTTATCATCCAGAGCCACTTATGTTTTCCTCATTTCGAATAAACAACAAAACGTTTGTATTTAGGCAATAGCAGTGCCAGAGGAACGGATCTTACAGAGCATCGTAGTTTACCCTTCATAGGTGTATTCTTCAGTTCAATTCACTTAAATGGAATCCATGAGGAGAAAAATGCGTAAGATCATATAAGTGAATCTTACAGTAATAATGAACGCATGAATTGGGCTATGTCATTACAAGTGAAAACTCAGGTGTTCGTGAAAACATATTTTGTGCATTTAGGTAAGTATGTACAGGATGAAATAGCCCAATGTACCTAATATGAAAAACGTATGTTTTTTGGGGGGGAGGGGGGGTTCGTATATTTTTGATCACATAGTGTACCAGCGACGCACCAGGCTGAAGACACCTGCTGCACATCCTCATCTGAAACTGTCGTCTCGCTAAGGCTTTTTTTAAGAGACCGAAGGCAAGATAATCGCCTGGGGAGAGGTCATGACTATAGCGCGGGTGCTAGAATGTTTCCTCTTTAAGTTGGCGTAACTTCTGCGTTACGGCATTTGCGATATGTAGACGTGCGTTACCCCTTGTCCGAAGTTTTCAACAGACACTCGCCCGAAACACATTCTTCATTCTCCGATGGATGTCTACCGGTGTTTGTCCTTCGACAGCCAAGAAAACAATAACAGTATGTTGTTCCTGTTTGGAAGCATTTGGTAATAACGTTGCCATGGGTCACGTTTCCAAGTTTACCGCAAGCACCTCAGAAAGACACGAATGCCACGCTAATTCCTCGCCTCCATGTCGGTGCTTGTAGAACAGCATCGGAGTCGCACTACGCTACGTTACGTTACGTTACGTAAACGTGGCAGCAACGATGTCAAACAGAAACCTCTTGATCGCCTCTTATAGTGTTTACTTTTCGCGCCGTTTGAGTATGCATTTGGTTGAATATGAGGACTGCCTTTTGCAAAACCTAACTTTGCTTATATTCACCAATATTTATTCTTTATTAGTATGATTGCGTAATTTGCACTGCCTTCGCCCATTTTACATGTCATAATATTAGTTGGTGCGTTGCATGTTAGGCATCGGCTAGACGAGGCTTTAACCTAAACATTAATAAGAAACGTGGTCTCGTGAAGAACGTAGCTTGTTTCTTCCCCAAAAAGATGTTTCTCTTCATATATCTCAACATGTCACCTAACAATGCATATCGCTGTGGTTTGTCTGTCATAGTGATTTCTGCAGGACCTGTATTTTCACAAGAACAGCCTCTGTCTTTTTTTCTTTTAAGTCGTAAGGTACAGTTGCTTTAAGCATTTGCAGTTACCACGCTGCCTGCTTAATTGATATCCTCGGGTTGCGCATGCAGTTCTGACGGGCACCATCACATATTCATTAACAACACGTTGTTGTCGTCGATGTGTTCAATACACACTTCCGTAGTCATTTAATACCTTATCCCATCGTTTCATCCATTCACCATGTGGTGCTATTTTTTAATACGACGGAACTGTCGTTGGAGGACGAATGCTGTACGAAACCAATTGTACCACGACACTGCTTGTGCTTCCTGCTGATGGGTGTCAGTGGCATCGAGTAACTTACAAATTCTAATTTACCCAACTTAGTTGATCTGAAGCAAACATAGTCGAATACAAACTGAAGAGTTGTGAGAATTACGTACGTCAGTGGCATATTGGTATCATTTTTAGCTCTGAACGTAAAGCACACAGGAACCAGTGCATATGAGCTGGACATCATGTACGTGTTTGTTTCAAGAGAACTTAAACTCTGCAGATAACTGTACGCTGCGAAGAAAATGTGTGACGTAGCAGTACTATTTCTAAATTTCATGGGAGACACTGTTAATAGCTGACGACTCAGCTTCAGGCCTGTCTCAAAATTTGAGGCTGTCAGTACCTCGCCCGTACTTTTCAATCTCTGCATGCCTGTTGTCTCAGTTCGCACGACCGGTGTTCTTTAAATGCTGGGGGGGGGGGGGGGGGGGGGGGGGTTAGAGTTCGGATACAACACGCAGTGTCAGTTTCTCATCATTCTACACTTTTCCGTAAAGTGACCGTTTCAGTATGAGTAAGCCTACAGGTTGTTACCATCCTTCGACACGTCCTGTCCCAAAGGTGTAGTTCGGCGAGATGTAAAGAAGACTTATTAACAAAATAAGGAGATATAAGAAAGAAATTAGATTAAAATTGTGACGGGTGCGCTGACGCACAGTTGATAAAACCGTGACCTGTGAAAAGCAAGTGCCGAGGCCAGTTACAGTCTTTTTGGAAGTTTCGTTATATTTAAATGCTGGAGGTGTTACATTCCTTCAACTAATTTCCATGCCTGGCAGTCACCTGCTACGTAAAGCTGCACTAGTGGGAAATCTCATAGCTGAATAAACAGGGAACAAAGCCACTGAATTACTGATTCGTGTCCGCAGCTCGTGGTCGTGCGGTAGCGTTCTCGCTTCCCACGCCCGGGTTCCCGGGTTCGATTCCCGGCGGGGTCAGGGATTTTCTCTGCTTCGTGATGACTGGGTGTTGTGTGCTGTCCTTAGGTTAGTTAGGTTTAAGTAGTTCTAGGGGACTGATGACCATAGATGTTAAGTCCCATAGTGCTCAGAGCCATTTTTTACTGATTCGTTTGTAAATTATGTTTCAAAAAAATACAAATCTTTAACATATTGCAGCGTGTCAGCAACTGTGAAATGTACAGCAAATAAACAATGTTTTCAGCCTTCAGTTGCAAGGTAATTTTATTCGTTTACCTAGGTTTCGATTCCAGTAATGGAATCTTCTTCAGAACAACAATGCAATTATTTTGTGAGCCAAACACTGGCCATGTCACAGATTAAAAATTAAAACATTAAAGACGCATAATCATAAGATTATGTCAGTCAAAATTAAAACCATTAGGGCGAACGTAGACGGAGCTGCGCCGGCCATAAATCAGGACCACACGTAAGCTTACGTGTGGTCCTGATTTATGGCCGGCGCAGCTCCGTCTACGTTCGCCCTAATGGTTTTAATTTTGACTGACATAATCTTATGATTATGCGTCTTTAATGTTTTAATTTTTAATCTGTGACATGGCCAGTGTTTGGCTCACAAAATAATTTCATTGTTGTTCTGAAGAAGATTCCATTACTGGAATCGAAACCTAGGTAAACGAATAAAATTACCTTGCAACTGAAGGCTGAAAACATTGTTTATTTGCTTCAAAAAAATAAGCGAGAATGGAAAAATTTTTGGACTATGATGTTAGAAAATTTTTGACTCACTTCCGTTACTGAGCCTACTGAAGAAAATTCATAGAAATCTTGCCAGATTTACAATTGGATGTAAAATTTGTCAAGAGGCAGAACGGAACACGTTATCTTTGGCTGTCGCTCACAGACAGAGAAGTAATTTCGGTCGTGAAAAGGGAAATGTGACACACTCACTACTGGTCATGATTTATGTTACTAACTTCGCTATATCAAACTTCTTGTAGAGGAAGTGTTCTCCCATAAAAATTTTAATAGTGATCGGTGCAAAATACAATCTGTCGAAAACACCTATTGATGTAGAGGTACAGGTTTTTGTCTTACAGGGTAGATGAGTCACAACTGATGCCATTAACGTCATATTAATACCTGGGAGTATCAGTGTATTAGTGTCGGCGATATGAAATGAAATGATCACATAATAATGACAAATTTGATTTAGTGGTGGGATTGAGGGAAAAGGCAGTTCGTCAACAAAAAAGATTGCTTGCAATAATCTTCCGCAACATATATTCGAATGCGGCTAATGTGCATTATACCTTCTCGGAGCAATGTGGGACATCAAGCGTGTACAAAGGAAGGTTCGTTGTTAAGATTTGTTCACTGGTAAGAGTTGGTTAAGTGAGCGATGAGAAATCTAATGTGGTAGGCAGTAAAAAATGGTTCAAATGGCTCTGAGCACTATGCGACTTAACTTCTGAGGTCATCAGCCGCCTAGAACTTAGAACTAATTAAGCCTAAGTAACCTAAGGACGTCAGACACATCCATGCCCGAGGCAGGATTCGAACCTACGACCGTAGTGGTCGCTCGGTTCCAGACTGTAGCGCCTAGAACCGCACGGCCACTCCGGCCGGCAGGTAGGCAGTCCAAGCAAGACCGCTGAAACAGGACGAAAATATACGTCCTTCAGGAAATGATTTTCAAAGATGTTCAGCCCCATTAATCATTCCAGTGGGTGCCGTGAAAACAGAATTACACTAATATCAACATGCACAGAAATATATGAGAAATTATGCTCTCGATGCTTCGTCCGTGAATGTAACCGAAAGCAACACTATTATACGGTACAATAAAAAATACTCTCTGGCAAGCACATTCCAGCGATTCGCGCAGCACTGATGTAGATGAAAGAACGCGCTATGTTCTTTGGGAGATGTTCTTCGCAGATGTAAGCACTTTTGCTACAGCATTAAATTTATTGGAGTGTTTGTTGTTGTTGCGATCTTTAGTCAGAAGAATGTTTTGCTGCATCTCGGCACGCTAGTCTATTCAGTACAAGACCCTTCATCTCTTGCTACTATCTACGTTCATTTGATTCCGCGTACTGTAAATAATTCTTAGTCTCCCTCTATAGCTTTTTACTCCTCGATGCCGGAGTATTTCCCCGATCAGCTGTTCCCTTCTATTAGTCAAGTTGTGTCATACATTTCTTTCTCCCAGATTTGATTCAGTTCTTCTTTATTTATATGTTCTGCCTTCATCATTGTTCTATAGCAATACATTTAAAAAAGTATGCATTCTCTTCTTGTCTTTTCTGTTTATCGACCATCTGTCACTTTTCCATACAAAGCTCTTCCCTCCAGATTATGACTTGCAGGAAAGACTTCCTACTACTTAAATCTATATTCGATGTTAACAAACTTTTTCAGAAGCGCTTTCGTTGCGATTGCCTGTCTGCTGTTTACCATGTCTGCTTCTTTGCTATCCAAATGTTATTCCGTGATATAATTCCCTCAGCATCAGCTTACTTACTTCGACTTAACCCCACTATCCCATTTTAGTTATATTTATTCACAATACAATAAAAATATCCTCCGCCAATCACGTTCTAGTGATACACACAGTGTGTAGTACAGGGGCTGGACAAAAATGTGGAAGAGCTAGAAATACGTGCTTGAACATAAATGCAGACGCTAGTCAAACCTGCTGATTGCGCTGTTATATTTGCGCTGGTGTATTTTGGCCATGAACGCCACCTCTAAAGTGTCGTCAGTGCGCTGCAAGTGACAGTCGTGATTAGAACAGCACTCTGTATAGTTGTGGGTGCATTATTTCGGAGCCAAGTGAATTCGAATGCGGGCAAATTATTGGTCCTTGTATGGTGGCTGCTTCCGTAACCAAGGTAGACGAAGTGTTTGGTGTTTCTAGAGGCATCTATCAAAGATTTGTCTGCACGTGCATCTACATAAATAGACCGCAGGCCACCGAATGGAGTTTAGCGAAGGTACTCTGTACTACTATCAGTCATGTCCTTTTCTGTTCCACTTCCCATTAAGAGTGAGGGAAAAACGACTGTGCATATGCCTCCGTTCTAGCCATAATTTCTCTTATCTTATCCTTATGGTCCTTAAGCGAAATGTACGTTGGCAGCAGTAGAGTCGTCCTGCAGCCAGCTTCAAATGTCATTTCTATAAATATCCTCAACAGTGTGCTTCGAAAAGAACGTCGCCATCCCTCCAGCGATTATTATTTCAGTTCCCAAAGCACCTCCGTAACACTTGCGCGTTGATCGAACCTCCTGGTAACAAATCTAGCATACAGGGAAAGTGGAATATCATTACCCGCTAAGCCAGAACGCGGACGACGCAACTGAAAGTCATTCAAGAGGATTGTGACCGAAAATAAGAAGAAGACACTGCAGAAATCTGTGCAGAACTGAGAGTCCCTCTTGCGAACCCTATCGGCACCAAAACAACATGAAGGGAGCTCCAGAAACACGGTATTGCAGGGCAAGCTGGAGTTCCGAAATCGCTCTTCAGGTGATGCAAATACCCGTAACAGGAAAACGTGGTGCCGATGTCATAAAACCTGGACTATGGAGCAGTGGAAGAAAGTCATTTGATAGGATGAGTCTTGTTGCGTACTGTTTTCAAGTTCTGACCAAGTTTACGTCCCAGGAGTGAAACAAGGTGGGGGCGGTTCGTTGATGATTTTTGGGGAGCTACGCCGTGGTATTCCATGGGGCCCAATGGGTACTTTGTAAGGTCGTATTACAGCCAAGAACTCTGTATTTTGGCTGATTATGTCCATCCCATGGTACGATGATCGCTCCGTACTGGTGATGTTGCGTTCCAAGACGACACGGCCCCTGTTCACACAGCTCCACCGCCCACGACTGTGTTTGTGAGCACGAGGATGAATTGTCGCATCGCTGGCCACCAGCATCACCAGATGCTGATATTATGCAGCTTTCTGTAGTGTACTTTGCAGAGACGAGTGCGTGATCGCCATCAACATCCATCATCGTTATCTGAATTTGCCACTGTTTTGCAGGAAAAGTAGTATAGAATTTCTTTGAAAACCACACATGGTCTGTTTTTATTCACTGCGAGATGACTGAAAGCTGTTTTGAATACTAGCCGCGCGGGGTAGCCGCGAGGTCTCGGGCGCCTTTCACAGTACGTGCGGCTCCTCCCGTCGGAGATTTGAGTTCTCCCTCGGGCATGGATGTGTCTTTTGTCCATAGCGTAAGTCAGTTTAAGTTAGATTAAGTAGTGTGTAAGCTTTGGGACCGATGGCCTCAGCAGTTTGGCCCCATAAGATCTTACCACAAATTTTTCCAAACTTTGAATGCCAACGGTTTTCGTGCGTCGTATTTGCCGTGGTAGTGCGTTGCGTTTGTGGCGTTTCCATATTTTTGTCCAATCCATGTAAATGTAGGACGGCGATATGTTCCCTGGTAGAAGTTCTTCGCAGATGTAAGGACCTTCACCATTGAATCAAATGTCTTGATATACCGGATGATCAAAAAGTCAGTATAAATTTGAAAACTTAATAAACCACGGAATAACGTAGATAGAGAGGTAAAAATTGACACACATGCTTGGAATGACATGGGGTTTTATTAGAACCAAAACAAAACAAAAAAATTGCTAGACGCGTGAAAGATCTCTTGCGCGCGTCGTTTGGTGATGATCGTGTGCTCAGCCGCCACTTTCGTCATGCTTGGCCTCCCAGGTTCTCAGACGTCAGTCCGTGCGATTGTTGGCTTTGGGGTTTCCTGAAGTCGCAAGTGTATCATGATCGACCGAAATCTATAGGGATGCTGAAAGACAACATCCGACGCCAATGCCTCACCATAACTCCGGACATGCGTTACAGTGCTGTTCACAACATTATTCCTCGACTACAGCTAATGTTGAGGAATGATGGTGGACATATTGAGCATATCCTGTAAAGAACATCGTCTTTGTTTTGTCTTACTTTGTTTTGCTAATTATTGCTATTCTGATTCTATGAAACGCCATCTGTCGGACATTTTGTGAACGTTCGTATTTTTTTGGTTCTAATAAAACCCCATGTCATTCCAAGCGTGTGTGTCAATTTGTACCTCTCTATCTACATTATTCCGTGATTTATTCAGTTTCCAAATTTATACTGACTTTTTGATCACCCGGTATATACTGGAACATAGATTAGGAAGTTCTGGACGGTAACAAATATAGGAATGCCGTCGGTTTCTAGATGTTAAAATAAGGACACGCAACAGGAAACTGTAGAACAAAACGCTCCTCGCTGCCAGACGCCCGTGCAACAGCAACTCTTGTAAGCGTTACCGCTCGTTGCGTGCGTGGGAGCTGCTTCCTGTTCCCTTACGACAGTGCTTCTTGTTGTACGTCGCACGAAGGTATTGCTGCAGGATGGAGGCAGTACGTTTCCGGCAGTTTCGTAGACACTGCAGCAGAATACGGCGGAACCCAGACAGCAAGTCCTCGTGTCTTCCGGCCATCCGGCAGCTCTCTGTGAAGTTCATCCCAGCGCGACAGCGCAAACAGGCAGTGGCGCGGGTGGAGTGGACCCTCGCTAGGCGGCAACTCAAATGGAAAGCGTGACTTGCCGCCAAGGTTTGGGTCATCGCTCTGCGGCGCTGGGAGCTATTGCGAGAGACGTGGCACGCTACAGCGGCTCCGCGCTCTGACGTCTTTCCACACCAGCCGACGTGATTCACAGTGCAGGCGCCGTGACGTGTTACAAATGGGAACATTCGGAGGGACACTCACTGTACACGTGCAGACTGAAATCTGGGGTAAGTGTAAATTCGTGTGGCACTGTTGGCTAGGAGACTCCGAAGGGCAGGTGCAGCCGTCTTAGTGGAAAGGATTCACTGTACTTTGCGCACAATGGCACTTTTCCTTTGCGAAAAGAGAGAGACGTGTGTTTAAGTGAATCTGGTAAGTGTTGGTGACTACGTGTAGCATGCGTGTACGTAGTGTGGTGTCCTGCTTGTGTTGGATAATAGTGAGAGAATGGAGAGGGTGAAACCCGGCGCCGGCACGTAACCCACCGTCTCTCCAATAGCACAAAGAGGGAAAGAGAGCCGCCGAGCTCAAATGTCAGTGTCCCATGGACGGATCACGGTGTCCCGTGCCGTCGCTTCATGAGGCACTGCCGTAAAGGCAAAGGGAAAGCAGCCAACAGCAAGTGGTAGGAAAGATAATGGTATGAGTGGTGATTTTTTACCTACTGCCTTACGAAGCCCTATTTATACTTCTGTTTTCTCACAGATGAAATCCAGATTTGCCGGCCGGAGTGGCCGAGCGGTTCTAGGCGCTACAGTCTGGAACCGCGCGACCGCTACGGTCGCAGGTAAGAATCCTGTCTCGGGCATGGATGTGTATGATGTCGTTAGGTTAGTTAGGTTTCAGTAGTTCTAACTTCTAGGGGACTGATGACCTCGGATGTTAAGTCCCATAGTGCTCAGAGCCATTTGAATCAAATCCAGATTTATTGCGAATTGTTCGAGATTCAATGACAAGTAGACCAGGTTAACCAGAAAAGACAAGAATCCTTTTACAAATATCCGAGTCTCCTGGAACGGTTTTTTCGTACACTGCAAAGAGTACAGCAGACCATCAGTTGAACGCAACATTGATGAGCATCTTTTAGTATCCATAGGTCGATTTAAATTCCAGATGTACGTAGTATATTCCCAATAAACTGGAAAATTACGGTTCAAAACTCGTATTCATGTCTGACTCCCATTCTAAGTAGTTGATCGCAGGAAAACCATGCATAGGACTGCACCAATTTTCAAACATAACCGTACGTAATTGGTTTCCTTCGTTCGCTCTTCTGTCGGAGACATTGTATCAAGGTATAATTGTGGTTGCAACAGTACGAAGGAACAAACAAGAAATTCCCAAAGATGTTGCTAGCCTAAACTACAACTGGTATCTACAGCAATTCTATACGAATTAACAGTTGGCATTCTTTTCACCAAAGAAAGAGAGAATAATTGTCTTAGTAGCTTCAAATGTGCATTATATGCCAACTATTTCCTAAACTGCAAAAATAAATAAATAAATAAATTAATTAATTAAAAGAACCAGAAGCCGTTAAATTTTACAATGAAGCGGAAGGAGGGGTCTACTCATTTGATCGAATGTGCAAGAACGCGCACAACTTTGACTTACAGCTGTGTTTTATAGATTACGGAAAGCAAGTGGGATTAATGCCTATTTATGCAGCAGAGATTGGCAATAAGGAGTCTCCCAAGTGAACTGAGGTTGGAGCTGGAATCTGTACAAAAGGAAAATAATTATTTGCCAGTTAACTCATCGAAGGAAGACGACAAATCATCTGCATTGGGTCCAATACAAGATCGCTGCAAACTCTGCAAAAAGAGCGACAAGAAGTATACAGTGAAGTGCAGTGTCTGTAAGAATTTCATGTGTGATGAGCGTAGGGAAGTTGAGCATAGGGAAGTTATTGGAAAAAATAGCTGCTCCTTCACCCCCCTTCTCTCAGCCAAATCCCCCCTCCCCCTATCTGACCTCTTATCCCCCTGTCTTAATCTGAGCGTTGTTTGTTGTTATTGTTAACGAAACATTGAATCGAAATTGAAGTCGATTAAAATGAATGGGTAAACTGATTGGTATCGTTGGTGTGTCTGGTATGAGAGACACCTCGTCAACTGCCCGCTCTGCTTGCGACAGTACATACTCGTGGGCACCGCTGCCAGCAGTCGTGTTTAGTGGCTACATTCCTGCCAGGTTTGCAGTATCGTAGAAGGAACATCCAGCTTCTCGTAGCCCTATTACACGATCTCGTTCAAACTCAGTGAGGTGTTGATAATGGCGTCTTTGTCACTTTAAACTTAAAGGCATTCTTAACTAACATCAGCTCACCACGTCCCATCTCAAATGTAACTATCGCTCACGGCCGTTACTGCACATATTTAAAGCAAACTTGATTGACATCGTCATAGTTGAGCTACTAGCGCCATTCTTATGTGACTGGTGCAAAATTTGAGCAGATATCATCTTCCAGATGCAGAAACACACCTAGCAACTTTCGTGTATGTCGCACAGCTCCTTCTTGGCGCTGCGATTTCTTTCCGTCAGAGTATATATTAGGAGAAAGAAATTACGTGGGAGGAATATTTTGTCTAATTGTTTACATACCCTCGCATCGTAGTTGAAACTGACTGCGAAAAAAAAACCGAAACCGCATTTTTTCGCAGTACAGCGCAACATTTTCTGTCCCGCACTCGGTGTAAATAAGCTGTACATTGTCCGTTTTTTAAAAAGAAATCTACAGCCAACGTTAGTCAGAATGTTTATTAGCGTATCGAGTAAGCGTTTGAGATAAATCTGTCAAAAACATTTCGAAATTTTTGGTAACAGTGTTTCCCCTTTCTATAAAAAAATATGTATTTATATATTATATACATTAAAAATGTGGAGCCTGTGTGCGTCTGAATGTTCATTGGAGTGTCGTGTAAGAATTTGAAGTACATTTTTAAATACTTATCGAAATTTTTGGTAACAATGATTCTGCCTTATATATACATACATCATATCTGTCAGAATATTGGTCGGCCGCGGTGGTCTCGCGGTTCTAGGCGCTCAGTCCGAAGCCACGCGACTGCTACGGTCGCAGCTTCGAATCCTGCCTCGAGCATGGATGTGTGTGATGTCCTTAGGTTAGTTAGGTTTAAGTAGTTCTAAGTTCTAGGGGACTGATGACCACAGATGTTAAGTCCCATAGTGCTCAGAGCCATTTGAACCATTTGTCAGAATATTCGTTAGAGTATTATATAAGAATTTGAAGTAAATTGACCAAGAACTTGTCGAGTGTTTTGCTAATAACACTTCCTCTTTATATAATTAGGTACGAATTTATATATCATATGTATTAGAATAATATATACCTATGTCCGTTGTAATGTTCATTAGTCAGTCAAGAAATTTTAAAAATTTTTGGAACCATTATTTCTCCTTCGTGCATTACATATGTATTTATATATGATGTATATTGAAAGTACAGAGCCTATGTCTGTCTGAATGTTCATTACAGTATCGAATAAAACTTTGAAGAAAAGAAATTATTGGTAAGAATGTTCCCCATTTGTATAATAGATATATATTGATATATTATATATATTTTACAAATATAGCTAATGTTTGTCTGAATGTTCATTAAAGTACCATTTGTGTATTTATAAAAGGTGTTACTAATTAAGGGTTAAGAATATTGTTTTAATGGTACAGAATTAAAACAGATTTTTTATGAAGTGGATTTAAAACAATATTAAATTTGTGTGCCATGTCTAAGTCCAAAGGAGCCGTGTTAAGGGATAAATTGGTTTCTGTGGTGTAACGGCGCAGGGACAGGAGGGGGGGAGGGGGGTGCAAGTTTAGGGGAAGGTAGTTCGCTGGATTGCGGTCATGTGCTTTTCTCCTTCATAGCTCTACAAAGCGGGTGATTCCCCACTTTATCTACCCCACTTCGCCACAAGAAGCAGCTACAGCGTGTCTCATAAAGTTATAACGGGCCTCCACAATGCGCCTTATGAATCAGTAGCAACGCACTGCGCAGCGATGTCTGCGGGGTGGTGTGTTTGTTTTCCATGAAGTGCATTTGCAGGGAATGCAGATATGAATTAAATATAATACTAACGCAAGTAACGCTTATGGAGAGAATCTATGTAAATATCAGCACTGTGTTGTACGCTGCTGGAGGGAAAACTGATTCTTAGTCATTATGTACGACAGCTGTAGTGTTCTCCCTGGAAATGCGACTTCCTCCACCACGAGAGCAGGCCGATTTCCAGTTTACGGAAAGACTGTACATCCCCAGCGTTTCCTGCCCACTATTCTTATGTGACCAGACAAAATATCAGACTTCATTTAATTTCATCCCGTTATAACAGCATTGTCAGTAGATAATCTGCGATGTTTCCATCCCCTGCAGTGCAAAAGCTATTAGACCTAGCGAGAGAAATGAATAGGTTCTTTTTTGTAGGATATTTAATGAAATTTAATTTTGTACTAGGAAAAAAAAATTCAAATTATTCAGGAAAAACATAATAAAGTGAGATTTAAATGGCTCCCCAGCACTACACTCATACCCCATCGATTCAGATTTTTAGTATGTTGTTCATGGCACTCTTTCCTATCACCGTACAAAAATTAGCGACTTCACGAATATTTTCCCTCAGTCGACCTCTTTTAGTCTTCGTTAACTGGGCAATAATATTTGTTCGGTGCACGCGCATTGCTTGGAGATCTGGCCGATACACGTGGGAGGATGAAGTCATGGAAAAACATATTCATACACCGTTATTCGTGCAGAATACCTTTACTTATTAGAACTTAAGATCACAACCACAGATGCTATTAGGTAAACTAACAGTATGGGGTTTCCTCCCTACTCTTTAGTTATAAAAGGGTTAAGTATATTGCTCTCTGCAAGAAGTAAATAAAAATTCTGTACCAGCGGACTTCACACAGTAGCGAAAAAAGTATCCATACATACAAATAAAATTACAATCTACATAAATACAGCGACAATGTTAATATGTTGTAGGCAGTTCTCTTCTATGTATCGCCCGCATCTCGTGGTCGTGCGGTAGCGTTCTCGCTTCCCACGCCCGGGTTCCCGGGTTCGATTCCCGGCGGGGTCAGGGATTTTCTCTGCCTCGTGATGGCTGGGTGTAGTGTGCTGTCCTTAGGTTAGTTAGGTTTAAGTAGTTCTAAGTTCTAGGGGACTTATGACCACAGCAGTTGAGTCCCATAGTGCTCAGAGCCATTTTTTTTCTTCTATGTATCACTTCAGTTAACCTCTTTGGCATAGTATGAATCTTTTTAGTCACTGAGGTAATATTTTTCTTTCAAAAGTATTCCAAAGATGTTCAGTTGGATTAAGGTTTGCGTACTGTGCTGGAAGTTTGAGAACGTGGGGAGTTTGGTACAACAACCACAGACGAACAATTTCCGCTGTAAGGATAGGGTCATTATTTCGTGGAAAGTAGTGATCAGTGCCTAAACCCAATCTAGAATCACTTGTAGACTTTTCTTTACGATATTTAAGTACTGAAATCTATTCGTGTTACCTTAAACAAAAACAAGTTGACCAAATCCAGATGTAGCCATACAACCCCATACCATAATTGCTCCACCACCGCACTTTACTGTAGGTTGGATGTGTTTGAGATCCAGCTCAGTATTTTGTCGCCTCCACACCAAAATTCTGCCAACAAATTTGCGTGAGTGATCTTTGACGCTCCTTGTCCCAATTTTTAATCCACCTTTATTTCTGCTTGAATCAAAGAAGAGCAATTAACACAGCGGCAGCTTGTTTATCGTCCAACAGTCCGAACCACAATATTGTCGCACAATATTATTGAGCAGTGTAGGGAGAACATCAGTAATATTGCACAATATTATTGTGCAGTACTATTGAGCGTCTGGAGCCCGCTTTAGATTAATCATCCAGCGCAAGTTCTAATGTCACTTTTAAAGGGCTATAAACAATTGAGTTTTCTTCATTACCTGTGCACTTATTTACAGTACCAACATAACAGCTAGTAAATGTTTGTAAAGAAATTTTGCTTTCTGGTGGGCTTGATGTAACATTAAAAGAGAGTTGACGAACAGTAGTTAGTTCATCGTTGGAGCTCCATGCACAGTGTACCTTTTTTTAGTTTATACTCCTTTTGACTTATTACGTTTCACGACCTCATTCTGATAGGTCAACAACGATCCTGCAAAAGACAAACGAAAACGATTGTGGCCATTGTAACAGTTCGCTGGCAGTTTAACGTAATTCCCTGTTTTCCATTGATAATCGAAAATACAGTATATGCACACAACCATGGTGGCTTTGGATGTGAATATTGCTTTCTCCACATCCTCCCAAAATTCGTGTAGCTTCTCTGATCTGCTCTGTGCGATTCCGCTAGATTATTCCGTGGACGATGGCCAGTGTTTGTCTCCAGAACAGGCCATGAAGGCCCAATGGTACCGACCGGCCGCCGTGTCATTCCCAGGCCATAGGCGATACTGCATGCGGATTTGGAGGGCCATGTCGTCTGCACACCGCTGTCCCGGCCGTATGTCAGTTTCCGAGACCGGAGCCGCTATTTCTCAATCAAGTAGCTCCTCGGTTTGCCTCACAAGGGCTGAGTGCACCCCGCTTGGCAACAGCGCTCAACAGACCGGATGGTCACCCATCCAAGTGCTAGGCCAGCCCGAAAGCGCTTAACTTCGGTGATTTGACGGGAACCGGTGTTACCACGTCGGCAAGGCCGTTGGCATTGTTTGTCTTCACTGCACCCGTAAAGGAGATCGTGTACTATCTGCCGTTTTGGCCGCTAAAATACATAATTATTGTTGCGAATCCCTTATTGATTATAAAACTTGTTGACTAACAGTAAGTGAGACACTATTCTCACCAAAGTTTTCTCTTTCACGATATTCCTCCGAACTGTAAGCAGTGTGATCTGTACCTCTGGTTTCGTACTGTCGATTTTATTCTTCGCAGCCCACAGGAGATATGAACAGGGAGAGTAATAATCGATTATTCGAATCTGAAACATACAGATACTGTGACTCGGAGAAAACACAATTAGAATGCGATTGGCGGCATGCAGCTTATATACAAGGTTCCTGTGGAAAGCGCCAAGAGGCCGCCGAATTCAAAGTAGTCGGCGGGCGCTATGTCCCTACCAAATAACATTAGCACCACAACATTTACCCGAAATTATGCACTACATGTTACGGGAACAACAGACAAGGCAAGAGAATGTATGAATGAGGCTAATTGTCGGACGACGTCACTTGCATTCACTAATTATTGCCTGGAGAAATGGAAAGGTATGCTACTAGTCGTTGGGCTAAGCGTTTCGTTATATTTTCCACAAGAATGTTGTGTAAGTACCTAGTAAACCGTGAACAATAGCTTGATCTTGTTTTGACGTATTGGCTTTTCAGTTTTCTATCTCTGAACATATTAAGCAGCAATAACCTTTTTTTTTTTTTACGAAAGAATGCTTGTGTATGTCTCTTAGCATTTTTTATTATCTTTGCCTTCCTCCTTTGGATTTGTCTCTGTTGTGAGTATTCTGGTGATTTCGGAGTTAATAATTTCATCATCATCATCTTTTTCTTTTTATTCTTCTTATTTAGACGCCATCTGCTCGTAAAAGTTTGGATATTCACGTAGCTCGCTCTGATCTTGACAGTGCTCATGGAAAATTTTTGCTAATGTATCTCTGTGCTATCTTCGAATGTCTTTCAGCCACGTATATTTGCCATGTATATGTGTATCAATAATAATAGTTTGTTGTCATTGATATCTCTCGCCCCTCATAATATGTCCAAAATATTGTATCTTTCTTTGTTTTATAATAGGTACCAGTTCTTTTTGCATCTTTATTTAAAGAAGGATTTCAGTATTTGATATTTTTAATATCCATGATATGCGCAAAATAGTAGTAAATTTCAAAAACATCAATTTGTTTTAATTACTTGGGCCTAATTCCAGCTTTCATATCCATAACGGTGAATTTGTAGCTTCGGCTCATTCTGTTTCTCAGTTGCACACTTGAGGTCGCAGTTCATGAAGAGTTTTCTCGTGGTGATGAACTGATTCCTGGCCTTTTCAGTTCTGGATTTCATCCCCCGCTTTGAGTCGCATTATTGGTCTAAAATTAGACCTAAGTGTTTGATGGAGAACACTTGTTCATCTGTATTGCATTAATAATTTATTAAATATAATTTTCATGTCCCCTAATAATATTTTTCGGAAGAATTCTCTGCCATTTAGGCCCGTGTGGTTTTTGAGGAGACAAGAAATTTTAAGATTTTGTTTTTCCTGTTTGTGCCAACAAGACGATGTCTTGGGTCAATTGCTCATGCGTTTATTGTTGAAGCCTGGTGTGAAAAAAGTGCCACAGCGTTTTGGTAGTGGGCTCACTCAGAAGTATATATGCTGTTACTCTTTTTGTGACACTTCGGGTCAGTAAATTTTTTCAAGTTGATTCTTAAGTTATTTTCTGATGTTTACTAATTAGCTGCCGGCCGGGGTGGCCAAGTGGTTCTAGGCGCTGCAGTCTGGAACCGCGCGACAGCTACGGTCTCAGGTTCGAACCCTGCCTCGGGCATGGATGTGTGTGATGTCCTTAGGTTAGTTAGGTTTAAATAGTTCTAAGTTCTAGGGGACTGATGACCTCAGAAGTTAAGTCTCATAGTGCTCAGAGCTATTTGAACTGATTAGCTAAAGTAGATTTTTGCTGCACACTCTTGTAATTTAATTGTTGCATTGCAGTCCTTCAGTTGGAATTTCGGTAAATCATTTTGTACATACTATGCTGTATCTACACTCCTGGAAATGGAAAAAAGAACACATTGACACCGGTGTGTCAGACCCACCATACTTGCTCCGGACACTGCGAGAGGGCTGTACAAGCAATGAACACACGTACGGCACAGCGGACACACCAGGAACCGCGGTGTTGGCCGTCGAATGCCGCTAGCTGCGCAGCATTTGTGCACCGCCGCCGTCAGTGTCAGCCAGTTTGCCGTGGCATACGGAGCTCCATCACAGTCTTTAACACTGGTAGCATGCCGCGACAGCGTGGACGTGAACCGTATGTGCAGTTGACGGACTTTGAGCGAGGGCGTATAGTGGGCATGCGGGAGGCCGGGTGGACGTACCGCCGAATTGCTCAACACGTGGGGCGTGAGGTCTCCACAGTACATCGATGTTGTCGCCAGTGGTCGGCGGAAGGTGCACGTGCCCGTCGACCTGGGACCGGACCGCAGCGACGCACGGATGCACGCCAAGACCGTAGGATTCTACGCAGTGTCGTAGGGGACCGCACCGCCACTTCCCAGCAAATTAGGGACACTGTTGCTCCTGGGGTATCGGCGAGGACCATTCGCAACCGTCTCCATGAAGCTGGGCTACGGTCCCGCACACCGTTAGGCCGTCTTCCGCTCACGCCCCAACATCGTGCAGCCCGCCTCCAGTGGTGTCGCGACAGGCGTGAATGGAGGGACGAATGGAGACGTGTCGTCTTCAGCGATGAGAGTCGCTTCTGCCTTGGTGCCAATGATGGTCGTATGCGTGTTTGGCGCCGTGCAGGTGAGCGCCACAATCAGGACTGCATACGACCGAGGCACACAGGGCCAACACCCGGCATCATGGTGTGGGGAGCGATCTCCTACACTGGCCGTACACCACTGGTGATCGTCGAGGGGACACTGAATAGTGCACGGTACATCCAAACCGTCATCGAACCCATCGTTCTACCATTCCTAGACCGGCAAGGGAACTTGCTGTTCCAACAGGACAATGCACGTCCGCATGTATCCCGTGCAACCCAACGTGCTCTAGAAGGTGTACGTCAACTACCCTGGCCAGCAAGATCTCCGGATCTGTCCCCCATTGAGCATGTTTGGGACTGGATGAAGCGTCGTCTCACGCGCTCTGCACGTCCAGCACGAACGCTGGTCCAACTGAGGCGCCAGGTGGAAATGGCATGGCAAGCCGTTCCACAGGACTACATCCAGCATCTCTACGATCGTCTCCATGGGAGAATAGCAGCCTGCATTGCTGCGAAAGGTGGATATACACTGTACTAGTGCCGACATTGTGCATGCTCTGTTGCCTGAGTCTATGTGCCTGTGGTTCTGTCAGTGTGATCATGTGATGTATCTGACCCCAGGAATGTGTCAATAAAGTTTCCCCTTCCTGGGACAATGAATTCACGGTGTTCTTATTTCAATTTCCAGGAGTGTATCATGCTGATCGTTTCTGTTAATCCTATCCCGCTTGCTTAAAGATCTTGATGGATCCATTGACACAGCCTACATATCTAAAGAGTTGCAAATTTTATATTTTGCTGTTGATGCAACATATTGTAGCGCTGGTATGGTGTTTGTCATGGTAAGGCAACTGAAGATGAGTCTCTGACGCTATGTATCTGAAGGTTTTGATTTGAACTTTTGTTTTGTTTCTACAGAATTGCAAATTTAAAAGCAGTGTTTATATGTTTAACTTTTCGAAGTTTTGAATGATTGTTAAGTGGATCTAAATATGTTTCATGGATGCTGTAGTATTATTACCTAATAAAAACCGTTGCAAAGAGTGGTTGCCGCCGAAAAAAACTGCTTTCGCTTATTTTTCGTTGAACTTTCACTTTCTTCTTCGTAGCAGCAATTTTGTCTGTGGCATTTGATGAAGTTGGATTACAGATTCGTTGTTGCTTGCTGTCACATTCCTACGACAGAAGTATTTTATATTTGCTTCAAGTATCCCAAATACGATACTGAAATGCTCTTCCTAAAATTTTTACCTTGTGTTGTCCTCAAACGCGAGACCCATTGCTTACTCGAATTTTTCACATGCAGAACTTCATTAGGGATATGACGTATTCATTGATATGTGATTGCCCTCCATCTCACTACTAGTCTGGTCTTCCATTGCAACTTCCATTATTCAAGGTTGTGTCTGGCCTGCCTTGTACTTTCAAAATTAACATATTTAACACTTTATGGTACTTGTCTTCGACTCATTTTAGGTAAAGTACTAACACCAATCGCTTAAAACAGTTACCAGCAAACAACTGTGAAGTACAACTGATGAGAAATTGAACAAAATCGCAAAAATAAGCACATTTTACCCAGTTTCCCCCTCTTTTTCATAGAAATTTGTCAGACGTATCATTGGAATCTTACAGTTTTCAGGGATAAAGGGGAATGAAGCAGACTACACACACACACACACACACACACACACACACCCTGCGCTCCTTTTAACAGACTTGCCTTGTATTTGGGGTCTTTTCATCCGATCATTCTGATTCAGGTTTTCTGCGTTTCAGGTAAATGTCGGAGTTACTACTACTGTAAGGCCACGGCCGACTACTCCTCGCATCCTTATCTGACTAGACCTGTAAGTATATGATGATGCCTGTATATATGAATTTGACTTTTTTATTTTCAAGGAGTGATACCACATATCCAATATCCTACCGGTCTACAGACGAATAAAATTACTACTACTTCTACTACTGCTTCTCCAACTACAAAAGCTGTGGTAGTAGTAACAATAGTAGTAGTAGGAGTCGAAGGATATGGGAGCGTGGCAGTAATTGAGAAGGAAATGAGACGGGGCTGTAACTTGATAAAAAAAGAAAAGGTTGAGGAAACTTCCTAGCAGATTAAAACTGTGTGCCGGACCGAGACTCGAACTCAGGATTTTTGCCTTTCGAGGGCAAGTTGTCTACCATCTGAACTATCCAAGCACGACACACGACCCGTCCTCACAGCTTCAATTCTGCCAGTACCTCGTCTCCTACCTTCCAAACTTCACAGAAGCTCTTCTGCGAACCTTGCAGAACTAGCACTCCTGGAAGAAAGGATATTGCTGAGACGTGGCTTGGCCACAGCCTGGGGGATGTTTCCAGAATGAGATTTTCACTTTGCAGTGGAGTGTGCGCTGATATGATACTTCGTGACAGATTAAAACTGTGTGCCGGACCGAGACTCGAACTCGATCTCCACCAATGTCCTGAATTAAATTTCTACCTTCTCAGTGACTCATGAAGTGACGGTTGTGACACTGTTGATGATGATCAGTCCGTCGGAAGGGGACATTAAGCTCGGTGGCTCCCTTCCTGCTTTTCGGGAGGAATAGGCTATGCGTCGGCACCAGCTTTCTCACTCTCCCGTGTCACATCATCATCATCATCATCATCATCATCATCATCATACAACAGAAACAAACACTGCACTATACACTTATCCATCATTACACTCACATACCTTCTGCAAATACACACATGGTTCAGCTCCCACGTATCCAAGAGAGGGGCCAATGTGCGCGAAGAAAGAACACGCTTTCCGACAGGCTGGTTTTCAAGCCAACATTCTCATATTACATTTACATCATTAGAGGCTGTTGCCCAGTGAGCGATTGAACCACAGGGGGAAAAAGTCGGATATTCGCAAAATTTCGTATAGTGATAGGAGGGAGAGTCTGAATAACTTACTAAGAATCCTCACCAGTGGCGTATGGGCGTGATAGGTGAGATGTTTAAAGGTCACTATTTTAGGTATTTCTTGAACAACTCGGAAACTTCGGCTTCTAGCAAAAATGTTTCCGAGTACAAAATTAAACTACATCAAATTTCTTACAAAAAAGGACCTATTAATTTTTTTCACTAGCACTAATAGTTTTCGCGTTGAGGTGGAAAGATAGCAGACTATTAAAATAGTGTTTTAGTGGTATGAAATTACTGTTTAGTAATAAATGAAGTCTTCATTGGCTGGTCTACGTCTAAGGACTTGGAAGATCAGTTGAACAGATCGGATGGTATCTGGATAAGAGGCGCTGAAAGTAAGAGATGAGGTTTGTTATTTCAGCACCAAAATAACTAAGGACAGCGGAAATAGACAGAGTATAAAACGTAGATTCACATTAGCAAGACAGGCTTGCGTTAAAAACTGATGATAAAACGTAGATTCACATTAGCAAGACATGCATGCGTGAAAAACTGATGTATGTATACATTGAATTAAAAGTTAATTATTAGGAAGTGTTTTGTGATTGTAGTCTTATATGAAAATCAAAAGTGAACTGTAAATAATACAAGCAGAACGAAAATAGTAGCGTCTGAATTGTAGTATTGCAGAAAATTGCTGAAGACTGGGTGAATATATCGACTAACTAATGAGAAGGTATGGACTCGAATTGGGGATACAAGATCTTTACGACAAAGCCGTAACCTTAACGACAAAGCCGTACTACAAGAAAGGATATGTTGTTACGACACATTCTGAATCACCAAGAAGTCCTGAATTTGTTAATGTATAAGGGGCATTCAAATGAAAGCCGGTCACTAGTGTGAAGTAACGGTAATGATTTTATTAATTCAAAAATGTAGTTATACACAGCACACATACTCAAAAATAGTCGCCAAAACTATTGGGACATTTATCCCATTGTGACACTAGCCGGTCGATTCCATCCTTGAAGAAGCTACTAGGCTGCTGTCGGATTGAGCCCTGGACCCAGTCACACACTTCGTCGTCCGCTGCGAATCGATGTCCGCGAATAGCTTGTTTTAGATGTCCAAACAAGTTAAACTCGCACGGTGAAAGGTCGGGCCTGTACGATGGATGTTCCAGCGTTTCCCACCTATGTCAGAGATGGTCTTCCAACATGTCCAGGACGAGCATCGTCTTCCAGTGACTCGCGCCCGTCAAGGAATCGGTTGCGCCATTCCACAACACTTGAACGACTCACCATACACAGCCTTCACCCGTCGATACATTTCACGGCCTCCAACTCCCTCCGCCGCCAAAATCGGATCACTCCTCGTTGTTCCTTCTTACTCGCCTGCATGTTCGGTAGTGGACGGTAACTTGTGTGACCATCTTCTCTTCGACGTGAAACCAAACTTGAGCTATGGAACATCAAACTGTGTGCACGCGTCAGTCTCTCTACCAATAGGTGGCGCCACCATACACGCAGTTACGTGGTGCCACCTTACGTGTAAGGCAAATGTGGACGCACTGACCAGGTTTCATTTTAATGAACCTCATAGACAAGTGTAAAGGGAAAAACTTGTAGGATGTAAAGTCTTCATTGCATTAGACACTTGCAAATGGGTGTAGGGTGCAGTAGTTACACACTTGTGAAAATACTTTCAAAAGCCGGAGAGCTGCCTGAAATCCGTGTATGGGCTATTGATTAAAACAGCAGCAATACACCCTTCTAGTGTTACTGGATCTTATCGTGTCGTGGACTTTCCGATCGTGGGCTTTGCGACCCTTTACGTCAGTGTCCTGTTTCCGACCACAAATATTTCAACCGTGGCTTCTCCGACCATCGAAGGAATCCGCAACATTGGGGGAAGCTCTGGTCGGAAATACCAGGTGCAAAATTGGTTGGTGTTAGCCGTTGCTTTCTCGACCGTTTTATAATAAGAATATTCCTTCACATTTTATCCACGTTTAGGACTGACTACATACGTAGTAGATAGGCATTTTAAATGCTTTTTAAATTATGTTTGGTCACATTAAAAGGAAAACAAAAGATTAAATTGACGCGAGTTAAACGAGCAGCAATGACGTATGGACTCCTTTTTAAATACGTCCGATTGCCGAGGGCGTGGTTAGGCGGGTACCTAGAAGCAGAGCTTAATTACATTTATATTCTTGCTTATCAGAAATATTTGGCTGTTAGTTTCCGAGTATGTCGCGATTTTCGAGGGTTTGGTTAGGCAGGAACCTAAGAGCATAGCCGCAATTGCTGTACGTGGAACGAGCAGGCACTATGGTACACGTTTTTGTTGCCACTTCAAAGGATGCCGCAACAGTGAGAGAGCCTCTGGTCGGAAATACCACGGTGCAAATCTGGTTGGTGGTAAGTGGAATGGTATCTGCGGCACCTACAATGGGCATTCAAATCAAAATGAGACAGGTGAAAAAAAGTAAGTAAGCTGTTTATTATTTCAAAAATAATCGCCATAACTATTAACACTTTTATCCCACTATGAGCCAAGACGGTCAGTGCCTTCATGGAAAGTGTTTGCGGTTGTCTACAGAACCATGATTGAACCCAGTCGTGCGCCTCTTCGTCCGAAGTAAATCGACGGCCACGAACGTCTTTTTTCCCTTCAGCGTTCAAAAAATATGTGTATCGCGTGGGGAGGGATGGGGACTGCATAGAGGATGTGTAAGGACATCGCAGCTAAGCTTCTGCAGCATACCTTGCCAATGTGTGGGCCCGTC
The DNA here is from genome assembly GCF_023864275.1 of Schistocerca cancellata. Classification (NCBI taxonomy): domain Eukaryota; kingdom Metazoa; phylum Arthropoda; class Insecta; order Orthoptera; family Acrididae; genus Schistocerca; species Schistocerca cancellata. Next base: position 225,599,107 of record NC_064632.1, on the reverse strand, counting down.
CAGTCCCGATCTCTCCCCGTTCCCCATGCCAGTTCTGTATTATTGGAGCCCTGAAGAAAGACATTGGAGGCCGTCGATTTGCTCCGGACGAAGAGGTGCACCCCTGGCTTCATTCACGGTTCTGTAAACAACCGCAAACATTTTCCATGAAGGCATTGACCGTCTCGGCTCACAGTGGGATGCATGTGTTAACAGTTATGGCGATTACTTCTGAAATAATAAACAGTTTACTTACTTTTTTTGCTTCTGTCTCGTTTTCATTTGGCTGTCCCTTGCACAAAAGAGTCCGAAACGCCACTGTCGGGAAGTCCACGGAGCCGATCTTACAGAGCGTCAGTCCGTGCGTGGTCCAGTGACTCTCGCCCGCGTAAACGAGGCATCAAGATGGAGAGTGTCAGTCCATTACCACCGCCTTCTCTGGAATCTTTGCCGTTAGAGAGCAGCGTAGGTGAGGAGAGTAAAACCGGAGGGACGTGTGGGTAGAGAGCGCCGACTGAGCGGACACGAGACGGTGCAGTGGCTCAGGTTGTTGACCCGGCCGTCGCGCTGCCAAAACCGCCTCCGGCGCTGCCCCGCGTCACAGCCAGCCAGGACTTTCTGGTGCCTGGGCTCTCTCTCCTGCGGTCTCGTCTGCTTGCGTCCGGTCTTCATCGCAGCGCGCGGAGACGAGCGATGAAAACAAACACGATTCCCAACCGTCTCTGTGAATATTAGCCTACAGCGTCGAAATTGACTCGTGTTCTTCTAATGGAGACAACTAGAACGTTTCCTGCCTTTAGGTACCATGTCGTGATTTTTCTTTCGACTACAAGATAACAAATTCATCAATATAGCTGAGGTTTTTCGCCAGCTGTTATGTGAAAATCTGCTGAATGAGCCTGCGATCATTGTGAGTAATGTATGAGCGAAACTGTATAGATAGCTGATTGTTTTTCTTTATGTATTACGTCTTTTTGGATGCTGTCATGGTTAGATGTGTAATTTAGATTAAAGGAACGTACGAAAGAGAGGTGTTTGTTGCACATTATAAGGCTGGGTATGCGGAAACTGGCTTGTCTCTGGGAGCGGGTTAGCGCAAGATAGAACTATATTAATTTACTAATGAAACTGTTCAATTCTTAATAATCTGTTTTAGAAGTCCAAGTCCGCACATTATAGTACATTGACCAAATTTCATCTCGTAGGGGACAGTTTTTATAGAGGGTGAACGTTAATAAAACCGACAAACTGCAGGGACGGATTCCTGGCTGGAAACGCAGGAAGAAAGGTCCTGTGAACATGTGTCTGGAAGTGCATCGTTCCCACGGTAGATGGCGATGACGGTTCCTCTGATTGCGTGCCGTGCGTTCCTTGCGTTTTGCAGGCTGTGTGATTGACGCAGCGCACTGTAAGCGGCAGAATGGTCCGGTATTCAAGTCGGGAACATGCCGAGATGGTATGGTGTCTGGGTACGACCAAGCAGATGGAAAGGGTCGAGAGGCAGCACAATTATACCGAAACAAGTGCACTCACAGGCACCAACCACATCACACAACATTTCAAGGCCTTTTTGGGCGTTTGCGTGATGATGGGTTCTTTCACACTGACGAACGTGCATGGAGGCGGAGGACTGTGCGTACACCACATTTGGAGCTCCACGTTCTACAAGATATTGAGACGGACGGTAGTACAAGCTTTGGGGGAGTATCCCGCCATCATGATGTAATTCAAAGTACAATTATGTGTATCCTGCATGACAACCGCCAGTATCCATAACACCTACAATCTCATGGAAGCCACTTTGAACATCTGTTGTGACGTGTATGCGGTGCAGATCTGTACTGTGTCCCGGGACGATTTGTTGTAGTCGAAGCACACCGTCCACTTCCGGTACATGTTCGTATGACATTTCTTCCTCTGTTTCCAGATAGGAACCCGTCCCTGCAGTTTGTATTAATGCTCACCTCGTACAGGTATATTGGGTAACCTTAAGAGAAAATACAACTTTTATAATCACTACTGAATGTTAAGGCAAAATATATTCAGTACGTAATTTCTTTGCGTAATGGATCCTTTACGACAATTAGTAGGGGGAGAGGATGCTAGATCTGGGAGTATGCAGTATTTTTAAGATTTTGGAAGACGAATGGTGGCTTGTAAGTAGCCATCGGAAAGTTCCATTTCAGATCATGCATAGAACCTACATAATACAGAATTTTAAATCATTTTCTTGAAAGAAAAACACCTGACTACAATATATTTTTTCCTTTCCATTAGCGACAAGGGGGTCCGTAATCCCCTCTTACCCTCGTGTGTGCCGCCGCCGCTGTGCATTGGATATGCCTTGAGAGATGTATTAATGAAGCTGCCATATTTGGGTGAACTCTTCATGACTTGACATCTAGAATTTTATTAATTTGCAACTGCACCCACCCAAGTCGTGTTCTATAATTTAGGTATGAATGTTTTAATATTAAAGAATTCGTTATTTTTTTGAGTATGATATGAAAGAAAAACTTGATATTACAGCAGCGTTTCCCACACTAGCGCCACCTATCTGCTAGCACTTGTATCTTAGTAAACTTTTTGAGCCGAGTTGGCAGTTGACTTCGCACTTAATGATGGGGTTTATTGATACTGACACTGAATATTCAAGAAAGGAAATACGAGTAACCCATTGAATTACAGACCCATATCACTGACCTCAATTTGCAGTAGGATTTTGGAGCATATACTGTACCCGAACATTATGAATCACCTTGAAGAAAATGACGTATTGATACAAAACCAACACGGAGTCAGAAAATATAGTTCATGCGCAACACAGCTAGCTCTTTATTCCCATGAAGTAATGGCTGCTGTCGACATGGATTCTCAGATCGATTCCATATTCCTAGATTTCCATAAGGCTTTTGATACTGTTCCTCACAAGCGACTATTAATCAAATTGCGTGCATATGGAGTATCGTCTCGGTGGTGTGACTGGATTCGTGATTTCCTCTCAGAGAGGTCACAGTACGTAGTGATAGAGTAGAACAGAAGTGATATCTGGCGTTCCGCAAGGTAGTGTCATAGGCCCTGTGCTGTTCCTGAGTTATATAAATGATCTAGGTGATAATCTGAGCAGCCCCCTTAGATTGTTTGCAGATGAGGCTGTAATTTACCGTCTAGTAAAATCAACAGACCATCAATTCCAATTACAAAATGATCTAGAGAGAATTTCTGTATGGTGCGAAAAGTGGCAATTGGCACTAAACAAACAAAAGTGCGAGGTCGTCCACATGGGTACTAAAATAAATCCGATAAATGTTGGGTATACCATATATCGCACAAATCTGAGAGCTGTCAATTCGACTAAATACGTAGGAATTACAATTACGAGCAACTTAAATTGTAAAGACCACATAGATAATATTGTGGGGAAGGCGAAACAAAGTCTGCGCTTTGTTGGCAGAACACCTAGAAGATGCGACAAACCCACTAAAGAGACAGCCTACATTACACTTGTCCGTCCTCTGCTGGAATATTGCTGCGCGGTAAAGGATCCTTACCAGGTAGGATTGACGGAGGACATCGAAAAAGTGCAAAGAAGGGCAGCTCGTTTCGTGTCATCGCGCAATAGCGGTGAGTATGTCACTGATATACGCGAGTTGGGGTGGCAGTCACTGAAACAAAGGCGGTTTTCTTTGCGGCGAGATCTGTTTACGAAATCTCAATCCGAATCCGTAAATATTTTGTTGACACCCACCTACGTAGGGAGAAATTATCATCATAATAAAATAAGAGAAATCAGAGCTCCAACGGAAAGATTTAGGAGTTCTTTTTTCCCAAGCGCCATTCGAGAGTGGAATCGTAGAGAAGTAGTTTGAAAATGGTTCGATGAACCCTCTGCCAGGCACGTAAGTGTGAATTGCGGAGTAACCATGTAGATGTAGATGTAGAACATAAATTCTAAATTTTGGCGAGTATTTTTTAAGAAAATTTTTAAGTCTTTATTTTCCATATTTTGTACCCTAATGAAATATAACAAATACTTCTCAGTGTCATGTTTCCTTAATTTTAAATACGGATCTGATGAGGGCAGTAGCCGAAACGACGTAACAAGTACACAAATATGTACATCTGCATCCATACTCCGCAAGCCACCTGACGGTATGTGGCGGAGGGTATATTAAGCGACGTAGAAGGTTTTATACGTAAAGTATCCGTGTTGTATTTTAATAGACCGAACAGAATTCTTCTTGCCTGATGGAACTACGACGATGTTCGGAATGTGCGTAAATGAATGTGTCGTGGAGTAGCGAAGCCCAGTACAGAAGAAATAACTATGAATATGGAGTGACAGTTGAAAATGTTTTCTAGGTTGGGACCCCACCCTAGATTCCCTGCTCCTCACAAGCTGTCCCCTTAAACATTAAGCTATCTGAGTTGTTTTCAAAACCTGGTTCGAACTTTCATTGTCATTGAAAATTCCATTCATGACCTCCGAGCATAGAGTATTTTTGTAATAGCTTCCGTGTCACAATGGATTTGACAAAGGCCCGTGTCTTACCCTGCCATAAGAGATATTTGTCAATGGAATTAAACGCGCCGAAATGAAATTTATGACATAAGTGCATCCTCGATTTTTATTTAATTCCCATTGAATCCTTTCGTTTCACGAGTTGAATTCAGTTCATGTATATCGCTTTTGATGGGATAATTCACAATCCTCCGTGATATTCGTTCATCTTGTAGACCTGTTCCGGTGTGAAGAACAGCTAATCTTTGTTCGGGTGTAATAAGAGGAATCATTGCTGACAATGCAAGTTTCAGTCAGGCTTGAAGACATGCGCTCGTAGTTTAATGGTTAAGGCGACTGTTTGTCACAAGCAGGAAAACTGAGTTCGGATGCCGTTGTGGCTCTAATTTTCATAAGTCATGATATATTCATTACAGAGGATTTCAGTATTTTCTGAGCGTTATTTCATTTATATTATTTCATGTAATTCCCTCTTCGCTGGTCACATCTCCTTTACGTTAATTTATTCCATGTCAATGTAATAAATACAACTGATATTAAAAGGATCTGTCGAATAGTGTCGACAGTAAGCAGACATTGTTTACTGAATGCGCTATGATCTTAAAAGGAAGTATTGTAGCTTGCTGGTGAAACGACAGTGCAGAACTGCTTGATATTTCTACTTTATATTGTAAATCGCAGCTGGGTAAACTCAAGACAGTGCCCTTAAACAGGAGAAAGAGCCGGCCGCTGTGGGCGAGCGGTTCTAGGCGCTTCAGTCTGGAACCGCGCGAATGCTACGGTCGCAGGTTCGAATCCTGCCTCGGGCATGGATTTGTTTGATGCCCTTAGGTCAGTTAGATTTCAGTAGTTCTAAGTTCTAGGGGACTGATTGCCTCAGATGTTAAGTTCCATAGTGCTCAGAGCCAGGAGAAAGAATCCGAAAGCATTAAGTTACAGGATAAGTGTTAACTACTGAGGTCTGTTACATTCTGTGAATAGCGTTGTGTTACACAGTGAAACACTATGGGAAGGAACCAACACCTCAAATCAGTAGCAGGGTTGTAGGGTTGCCGAATGGCAGACATAGATTTGTTGGGCATGGACGTCCGCAGAAATTTATTCAGGGAGGGGAGACTAAAACTACGTTTTTTTTAAATGTAGATCAGTTGTTTAGTTACGATGTGGCACAAAAACTTGTTTAAACTAGTTGTATTAGAAACTTATTGTTATATTAATTGATGGAAATCCATTGCGTATGAGAATTCAGTAATGAATAAAAACTCCGTATTCCAAATTATATGGTGAAGAAGTGCCTCCTCTTGCTCTCTCCCCCCCCCCCCCTCACCCGCCCTCCCATTCCCCGCCCTTCCACTCCCCCCGTGCCGACGCCTTTGTAGTATGTTGGAAGAATACTGGAAAACTGCAGTGCACCTTACTGTACACTACGCCTCCAGTATGTAGAGTTTTTAAGTGCGCCTGAATTCGATAACGTGTTGCTAGGATAGCGCCAGGTCGGCATAATAACAGAAATTCGAAGTAAGTTTATATGCTAGTCTTTGGAAGAAGACTAACACAGCGCACGAATGCAATATAGAGTAGTTTTCATGAAGCACCCTCTGCTGTGCGTTGCACACTGAAGGAATACGTATGTACAGAAGACGTAAGAGAAGGGAAACCTGCAAATGGGGCATTACTTCCTCAGCAGCACACGAACACCGGAGGTCAACTCCAAGCAGAAGTAAATCTCACTTCAGCAAATTGTCTTTGAAACGACCGACTGCAACACGCAACGTTAAAGCCTTCCTATTGGGCAAAGGCTCTTGATGATCAGGAAATATCTCTTTTGCGTGAGTAGTAAATTGTCGATGAATGACTTTGTTTTTCCATAATACCATTCAATGTTCTCATGGCTGTTCTTCAAGAACCTCAGTCACCCACCAGCTGTGTTCTTCTTCGTCGTCTTACTCTTCTTCTGCTTCTCCTCCTTTTCCTTTTTTCCGGTTCTCTAAGGGAAGCCCATATGCAGCAACGTTCGCTGAACGGCCATTGAGGAGACTGTTGGTAGCCCCTTGGTTCATCTGGGCGGACAACAATCGCACGTCGACTGACCCGTACACATCTCCGTAGCCGTCGTTCACCCCTGTCATCTAAGACCCGTGGTGCACCGCAGTTGATTCGGCAACGGGTTTGGATAGCGCAATTTTACTACGCACGGATACTTTAACCAAGCGAACAGTTTACAAACTTAGCCGTTTTTTAAATGCTTCCACATTGGGCCCGACAGCAAATTATCATGCCCTTGTGGACGTGAGGCAAATCGCTCCATTACTGAATTACAACAACGGCTGCATTTTTCTTCCACGTACCCCCCACCCCTCCCCCGAACCCCCGAAGCGGAGCGCTAACACTCTCGGCTGTCTGTGAGGGTAATCACTCATCATCTATATTTGGTGTATAAAGTTGAGATTGCATGCTCCTCGTCCAGACTGACGAGTAACGCAGTCAACATCGTAGGAAAGCGAATACTACTGCACATATCTTACATGCCTGATAATTAGTTGTATCTTGAAACGTAAATGAAACAGACAGTTCTGATTACACGAAATTTGTGCTGTGGGAAAAAATATTTCGACTTAAAACTGTAATATAATAGAAGAAATATTTTTTTCTGAAATACAGCTAATCTAATACGTGCATAATAAGCTCTGCAACTGGAGTGGAGACGATACACTACAAAAATGTTCTTGTGAAGAGCCCGTAAAATACACTGATGGAAAAAAAATCATGACACCAAGAAGGAGACGTGCGTCATAAATGAAATTTAGTAGGCATATTTCTACATCTGAAAGATGGTGTCTGCTCAAATTTCGCGCTACTCGCACAAGAATGGCGCTAAGGAGGCACATCAGGTTTGCTTTACACACTGCAGTGGTCGTGAGCGTTAGTTACGTTTGCCTTTTAAGGCGACAAAGACGCCATTATCAGCACCTCACTAAGTTTGAACGAGGTCATATGATAGAGCTACCTGAAGTTGGACGTTCCTTCCGCGCTGTTGCATAAAGACTTGATAGGAATGTAGCCATTGTACTTTATTGGCAGCCAGCTGTGATCACGAGAACGTACGGTCGCATGAAGAGCGGGGCTCCGAATGCCACGTGGCACTACCGCACTACCGAGAGGGAAGACCACCGTGTTCTCAGTGTGGCTCTGGCGCGTTGTACTGCATCTGCAGCAGCAGTTTGAGCAGCAGCTGGCACCACGGGTACACAACGAACCGTTACAAATCGGTTAGGCCGGTATTACACTGTCAAATTTCTCTGACAAATATCTTTGTCAAAGATATTTGATGGTATAATAGGGAACTTTGTCAAATGTCGTCCCTATGTTTGATCAAACCTAGGGCCTCGCTGTAGATTTGATCAAAGAAGTCGCTTGTCTTCTGTTCACTGCAATGTGACATGTTACCACATGGAGCGCTAGCATCGCTGCAGCGTTCTGTCGTCTGTAGTGTTTTATAAACATTGCCGGTAAATACAAAACCTGACCTGACCTAACCTAACCTAACCCTCTCCTGTAGCAAGGAATCGGAGTGTTACAGTGAGCCTGTCTTCTGCAGATGTAGCAGTTCTTAAGTGAATATTGTGCTTTGTGACATTAGGATACACTTCACTCAGCACATACAGAAATGTATTCTCATCCATTCTCAAGTAATTGATGTACGACTTGACGTCCTCCACTCACGTAACAAGTTTTGTTGAATGCTTTAATCGTGTCGTCGTAAAACCCACGGCTTCACCCAGATACGTTTCTTTTTTTTCCCTCGCTTCTCTTCCGCATGTGCGCACAGTGCAATTGTGATACATGCAACTACTGCGGTTAATAACAAGTTGTTGTCAGCCATCTTGAACTTTGACGAAAAATATGATGACAGTGTAATACCCCTTCTAGCGCTACGTCAAAGATCTTTGTCAAATATATTTGACGGAATATTTGATCACATCTGTGATCAAATCTTTGACAAAGAAATTTGATAGTGTAATACCGGCCTTACTTCAGGGATAGGTCCGAGACAGACGCTCTGTAGCGTGCGTTCCACTGACCCCAAACCACCGCCATTTGCGACTTCAGTGGTGTCGAACGAGAGCTCATTGGAGGACTGGGTGGAGATCAGTTGGGTTTTCTGGTGAAAGCTGATTCTGCCTCGGTGTCAGTGTTGGTTAGAAGGAGGCCAATTTAAGGATCTGCAACCAACCTGTCTGTGTGCCTAGGCACGCTGGGCGTGCACCTGCAGTTATGGTCCGGGGTGCGATTTCGTATTGCAGTAGGAGCACTCTCGTGGTTATCGGACGCCCCCTGGCTGAAAATTTGTACGTCAATCGAGTGATTCGATCTGCTGTGCTGCAATTCATGAACAGCAGTCCATGGAATGTATCCCAACTGGATAACGCTCGCCCACATATCGCTGTTGTATCCCAACATGCTCTACAGTTTTATACAAGATGATTGCAGGACCACGGGTGTTCAGTATAAAATGTTAAATCGAAACACCTTAAGCCGTTAAATGTCCAGTTTTATTTTATTTGTGAAACCAGTTCCAGCTTTACCTTTACACCATCTTCAAGAGGTGGGATTCTTTCTTCACGTCGGTCAGGGAGTCTGCAACGCTTTAACTGGTTGCACGAAAAAAATAAAACTGGAAATTTAGACACTGAAGGTGTTTCGATTTGGCATTTTTGCTCCACAGAGTGACGACCTATTGCCTTGGCCTGCTCGATCACCATATCTGTCTCCAATCGAGCACTTATAGGATAACATCGGACTACAATTCCTACGTCATCCTCAAATAGCATTGTACCTGTATTGACCGACCGAGTGCTACAGGTATGGGATTCCATCCCACAAACTGGCATCCGCACCTGTACAACACAATGCATGTACGCTTGCAATCAACATCCTGTCGGTTACATCGTTTATAATGTACCGGCGTCTCACATTTGCAGCGGATTATCTCGTGCTTCCATTAACCTGTGATCTTGCAATGTGAAGCACTTAAATATGTATCCGAGTCAAATGTATTCCCGAAATTTCATTGCTCGCCATTAATTTTTTTTATGTTGCAATTTTTTCCTGTCAGTATAAACTGTTCATAATACCCGAAAGTAGTATTGCAAAATACATGTTAGCCATACAGCGCAAGTGGGGACTGCGATAATTCACATACAACAAATTCACATGTTTCTAAATAGTACAATTAAAAACCGTGATACACAAAAACTACTGTGCAAAAAAGAATTACATCCAGAATGAGTCTATCATTCTGCAGCGAAGTGTATGCTCATTTGGAACTTCCTAAGAGATTAAAATTGCGTGCTGGTCGCGGGAATTATTACTATCGAATTTTCAGTATTACGTAGCAATAGTTGTAAGAGGTCCCACATAGCTCCACATTACACAAAGAAATCACAAACGAAAATCATTACCAATGTTTTCGCGAGATTCCCCTTGTGTATTGTAAAATCAGTATGTGTTTGGCGAAGGTCTTAGAAAAATTTAAGAGCGACTAATTTGTATGGTGATATAATAAAAACTGTGTTTAGCGATCGGTTCGTCGTGGGTCTCGGTTTGAAAAACGAAGATTGACCGTAATCGTCATAATGTTACTACTAAACACGAAAATTGAAGTACTGGTTTTTAACATTAATTGTACAAGGCGATCAGTGATCCTTACATAATTCGAAAGATACTTCGCCATAGATGTGCACAAAGAAAAAAATAATGTGTGTATCTAGCCGTTAACAGTGTTAAAAGGAAGTAAAACTTTCAACATTCATAATAGTGATGTTAACTTTGGCATCACGCATTAAAATCTCGAAGACCTGAACATCGAAAATTGAAGAGCTAACAACCTCTGCCCTGCGCACCGATTAGGTGCTAAGGTAGAAATGACACAGAAAAGTAACAACATTTCGAGAAATCGCATCCTGGGGGCTTTCATGTTTACATATTTGATTTGCAGTAACACACGCATACCGGGCAGATACAATACGACAACTGCTAGGTCGATGATGTTGCCAGCAGTGAAAATCAACATATGGTAGTAACGAAGTCTGTAAATAACGTTGTATATTGGCGTCGTTATTCTGCTTACCTTTCTGTAAGAGTAACTGCATGGTACTTTGCTCTCATTACCAAAATTTGAAGTAATTTCAGAATTTTTAATTTCTTAATTTTGAATAACTGCGACTTCCCTTGTTATGCGGAAACCATTGAGTATTTTTTATGGTATGCCTAGAAGGAGAATGGAAATGGGTCAGAGTGAAAGACGCAAGGTAAACGGACACCAATTTTTGCGTAGAGAAAGTAATAGCAATGTGTACATTCATAATGACAATGCATCTGTTTTATTCAACAATCGTAATATTAATACGTGAGCATCGAATATTGAAGTACCGGTTTTTAAAATTAATTACACAAGAAGGCTAGTGAAACTTATATAATTCGAAAGAAACTTTGCCTTGGACGAGCACAAAAGGAAATACACACACACACACACACACCATAAAAGTTTTCCTTTGTCTCTGACATTGCTACCAACTTCTCCCACGCGTAACGATCGGGTGCTATGATAGAAACGACACACGAAAGTAACAACTTTTCGTGAAGTTGCATTCTAGGAACGTTCATTCTTAAATGTTGCAGACAGTTCATTTGCAGTAACACACGAGTACCGGACAGCTACGCTGCCGCAACTGCTACGTCGTTGATGTTGTCGACAGTGGAAAACGAAACATAGTAACGAAGCCATCGGGGACAGCAAATGTCGTTTATTAGCGTCGTTTTTTCACTTACTTTGTTCTAAGGGTAAACGGGACTAACTCTGTGTTCGTTTGCCGGCGTCACCGCGGTATTTAGTGTGTTTCTAATTTTTAGTACTTCATTTTGATTTGCTACAACGTATTGTTTTAAGGTATGCCTCAAAGAAGAACATTAATGGGTCGGACTGAAAGACGAAGTGCTAGAGAGAGACAATTTTTGTGTAGAGAAAATATAGGAATAATGCAGATGTCGATAACAATAACTCTGTTGTCCTTCTGAAAGATAGATTTAAATGTGCACTGAATATAATTCCACATAATTTTGAAAACTGTAATTGCGGTTTGATGAATTTACAGTACAGGTTTTGTAATGAAAATCATTTTGCGTCTGAGGTGACTTTACGCGATACGACGGCATAAGGGAAAAGTTAATTTGCCACCTTGAACACAAAATTTATTTTTCAGCGTAGTGTATCAAGTTTTCCTTCAAATAATCGAACAATTAAACAGAAATCAAAGAATTATTACAAGAATACACATAGCTACAATGCAGCATTTCCCGCGGATCAGTTCTGTGGCTAAAATTTCAGGCACTTAAAGATACATGACTTTTGCTATCATATATCAGGTCCACTGACGCAACTGGTCGAATTTCGACCTCAGGCTGTACTAGCATATATAACTACAATGGATAGTTATGGCGGACCCGGACGCGACCGCGGATTTCACACCTTACACCGAGCAGTCGCCGTAAGCTCTGTGCAATGCAAGGAACATTGCACAGTATTCCTTAACAACACAGACACTGCAATATCGTCGTGTCATTGGTTGGTTTTATTTTTGTAAAGAGGCATATACTATAGTTCTTAGGAAAAGGGCAAAACTGGAGGGCCAGGGGTTATTATCGAAATCGTCACAGGTAATTGGGAAATTGACACCCACTAATTGTATTATTCCAGAATGAGATTTTCACTCTGCAGCGGAGTGTGCGCTGATATAAACCATCCTGGAAGATTAAAACTGTGTGCCGGACCGAGACTCGAACTCGGGACCTTTGCCTTTCGCGGGCAAGGTTCGCAGGAGAGGTTCTGTGAAGTTTGGAAGGTAGGAGACGAGGTACTGGCAGAAGTAAAGCTGTGAGGATGGGGCGTGAGTCGTGCTTGGGTAGCTCAATTGGTAGAGCACTTGCCCGCGAAAGGCAAAGGTCCCGAGTTCGAGTCTCGTTCCGGCACACAGTTTTAATCTGCCAGGAAGTTTCCTATCAGCGCACACTCCGCTACAGAGTGAAACTCTCATTCTGGAAACATCCCCAAGGCTGTGGCTAAGCCATGTCTCCGCAATATCCTTTCTTTCAGGAGTGCTAGTTCTGCAAGGTTCGCAGGAGAGCTTCTGTAAAGTTCGGTAGGTAGGAGACGAGGTACTGGCAGAAGTAAAGCTGTGAGGACGGGGCGTGAGTCGTTCTTGGGTAGCTCAGTTGGTAGAGCACTTGCCCGCGAAAGGCAAAGGTCCCGAGTTCGAATCTCGGTCCGGCACACAGTTTTAATCTGCCAGGAAGTTTCAATTCTATTATTATTTTCCTAAGTAATAATATCTCATATTCGATAGCTCCGGTTATTCACATATACGTTTTAGGTTTTAACCTTTCATTTTGGCACAGGAACCTGATTATTCATTTCAGGACTAACATTGATTGTGAAGAGATTCTTGGCTTGGCTGGGTGATTAAGCCACGATATATTTCACTTTAGTTTACTGTATGTACATGTGTAAGATACGGATTCGATCCTCCAAGAACTGAGCTGATCGAAGTGTTCCTTTAATAGTGACGAAATAACCGTTAGTGACAAATTGTACTTTAATTTGTGAATTAGTTATTGGGTACCCTAATATATGCCTCCATTACATAAAGAATGACTCTTTGGTTGCTTGGTACCGATACCGTTCGATCTTGTGTGTGTAAATTTATAAGTTTTCAATTCTCTCACATCTTACGGATGGACACGTACGTGAGAGATGTAATAGAAGAAAGAAACTGCCTTAGAGGAAATACGGGAATCGCAGCTCTCGAAATCGCCGCCGAAGCTTTCACGAGAAAAGTAACGCGTTATCACGTAGTTTGTAGTTTAATATTCTGCGTCACTTCGCTTACTTCTGTTCACAGAAAATGAATGTAATGTAAGTGCGGCTTCAAAAGCAGCCCGTGATAACTGAAAGACAGTTGCACAGGCTACCCACAAAAGTCGCATGTACAAGTAGTCTGTGTCTTATTCATTTACATAAATTCACCTGATGATGAAACTGTATTTCTCCGAAACGCGTGCATGGAAGATCAGTAAATGAAAATGTTTATACTAATTTGTATTTTCAGGTAATGTACATCTGATGAACTTATCCTGTTTTGTTGCTATTTAATCAATAGTGATGCTTTTGATCGACATCTGCTACTCAGAACTGCGTCTGTTATACGTATGTACTACACTCGCAAACTCTCCCAAATGTTTAGTGTGTCTTACTGATCCTGTTGTACTCTTTGAGTCGTTGTCGACCATCATCCTCTTTAAGATACTTCTCAATTCCCAAGGTTTGCTCTGACCTCTGGAATATGGGTTCTGATCACACTTACGTAGTTATTAAGAAGTTTCTATCTGTCAGTGCAGTCGAAAGGAGGTGGAAGAGAACAGTGCGAGCGTCGTCCGAAACATCCGTAGTTTGTTGCTTACTTGATCTACGGTTGTCCGTGTACAGTGCTCTTCATAGACTGCCGTGTACGTGCATTATGGAGACGTATCCCATTGTTTCTCGGAATCAGAACCATAAGCCATTGGTCTAAGAATACGGAGACCACATCTATGAGGAACGAAAACAATGTGATATATCACTGCCGGTGCAGTTATGTTATGCATTCTTCCTTTGTCAGACTATCGGCCTGCTCATAGCTGACAGGTGTTACAAGTACCCTGCGAACACATTCTGCACCCAGCCACACTTAAAATTCTGAGCTTGTAAAACAGGCGTGTTCCGTAGCGTGGAGCGTCATGTGACAGCACATCGCACTGATCAGTTTCTATTAGTTACATCCCTGTCACATGACATGTTTAAATTGCGTGATGGACCAGAAACATACGTATCCTGCTCTTCCATTCCACACGTCCTTAGCACTACTCTTTCAGAGTGAAGGATTATCAATTATAACAGCTGTTACTGTACGTTTTCCTATCCACTGCACGTCCTCGACCGCATCGGGAATTGCCGACAAGAGAGAAGGCATTTAAGATTACACGAGATTTCCCATTGATCTTGACCGCTCCAAATAACTTTTTGTCCAGAAGCAAAATAAAAGAAACTAATCATGGGGGTATTTTCAGTCTTTCAACTAAATGAAAGACTATTTGTTTTTTGCCATACGCGTTTCACTTCTTTTATTTATGAAGCATCTTCAAGGCCCATAAGACATGTCTGTTTTTACTATATGTATAAAATATGTTATCAGATAGTTATACGTATGTTACTATGTTACGTTTTCTCATGTTTATTTTAGGTCAGAAACAACTTTCGTTATTTATGAATGTGTCATTTCTTTGTGAGAGCGCTTTTTTTTAAATGTGTGGATGTGTTACTCTTTATGTGAGTGGATATCTGTGTGTGTATGTGTGTGTGTGTGTGTGTGAGAGAGAGAGAGAGAGAGAGAGAGAGAGGGGGGGGGGGGGGGAAGACATTCATACATAACAACAAAACACACGCACACACCAAAACAAATGAGAAATATCAAACCACACACACAACGCAAACCAAAGACGAAAGATAAACGCACAGCGACAGTTGGCAACACTGTACACTGTAAACACACACGTTTACCACACAGTGAAAAATGCAAGTGATGTGTTGTAATAAATGTGGTTGAAAAAACGCCGGA
Organism: Schistocerca cancellata; assembly: GCF_023864275.1. NCBI lineage: Eukaryota > Metazoa > Arthropoda > Insecta > Orthoptera > Acrididae > Schistocerca > Schistocerca cancellata. The sequence goes on along the minus strand of NC_064632.1, from coordinate 225,583,897 downwards.
AAGCAGCTAGCTCGAGTATGGGAACCGAATGAACGCAGGTCCAAGACCTCACACATTAAGTAACAATATTGGAAATCGTAACACTAAACGATAATTTAACCTCACGAAACTTGGGCTACAAAAGTTGTTTCTAATCCAAAAAACGAGGGGAAACGTAATGTAGTAAGATACATGTAACTACTACATAATACATTTATATATAGACATGTATTACAGGCCACTGAAGACGACTCGTAAATAAACGAAGCGAAACATCTACGACAAAAATCAAACTGCCTTTCACTTAGTTGTAAAGAAGGAGCATACCTCCATAAAATTTGAAGCAATTAAGGAATCACGGAAACGGAAAAAAACACGAAAGAATACATAAATAAAGCAAATATTTTCTAGCTACGATGGTAGCTTTAGGTAAATTCCGGCAGCGTCTAAATAAATTAGTAGTAAAGCAGAGTACTCCCTGAAAAGCAGAGGCATTTAGTCCTTCCCTTCGTGTATGCCTCTCGACTACTCAGCACCTCTCCTGTTCGGTGAGTGATCACCTTACTCTTAAATTATGGACTACCTCATAACTTTGTTTGTTACGAAGATATGAACACTAGCGCAGTTTTTTAACTTCTTTTTTATTCGGTAGGCCACTCCCTCTCCTCAAAACCAGTTCGGAACCGCACCACACGTATCAGAAAACTGACTTTCACTATTCTGTACCAGCACACATTGTAGGTACCCGCGGTAATATGACTCGTCCACTTGCTGGAGTTGGCAGTAAACAGATGGAAACACAAGGAAAACACACACCTCTCGTTTAGTCAAGCGTCCTCAGTTGAAAGCTTGTGCGAGTACCATGTACACCAAAGAAGAGAAGGCTGAAATGCTACTCAAATGTGACGGGTGTGCATTTTCCTTGTGTTTCCTTTTGTTTGCAGTCATCTCCGGCAAGTAGACAAGCTATGATACCATAGGTTCCTGCACTACGTGCTAGTACAGCAGAGTCAGTCAGTTTTCTGTTACGTTTTTAATAACGTCACCGTTATCGGATGGTACATTGAGGTGCGTTTTGAACTGGTCTTGAGGAGAGGAAGTACATCACTAAGTAAAAAATTTGTTTACAGATTCCTATTAAAGGTGCTGGTGTTCACATCTTCGGCCGGCCAGGGTGGCCGAACGGTGCTAGGCGCTGCAGTCTGGAACCGCGCGACCGCTACGGTCGCAGGTTCGAATCCTGCCTCGGGCATGGATGTGTGTGATGTCCTTAGGTTAGTTAGGTTTAAGTAGTTCTAAGTTATAGGGGACTGATGATCTCAGCAGTTAAGTCCCATAGTGCTCAGAGCCATTTGAATATTTGTTCACATCTTCATTACAAACAAAGTTAAACGGAAGGCTATTCATGCTGGTTAATGTTCACCTGCTAACTAAAGAACAATTGCTTCATAAGTATTTAGTTTTACTTGTGGACAAAACGTTTTTTGATATGGTTAAGATAAATAGGACTCCCTGAATAACGACTCAATTAAATTCAAATAAAAAATGGGACAAGGCTTCTAGGACACGCGCTCTGACGATTCCACACAAGCTTAGTTATATATGTAGATAATGATATAATAATAATAATAATAATAATAATAATCAGGGGCACACGATCTGTTGCTTTAGAGGCAAGAGCTTTACCGCTAGATGACAGTTCATCTATAGGTTTTGATGAGTGAGTTTGCGAGTACCAAAATATGACATATATGGCCGTATCTTTTCATTACATTGATTTAGAAGCTTACATTATTTACAGCGCCAAAGGACCGTACACCTTAGAATTTGACATAAATTTCAACTTGTCACCTCTACACGTTCCTGAGAAAAAGGGCTCTTAATAGACAGACATATTCTGACTTGGAAGCTTAAATTCTTTACACCTTATTATGTGACACAAATTTCTCACTTTCACCTGTTCCTGAGAACAGAGACGAAGAGACAGAAAGACTGACAACAAACAAAAAAGGTGATGTAATTACAGATTAACAATTTTCGAATTTTATTCTCCTTCTTGTACTGTGGAACCTTGCTTGTTGTCTAATTTTATGATTCTACGTCCCCGGAATAAGTACCCCATAGGTTTTGTTGAGTGAGTTTGCGCGTATTCAAAATGTGTGGCATATACAGCCGTATCTTTTGATTGCATTCACTTAGAAGCTTTAATTTTTTACACCGCCAAGGAACCGTAGTATCTTGCATGTAAATAAATTTAAACTTCAGACCTATACCCGCTCCTAAGAAAAACGGGTCATCCTATCGGTTTTGTTGGGTGTGTGCGAGTATCGAAACATGTGACATAAATGGCTGCATCTTTTGATTATATTGTATTAAAAGCTTAAATTTTTCACACTGCCACGGAGCCGTAGACCTTAGTATGTGGCGTAAATTTCAACTTGATACCTTTAGTCTTTCTTCAGGAAAAGGGTTCGTAACAGTCGGACAGACAGACAGACAGACAGACCGACGGACAACAAAATGATCCTATAAGGGTTCCGTTTTTGTCGACTGAGGAACGGAAACCTGAAAATGAACGGGATCAGTTGAGTGGTATGAAACGACTTCAGAAAGGCAAGAAGTTCCTTGAATCTCTTGTGCCATGCCATGTCACGAAGCCTTCAGGACCGACTCAAACTTACAATGCTACCGATAGGAACCTCCCATGTCTTTCAAACAGTACAGAACAGTTCTCCCAAGCGGTATATGAGGAAAGCACCTTAGTGTACGGAATCATAGGACAGAAACCGTGCTTGAATTCCACATTTGAACTTATCCAGACATTTAAACTGAAGTTTTCTATTGTTTCCGTAAATCGATATTAGCCAGCGCCGGAATATTTCCTTTGAAGAGATTATGACTGATTGTCCACATGGACACACTGCAATAATTGCAGCGCGCCATCAAGTACGTAGGCCCAGGAATGTTGACGAACGGCTTCATTCTGTTGCAGAATAATGCCCGCCCTCATGTTGCCAAAGTTTTTCCGAATACGGTGCAGAAATTTCCCTTTTTACAAGAGGTGGAGCCCCTCCACGCCCACACCGGCATGATGGCCAACACAAAAGGTCTACTGCCATCTCTGCATAAGGGTTAGTATTCACTAAAGTGAGGTGTCGCAGGATGTGGGTACTGCGATGTTTGCGTACGTCTGGTTAGGGTTAACCATTAATACGCGCTCATCTGGAGGTAGATAGGTCGAAATCGAACGAAGGGTAGCGGTTTGAAGGGCAGAGGAATACAAGTGCCAAGGCAAGAGCCAAGGGATAGTTAGGTTGGTTGGTAAGAGCAGTAGCGGTTGTCTTGCTGCCTTCGATAGGTCGTGCAAGGATAGGCTTTGTTAGTAGTGGGTATCATGCATGTCGATACCTTGACGTCGTGCGTTTGTGCTGCTCGGCGGCTGGCGCTGGGTGCTGGTACAGAGTCCTCGTTCAGCGTCAGCAACCTGCAACAGTTAGGTTTGTTATCGATCTTGTGTCCGATAGGTCATATACCGGAAGCACAGTGTGAGGGAATGTTGGCATATTGTTTGTGCGTCTGTGGGCGAGCTCGTCGGTGTCCCTGCTGTGGCCTGTTGGTCGGCTCTAATAGCAGCTGGTAGTTACCAGTCCAGTGTTGCTGATATGCACGGGCTTGCCGACGTTTGTCGCTTGTTTGCGTATGTTAGTTTACCATAGGTGGCTATGCCCTAGCTAGCAGTGTCTTTGGCCGCTTGTGCTTCCACCTGCGGTTGTAATGAGAAATTTCCCTGGGGAAGCTCGTACAGCAAGGGAGCTAGATACGATCAGGATGGCCATGGTGGGGGGGGGGGGGGGGGCTCGCGTTGTTATTGGCTAACGCTATAGACGTCGGCGGGAACACTACTCCACCGCAGTCCACAAGACTTTGACACTAGCCTCATGCATTTTATGTTGTTAAGTGCTGACACATATTATTAAGCGTCCCTTAAATCTGAAATTGTAACAAATATACACTTGTCTTAAAATAATAGCCGCCTTCAGAACTTAATGTTAAGAGCTAGAACGTCTTATTGCGTTCACAGATACTCTCCGTAGCTGAGGCAGATGACGACGCAACTCACTGATTCTTCACGGCAAGTTTTTTTTTTTATGTTTTCTGCTTTGGCTTTTGTGTTCAGATGCCTTTTTCTAATGAACGTTCTTGACTTTACGTAGAGAGAAAAACCACTTTGTGGTGCATTTCGGGAAACTTGGAAGTTATTTTAGAAATTATCTTTTGCTTAAATCACAAAAATCTGAAATTTGTGACTTCTACTAAATACTTAGGGTCTACGATTACAATTACGAATGATTAAAATTATTATGTTTTGGGAAAAGCGAAAGAAAGACTGCGATTTATTGGCGGAATACTTAGAAAATGCAACAGGTTTACTAAAGAGACAGCCTACACTACGCTTGTCCATCCTCTTCTGAAGTACTGCTGCACGGCATGGGATCCGCATCAGATATGATAGACGAGGGACATCGAAAAAGTTCAAAGAAAGGCAGCTCAAATTGGTTATCGCAAAGTAGGGAGAGAGTACCACTGGTGCGATACGCGGATTAGGGTGGCATTCGGCGTTTTTCGTTGCGGCACGATCTTCTCGTGCCTCATCGCCGAGTCTCCCATGTGATGTGTGGTAGTAATCGAATACACTATGACACCTGTGGCCTACATGAACATTATTGCGGATCACTTGCATTCTTTCATGCTTGGTGTCTTCCCCAATGGTGATGGCATCTACCAACAGGATAACTCATAAACAATCTCCACTAGGCCAGGATCGTGCTATAGTGGTTTGAAGAGCATGATAGTGAAATGACATTGGTCTCTTGGTCCTCAAATTCTCCCAACTGAAACCGATCTTGGGCCAATACCACCGGCAGCCCACCAAGGACTATCGAATCGATGGCACGCAGGTCGCTGCAGTATTACGTTCCAAGGGTGAATCAAGGCGCTGTTAAGCAAGTGGTCACAGTATACTGGCTCGTCGATGTATTTAAGTTGATAAATATAATGTAAACTCGACCTTAGCGGTATGTTGCATGCCACTAAGAGTTCGGCGCAGTGAATTTTCTTGTAATACGTTGTATAAACTCCGTGCGAGTTCTTTTACTTAAAAGATACTGATAGCTCACGATTGGTGGCAACTCAGGTACAATTAAAGTTATAATTTGAGCTCCATAAAAGTTTCCACCTTGTGTTTTTCTACTTCAACAGGCACTTACTGCTGATTTTAGGTCTCATTTGTAAATTTGAAGAAGATCATTAAATGGCCGAAACTAGTCATCATTTTAATAAAAGCAACTGATACTGTGAAAATAACCATTTTTGAAGTAACCATCACTCTCAGAAGTGTAAGATCATGCATGCTGTTTTAACAGATCATCATCATCATCAGTCTTCTGCCCTAGGGCAGGTCTTCACTTGTAGTTCTCCATGCAGTCCTGTCATTTTTTACCTTCTTCGTTTGTATCCTAATGCTATCTACCATCTGGTATCTTCTGCACCCTCTTCTTCGTCTTCCATTCTCTGTTCTTTCCACAGCATCTATCAGTAAACCATCTCTTCTCATCCAGTGCCCAGACTAATTGTGTATCCTGTTCCAGGTTATTTCCCTCTCTTCCCCCAACCTTCTCAACACCTCCTTATTTCTGATTTTGTCGACTTATTTTATCCCTTACATTCTCCTCCGAATCCACATTTCAAAAGCTTCAGTTCTACTTTTTTCCTCTTTTTCTCAATGTCCGCGTCTCAACTCTGTGCATTGCCACGCACCATGTAAAGCACTTCGCCAGCTCTTCCTCAGGTCCCTGTCCATGCACACACATAGAAGCCTCCTCCTCTTATTAAATGCCTCCTTGGCAAATGCAGTACGCGTTTTCACCTCTTTAGTGCATCTCAAGTCTTCCGTAATTATGCTTCCCAAGTATCTGAAAGCACTAACTTACATATCGTCCTGTCCTAACATTTCAGTCATTATTCTTTCGCCCTCTGCCAACAACACCATATCATATGCAAATCTAATACATTCTACCCTCGTATCTCCAACCCACTCTCCTCTTTTTCGTTTCAAACATTTCTAAATAATATTCTCCAAATACATATTGTACAGAGCTTTCCCTCACTCCCCTTCAAATTGTGCTTTCCTCTGTCATATAATTTTGAATCTATATTCATATTTTCTGTTGTAGGTATCGATTCTTCATCGCCCTTCTATCCCTCTAGTCGACTCCATTCTTCCTTAGAATGTCCACTAATTTATTCCACTGTACGTTGTCAAGGCTTTCACCAGGTCAATGAAATCAGTATAATCCTCTGTTCCTCTTGCACTGTACCTTTCGCCTATACTTCTTAACAGTTTACTTGCGTCTCTTGTATCTTTCCCTTATGTAAATCCATACTGTTCCTTTATAGTACTTTTTTCCAGTCTTCCGTAAAGTCTTCTATTTATCACCCTTAGTAGGACTTTTGCTGAATGAAAAACCAAACTTATGGTTGTAAAATCCTCACATTTCTTGGCATTACTTTTTTCTCAAGCGGTATCATTACTGCCGAGAGGAAGTCATCTGGCCATTCAGCTTTTTCATATTTTCATAATATTCGTAAGACAATAGAAACCTGAGGTATACTCCACATTTGGTAAAACATGTTAAAACCCCATTAAATGCTGGCAGACGCGAAATAAATTTCTCGAGAAAATTAGTCAAAACATTAATTAAAAATCAAGGCCTCAACGTTTTCCAAATAACGAGTTACGTGTCACAGCTGCGTTGATTTCTGGAGGAGTTTAGTCTGCTAAACGCTTAGAAACCATTCGTCGAAAACTGTCAGCACACTCATCCAGTCAGAGCGAGTGGTTATTGAAATATACAAGCACGTCGAAATGAGTCAAATAAGATGCCTCGCGCACACAATTTTTGGTACACACTGTAGGTGCTGGTGTGAAAGTGCCTCGCTGAATGCCGGGTGCGCGTGTTTGTGACGGCTATAACGGTCGCCTTGTAACGGAATATCGCTGCTCCAGTACGACGTTCGAATATTGAGAAAACTGGCAGGTAATAGGGAAATATACTGTCTACCATCTCCTATTGTAGTCTTTGTGAAGGGCGATTTTTGCGTGTTGCAGTTTTCGTTTGCAAAGCAGGTTAAAAATAGTAGATCCTGAATTTTGACTTTGAACTGACACTGTGACCGAGAGATAAAAGGGGAAACATATTGATTACGTTGAGAAGAATCTTCCACTTTCTGCTTTATTGTAGGCTTATTCCGTAGATTATATAGAGAAACTGATTCGAAAGTATGCAGTTTCCCAAAATTAGTACCATCTTAATACTACAAAGGCAACTCTGAAGAAAATAAAAAATCTTTCGCTCGTACTTCCGGCGTATATATAACGAAGACTCGTGGAAAAAAAAAGAGTTTCTTGAGTTCTTGAAACGTCGAAGCTGTTCTAGTTCCTCCGGAGCTGGTTTGCTCAGTTCTTGTAAGACAATAGACATTTGCGAAAGCAACTTTCATAATTACTGTACATGAGACAGAAAAGTATGTTTTTAGCACTGCAGAACTACTTTAATGCCATTCAAATCCCCAAATAAGTGCAGGAAATCCTGACTTACTTCTGAATCTTTCTTGACGTTCAATCTATCTTCTGTATAAGTTGTAAGTAGTAAAAAAAATTACAGAAGGCTAATTACTTTAAAAGATTTTGACAAAATAAGTAAGATAGTACAGCATGGCCAAAAAGTTGAAAACATACAATGTATAAAAACTGGCCAAGTGCGAGTTGAACCCGTGCAGTGAGGCTTCGGTAAAAACTTAAAAATGTATGCTATGCATATAGTTCATCCATCTTGGGAATCTAGAATCTCAGCGGTATTTGTCTGTTATCGATATCGGTGCTCGCAAGATATTGGTCCTAGAAATTCCAAGAACGTATCAAAATCTCTGCAGTAGTTCTCAGACCACCCCGTACACACCAGAAGAAGCGAGCGGCGGACTTCAGTTTTTATGTGTAGAGAGACAGAGAGAAGATTTAAGAACTTATGTACTTACTAAAACATGGCTGCAACTTACATTTTATGTTTGCATTCAGTCATGTGCGTCTATTTTGCTTCTGACGGATGATGAATGCAATGTATGTTGAAGTGGCAAAAAGATATTTTTTATGTGAGAGACTTACAATTCAACACGTTTAGAATTTTTTACTTTACTTGCACGAACCTTGCTTCCTCCGAATTTCATGATTTTGTATCAGTAGTCAAACCCTATAGGTTTTGACGAGAGAGTTTGCGAGTCTCAAAATATGTGACGAAAATAACCAAATCTTTTGATTTCGGTGACTTAGAAGCTTAAATTTTTTACATCGTCAAGGCACATGATTTTGAACTTGATACACCAACCGGTTACAGCGAAAAATGGGTCTTTTAGACGGACAGATAGATGGACAGACACATAAAAAGTCAAAAAAATATTGCTTTTCGTGTGACAAATTACAAATTAACAGTATTCGGATTTTTTCCTTCACCTGTGCTGTAAGAACATGCTTCTTGCTGAATTTCATGATTCTAGGTTTTGACGAGTGAGTTTGCGAGTTTCAAAATACACTAACGGAAATAAAAATCGCAACACCAAAAAATAATTAATGTAGACTAATGAACATTCGGGAATTCATTTGCCAAGGTAACTTATGTAAGTGATTAACATTACAAGATCACAGGTTAATGTAAGTGCGAGATAAGCTATTGCAAATGTGAAATGCTTTACATTAATAACCGGTGTAATCGCCAGAACGTAAAAAGCAAACATGCGAACGTGCGTGAAGTGCGCTGAATAGGTGCCGGATTTATGGGAAGGAGTACCACGCCTGTTGCACTCGGTCGGTCAATACAGGGACGGTTAATGCTGTTTGTGGGAGTTGTCGCCCGCTGATGACCCATATATGTTCGGTTGGAGACTGATCTGGTGATCTAGCAGACCAAGGCAACATGTCGACACTCCGTACAGCATGTTAGGTTACGACGGAGTTATGTGGGCAAGCGTTATCCTGTTGGAATGGCAATACAACGGGGCGAATAACCAGACTGACGTACGGATTTGCAGTCAGGTAGCGTCTGATAACCACGAGAGTGCTCCTGCAGTCATACGAAATCTCATCCCAGACCATAACTCCAGGCATAGGTCCAGTGTGTCCAGCACGCAGGCCCTCAGCTGGGCTCATTCTGATCAACACACGGCCATCACTAGTAACGAGGCAGAACCAGCGTTTATCAGAAAGCAGAACAAACCTCAACCATGCCCTCCAGCTGAGCTCTCGCTTGACACCACTGAAGTCGCAAATGGCGGTGGTTTCAGTGGAACGCACGCTGCAGGGCGTTTGTCTGGGAGCTGTACTTGAAGTAACAGGTTTGTCACAGTTTTTTTGTGTCCCTGGGGTGCCAACTTCTAACCAGATTGCTGTTGCAGATGCAGTAGAGTGCGCCAGAGCCACGCGTAGAAACACGGGTGCCAACTTTCGTTTATCTCGCACAATTCCTCCTTCGTGTAGCGATTCTTTCCCGTCATTCTATGTGTCATAAATGGCTGAATCTATTCGTCGCATTGACTTAGAAGCTTAAGTTTTTTACAACGCCAAGGGAACATACATCTTAGTACGTGACTTAAATTTTAACTTTATATACCTGAACAGTCGGACGGAAAGACAGACAGAGAGACAGGCAAAGCGATCCTATAAGGGTTCCACTTTTGCGGATTGAGATACGGAGCCCTAAAAACAAAGGCATACTGAATCCCAAAATTGGCAGCGATGAATCAGGTCATTTATAGAAACAATTTCAGCCGTGAGATATCATCTTTAGAAAGAATAAATGCCGCGCGGAGCAGCCGCGTGGCCTAAGGCGCCTTGCCACGGTTCGCGCGGCTCCCCCCGTCGGAGGTTCGAGTTCTCCGTCGGGCATGGGTGTGTGTGTTGTTCTTAGCACAAGTTAGTTTAAGTCAGATTAAGTAGTATTTGTAAACCTAGCGACCGATAACCTCAGTAGTTTGGTCCCAATAGGAACTTACCACAAATTCCCCAACAAAAAAAGACTAAATTTTCATTTGTGATAGAACATAAATTCGATACAAAAGTTTTTTCCTTTTCGGTAATGATCTGAACGGGTGAAACTGGCTGCAAAGAACATGATTCATCGTATGAGCTGTTAGTGGTCGGTAGTTCCAGTTTCTCTTAGGCCAAACGCCGTTGCAGATTCACAGGTCTCTTAAAACGCTAAGTCGGGTGCAAAATATTAAACCCTTATAGTGAGGTTGTTCATGCTGTCTTCCATTCAGCGAATCTAAAGTTCACGAACAGTGATCATTTGAGATTCCTTTGTAGAAAATATTTCTGCGGAAAAAATGGCAACATATGTCTCCAATTCGTAGCACAAATGCGCATCAAAAAGGCAATTTTTTATTTGAGAATGGAATTCCACCTGCTGTCCGGTGCCCTAATAGCCTCAAAAAAGTATTGCTTCACCAGAAACTGTTTACAGTTTGTAGATCCGCAAACTGCAGAAATTGGTTCGCCATGTGCTTTAGGAATTTAAGCTCAGTATAGATCCCGGTTTGTCACCGATTCGAATTCATCAGAGCAAGAACAAAGTTATTGGACATTCCATTTACTCTCTAATGCTTCAGTCTAGCTAAGACAGCGTGCTGTGCGGATGACTTCGGGTAAAAGCATTCTCTTGCTCCGAAGTTATTTCTGCGGCAACTCACGCGCGTTTGTGTACTTAGTATTCAGTGCCCGGTGTGTGGATTTCCCCGCAGCTGTAACTGCAAAGAACTCTCTTTAACTGACTACATCCAAATGTGACGCATCCAATTAGGATAAGCAACGCACCTCGCCAGAATTGTCCGGAGAAGGGAATGCTAGATCAGTGGGAGCTCCTGTAGCTTCGTGAGCAGCTAACGACGGATCATCACTGCTGTATTTGACTTGGGTTACAACGATGTGCACATTTCCAGGTATCGAAACTGTTAGGTGTTTCGAAAGACAGTTTCAGCTGAATGTCTGTTTTCAAAACCTCCGTAAGTAGTTGACGTAGATTGATGTAAAAAATCCTGTTTTCACAAACCATACGATGTGATCAGCAGCCAGTCCTCGATATATGCCTGCTTATTGGGAACTAGGAAACGGTTAGCACAGTGCCAGAAACTTGGCCTTGAGCTTGCTGTGAAAATCCTAAAAGTTAACCGCACGTGGCAAGTGAAAACAGTGTTTCGGCCCGGCACTCGAGGTTTTGTGCCAAACTCCAACAGAATAGACGCAGAGGGGCTTTGGCTCCTCCACAATGTCTGGGACTGTGACAAATTACTGCACACAACGTGTGCTCAGGTATCGCAATTGCGGAGTCGAGTACAAAAACAGTTGTTCCAAAAATTAAAATAAATCACTACCTAGTTAAAACATTCAAACTCCTTCGATAGCTAGGTGGAACAGTGACTGGTGAAATTAAGTTTGTAGGATAACCACAACCCGCCATTGCATTGTCAAAGTAATCAGCCAACTAATTTGAACTGTAAAGTCCACAGTTTCGAGCGATGCTTCTGTTAAGTTTAGTGAAACCGTCCAATAAAAAATATTGTCCTACAAACGTAGATTTTTTTCTCACTTATACTTTTATATTGATTCGTAGATAAACTACGAACATTCGTAAAACATCATGGTGATGTATATCATACGCTAACAACGATAAACGTTTTATCTAAATCTCAAGCCTCACGGTGAGAGGACGTTTCTGTCGTGTAATAGGCCTGGGAACATGGTTCTGTTGCTCAATGGCTCGGCGTGGATGCTCAGGGTTACAGGATAACCTTAATTAACTTCCTACGGATAACCAAACCGTCTAGAAAACAAGACTGTCAATCGATCAGTAACACAGCAACAGACCAGGAATTCAAGAAAGAATTATATTCTGTTCTGTAATGACCTATACGTATGTAGTGATCTGTTTGTCTGTGTAGTGAACACTGAAACCCCCATGTACATTTTTAGGCATTGCAAACAAACCAGTTACCGAAGAGCTCACTGATAAAATGGACCTAAGTTTCTTACAAAACATTTGTACTGAAGACTGAAGTGTAAATGCTGTACAGGTGCAAAATTTATAAAATGAATTTATTCCTGTCTCTATGATGTGACTGTGTAAATTGCTTTATTTGTTGAATAAAATGTGTGTGCCTGGCCTACAAATACAAACTTCTATATTTTTTTGTTACTGAACGCTTCGCTTATCTCTGGCAATGTTTCGTGTATGTGAAAAAAGCCAACCTGCACCAAGTTTGGAGTCCAAACTAAACGCTAGGTGCCCTTTCACTGGCTGCGTAAATCAGTCGGAAGGTCACAGTAAGCACAGATTTACCACCGTCAGTAGATCCATACCCAGTAAACTATTGCGGTGATCAAACCAACCTTTAGATTGAGGAGAGCTTTACCTTTTTATATATTATTAATATCAACATGTGCTAACATTTTTCAGAAAAGAGACAGTGAACTATGTTGTTGGTCTTGTATCTTTAGTCCGATGCTTGTTTATTGTGCACGTCTTGCTTCCATGCGAGGCTGTACTCCAGGCAAATACACTATGTAATCTAAAGTATCCGAACACCCCAAAAACATAGTTCTTCATATTAGGTGCATTGTGCTGCCACCTACTGCCAGGTACTCCATATCAGCGACCTCAGTAGTCATTAGACATCGTGAGAGAGCAGAATGGGGCGCTCCGCGAAACGCACGGACTTCGAACGTGGTCAGATGATTGGGTGTCACTTGTGTCACACGTCTGTACGCGAGATTTCCATACTCCTAAACATTCCTAGGTCCACTGTTTCCGATGTGATAGTGAAGTGGAAACGTGAAGGGACACGTACAGAACAAAAGCGTACAGGCCGACCTCGTCTGTTCTCGACTGACAAAATGTTTTCAAATGTGTGTGAATTCCTAAGGGACCAAACTGCTGAGGTCATCGGTCCCTAGACTTACATACTGCTTAAACTAACTTATGCTAAGAACTACACACCCACCCTTTCCCGAGGGAGGACTCGAACCTCCTGCGGGAGGGGCCGCGCAATCCGTGACATGGCGCCCAAGACCGCACGGCCACTCCGCGCGGTCGTTGACTGATAGAGACCGCCGACAGTTGAAGAGTGTCGTAATGTGTAATAGGCAGACATGTATCCAGACCATCACAAAGAAATTCCAAACTGCATCAGCCTCCACTGCAAGTACTATGACAGGTAGGCGGGAGGTGAGAAAACTTGGACTTCATGATCGAGCGGCTGCTCATAAGCCGCACATCACGCCAGTAAATGCCAAACGGCGTCTCGCTTGGTGTAAGGAGCGTAAACAGTGGTCGATTGAACAGTGGAAAAACGTTGTGTGGAGTGACGAATCATGGTACACAATGTGGCGATACGATGGCAGGATGTGGGTATGGCGAATGCCCGTTGAACGTGATCTGCCAGCGTGAGTAGTGCCAACAATAAAATTCGGAGGCGGTAGTGTTCATGGTGTGGTCGTGTTTTTCATGGAGGGGGCTTGCACCCCTTGTTGTTTCGCGTGGCATTATCACAGCACAGGCCTACATTGATGTTTTAAGCACCTTCTTGGCTCCCACTGTTGAAAAGCAATTCGGGGATGGCGATTGCATCTTTCAACGCGTCGAGCGCCTGGGCTGCCATTCCCCAAGAAACTTTCCTGGAAGCTGTCATCAAGGCTAACGGTGGGCCAACGCCATATTGAATTCCAGTATTACCGATGGAGGGCGCCACTAACCTGTAAGTCATTTTCAGGCAGGTGTCCGGATACTTTTGAACACATAGTGTACCGTCAGAAAAGACTTCCCATCATTTGTGATTGTCTTTAATCTTGGCAAATTCCTCTTTTTTCAGGAATGCATTTCGTGCTATAGCCGGTATGCATTTCATATTCTCTCTGCTTCGGTAATCGTCAGTTATTTGGCTGCTCATATAGCAAAACTCATCTTCTACTTTTATTGTTTCATTTCCTACTGTAATTAGCTCATCATCACCTGGTTTATTTCCATCTCCAAGTACCGTTGGGCTCATGGCCTGTTCGGACGGAGTTTAGTTTTTTTTAAATTACTCCTTGGTCTGGATCAAATATTGATGTTTCCCTCTCACTGTTATTGTAAGAATCGATTACATACAGTTTCTGTTTGTCTTCTTCTTCTCGTGAGGCAAACTGCATGTTGAAGAAACTTTGTTCCTCACTTTTCAAGAAAGGAAAACAAGACATACGGACCAGAGATATTGACTTCTTTATTCGGTCTTTGTAAAACTGATTAAAAGTTGCGGAATCTTCACTTTGTTCCAGTGTGCAATTGTACGCCAAGGACCTGTGTAACTGTCCAACATGAAAATTTAGCTACTGGGTGCCTCAACTTTTTTTTCTTTGTCCCTTGTGTTTAAGGATTTTGTGCGCCGAATATCTGAAGCATTAATCAGCTGTGTCCTTCGTGTTGACTATCATTGACTTGTCTACCTTGCAGATGATAAGATCTAGATGGCGAGTAAAAATTCTTATTCAGTCATCCGGTACTTCAGTGACTTGATTCTTCTTCTTACTTGAAACTACAGTGAAATACTGATAGTCGGACTTGAAAAAAATGATGTCTCATAGGAAAAGTACCCGGTTAAAAATTTGAAGATGTGAACCAGCATTTACAGAAAAGGCATCACGTAAAAACTTTTGTTCTGACAAGCGCTTTGAACAGAAATGGAAACTAAATCTACTTGTAAATGTTGTTCGCTTTTGAAGTGTTGTTGCTTTTGTCTTCAGTCCGAAGGCTAGTTTGATGTAGATGTCCATGCTAGTGTATACTGCAAAAGCCTCTAACCTTAGCATTACTACTGCAGCTACTGTACATTTGAAACTGCTTACTGTAGTCAAGTATTGGTCTCCCTCTGCCATTTTTACCCACCACTTCTCTCCACTACCAATATGGCAATTCCTTTGTGTGCTACCAACCAAGCCCTATAGGTTTTTCAAGTAGTGAATCAATAAGAAGCCATTTCGTTTTCTCCCATCTTGCCAACTTCTTTATGAAAAGTGAACAAGATGATTTCATCAGTGGAAAGATCACTCTCTTTCTTACAAAAATAATCTTAGTCAAATTACTAGAGGCTGTTTTAATGAGTTCTTTTGGGTACCGTTTCTTTTTGTAGTAACGCCTTATTTTAGTGCTGCAGTAACTCAGCACAGGACTTGTCTCAGCAAATTTTTTTGTTATAAATGAAAGTAGGATTTCAGCCACGGATTCAAGAATCCGTAGAAATCAAGAAAACGAATAAAAGGAGAAGATTGAAAACGATTATAAGTTCGTATACTTCCACCACCAGTATCAATGTGAAAAAAATTACGTCGCATCATTGTGAAACAATTAAAATGCCGACGTTTCTAATGACTGCCGCGATTCTCTTCAGGTCCTGTTAAGGACCGCTGCAAAGTTGGCCGGAACGTCAGCATTTTAATTGGTTTAATGGTTCATATTGACGCGGACTAATACTTATAATGATATTATTTAAATTGCCAAGGATTATTTCTCAAATAAGCATTTAAATTGCAAGCGTATTAGCTGACAGATACCAGAGTTTGAGTCCCACTCAGCACACAGTTTTAACTTGTAACGCACTCGTAAAAGTAACACCGAAAATTATCCACAGAGAACAGAAGAATTTCCATCTCCCTAAATATAAGTGGCTACATGGCTATATTTGGGTTCTTGTAATCCCCTCCAGCGAATAATTTTCATTCAGAAGTGGAGGTGAAGGAAGATTGGGGTTTAATGCCACGTCGACGTCGAGGTAGATGGGAGTGACAAGCTCAGATGGGATGCTGTTTTTCAAAAGAATCGTCCCAGTATTCTCTCAAGTGCTTCAGAAAACTACGAAAAACCTCAGCCAGGATGGCTTAGAGTTTCGTTTTGCCCCAGTGATAGTCCAGTTGCACCACCTATCTCGTTGTTGGTTTTTCTTACAAGATTAGTTGATACAGTGGATTAAAACAACAATTTTTTGCAGATCGTTTTTAATCCGGGTGTAAGGGGCGGTCGGCGACGGTATGTCCTCTCTTTACAGTTGTGATAAATAAATAGTGTACCGGCAGCGAAATACATCTTTTACGGCATCATCGGTAGAATCATCTACTTCGAAGACATTTACTGACAACTTAGAGTCACCCATTACTGGCGGGGAAAAGTGCTAAATGTACTTAAGTAAGCCTACCAGTTGAGTGACTGAATGGTCTTCAGCAAGTCTCACAAACGTTAATAGTACGAAGTTTTATCTCTAAGGTACAAGTACGTGCTTTATCTGGTTCTATGTAGACTACGGAATTTTCAATTTTTGTGTAATTTTTTTACAGGCAACAAAATCAATATTGTAGAGCAACGTATCTTATGGAGACTTCGCATCGTATACTTTCATACACTCTCTGATCAGAAGTATGAGGACACCTATTAGTGGAGATTAATATGTGGTGTGCACCCATCGCCTTTATGATGGTTAGGACTCTGCTGAGGACACATTCAAAAAGGTGTCGTCTTTTGAGTGAAAGGCAGCCCATTTTTCCTGAAAACCAGAGGAGATAGCGGTATTGGACCCTGGGGTCTGGAGCAAAGCCACGTTGTAACTCATCCCAGGAATGTTACTGCCCACAAGCGAGTGCCTAACAGACGCTGCTCTATGACAGGGTGCGTTGTCACGCTAATACAAACAATCATCGTCTCCCAACTGTCCCTTTACTTTAAGCAGTACACAGTGTTGTAAAGTATTTTCATATCCTTCCTTATTTCGAATTGTGTTTAGCATAATAAGGGGACCACAGACTAACAATGATAAACACCTCCATACCATAATGCCCCCCCTTCCGTACTTTATTGCTGCCGCTGCACACAGCAGAAGGTAACGTTCTTCAGGTATTCACGAAACATAACCCTTTCATCGGATTGGCACAGGGGACACCGTGATTCAGCACTACAAATCAATCGTTTCCAATCATCCACTGTCTAGAAGACGCGCTCTCAAGCGTCGCTTAGCGTTGATTGCAAAAATGTATGGCTTACGAGAAGCTGTACAACTATTGTACGCTATTATTTTAACTCAATGTGCTCTCGGGACAGCTGGTAGCACTGTGGAACTCGCGGGTGATTCCTTCCGCTAATTTCTTGAGATTTTTTACAGCCACCCTCCGCACTGCTGGACGCTCCCTGTCCGTCTATACACGTGAAGTCTGCCTGGATTTGGTTTAGTTTTGGTTGTTCTTTCGCATTACTTCACAATATCATCACCAACAGTCGGCGTGGGCAGCTGTAGAAGGGTTGAATGACCCTGCTGGATTTGTTACTAAGGTGCCGCGCAATGACAGTCACTGAGCTCGCTCATCCCCTCCTTTTAGACTGGCGGTTATCCTTTCTGACATCTAGTGGTCCATTCCGCATTACACATGGGTATGCGGATACATTTGATCAGATCGTTTACATCTGACGAGCACTAGTAGCTAATCGAACACGTTCTATAACAGAATAATTGTATATGGTTGTATAATGACAGCTGTGCTTTCCTTCTTATTCTCTGTAACAAATCATGCTGTCATAATATTTCATGTTTGCACAACGCACATTTTCGTTTACTTCAATTCATGTTACGTATTACTTTGCCTCCGATGAAAACCACATCTTGGATAGGCACCTTCACATTTTTATTTCTTCTACCAGAACCTGTATTTCCTTTCCACATGTCTCCTTAAATCCTGTCTAAACCTTTCAATCCCTGCCTCCCTTCCATGTCATATCACTCTTATTCTGAAATCAGACTACAGTTCGAAGTTGTAGACAGCTTTTGCTCCAAGTATTTTACCCTGATAACTTCGGAAAACCAAAGAGCGTACTCTAGCGAACAAATAACAAATGGTTCAAATGGCTCTGAGCACTATGGGACTTAACTTCTAAGGTTATCAGTGCCCTAGAACTTAGAACTACTTAAACCTAACTAACCTAAGGACATCACACAAATCCATGCCCGAGACAGGGTTCGAATCTGCGACTGTAGCAGTCGCGCGGTTCCAGACTGTAGCGCCTTTAACCGCTTGGCCACTCCGGCCGGCGAACAAATAACATAAAATTTATTCGTTCAGCGCAAGTGTTACTCAAAATACGAAACACTAACTCTTCTCAGTCTTGTTTTTGGGGAAATATTAGGGAGACCAACATTCTCAGCATCTTCTAAGCAGATTGAGCGACGCAGACAACGAAGAGGGCATATATACGACGCCGTAGGTCAGCCTCCTCACTATGGCTCTCCAATTAACTGTTATACTTCTGTACTGTAATTCTGTCGCAGACGTCCACTGATTTGAAAGATCATTTGAACAGAATGATAGTTTCTTTAAACGAACGAAACAAAACAAAAGTTGTGAAGTGTCGATTTACCTTAGTTGACATTGAAAGAATAAGTGTAATGGATAAGACTCTGAAAGTACTAGACGAGGTTTGCTCTTTGGGCAGCAAAATATCTAACGAAAATCGAAGTAGAGAGTATATAATACGCAAGCTGACAATAGCAAGGAAAGCATTCTGAAGAAGAGAAATTTGTTAACACGGAATATCAGTTTAAATGTTAAGAGAACTTTTCTGAAACGTGGACTATAAACAGAAGAGATAAGGAGAGAACATAAACTTTTGAAATTTGGTAGTAGTGAAGAGTGCTTCGTTTGAGTAATTAACGAAAAGGTATTGAATGAATTTGGGGACAAAATACCTTTTGTGGCACAACTTTACTACAAGGTGGGAATGGTTGACAACACGATTACTGAGGCATCAAGGATTAGTAAATATTCTAATAGCCAGAAGTGATGGGTGGAAATTGTAGACGAGGAGCAAGGCTTGAGTAAAGTAGCCGGATTCAAGTAGATATAGTCTGCAGTTGTTACGCAGAATGAAGAATATTGCACAGACGAATGGATTGGCATAGAGAGATGCAGCATACCGCTCTTCGCACTGCTGACGACGACAAAAACAACACGTTTCTATAAATGTGTATACAATACAGTAAGAATCTGTACACAGATTTGAACATGAAGGATTAAACTTTTCTTAAATTTTTTGTTTTTATTTTGGCATATCAGCAGTATTCATACAGCTGTGATCATACTTATCTGGTATATAAGGTTTAACACACTGAAGGTCAACGTGCACATTGGGTTTGATACATTACACAGCATCATAAATAACCCCGGGGTACAGTAGCATCAAATTAGAGGTTGACCTGTTCTTCCAACAAAAAGGCATATAAGAGGCGATAATCTTTAAGCAGAACTGTGCAATAGTATGTCGGCAAACTGCAGCCGATGGTGACCAGACGTAGGAGGTGACTTGTAGCGTTGCAGGTGTTCGTGCAGCCAAAAAGGATGTGATTCGCGTCCTTTTCTCCACCACAGTCGCATAATAGGGATGCAGCCAGACTAATACGAAGCAGATGCTTCCTGTAACAGCCATGGTTGGATGTGAGGTGTCTAATAGTGCTCGTGAGTCTTCTGGAGCATAGATATTTGTCAAATGGTTCAAATGGCTCTAAGAAGTATGGGACTTAACATCTGAGGTCATCAGTCCCCTAGACGTAGAACTACTTAAACCTAACTAACCTAAGGACATCACACACATCCAAGCCCGAGGCAGGATTGAAATCTACGACCGTAGCAGCAGCGCGGCTCCGGACTGAAGCGCCTAGAACCGCTCGGCCACAGCGGCCGACCCGATCTTTGTCGCTCCAGAATTTAGGAATCGCAACGGGGTTACATTACCGTTACTTTTTCCGTTATGTTTGGAAGTCTCTTTCCATTCTGTGTTCCGTGTTCCGGATTTTATCCGTACGAGGATTGGGCGTTGTTGTCGTCATCTTCATTTCATCAGCCGGCCGCTGTGGCCTAGCGGTTCTAGGCGCTTCAGTCCGGAACCGCGCGACTGCTACGGTCGCAGGTTCAAATCCTGCCACGGGCATGAATGTGTGTGATGTCCTTAGGTTAGTTAGGTTTGAGTAGTTCTAGGGGACTGATGACCTCAGATGTTAAGTCCCATATTGCTCAGAGCCATTTGAACCATTTTTCATTTGACAAACTGCCTATTGGCTTCTGTCTCGGATTCTTCGGCCGACGTTCATCTAATGATGCTCGGCTCCAGTTCACCACCGGCAATGGAGGGTGAAGCTTTGACAATGCCAGCCACTCGTGCTGGCGAAACGTCAGAAAAATCATTAGATGAACGTCTGCCGAAGAACCCGAGACAGAAGCCAATAGGCAGTTTGTCAACAAGTGGCCACGAAAGCCTCAATAATTTTGCATTTTTCATTTCATCATCATCTATGCGCAAGTCGCCAAAGTGGCGTCACATAAAAAGATATTCCCTATGCGACCGAGCAGTTCATCCCAGATGTGGTCTCCCACCAATAGTGCAATACGATCATTTCATTTCCAAATGGAGCCTTTCGTGTTGTGGTGTTAATAGTAGCCTACGCGTGGGACAGTACTGTATACTGTGGTGGTAAAGCTCATGCCTCCTTACATCGTGTCGAACCTCATTTTTCCCGACGTAGTCCATCAGCTCGACGAGGCATGGACTCAGCAAGTCGTTGGAACTCTCATGCAGAAATACTGAGCCATGATGCCTCTATTGCCACCCATAATTGCGAAAATGTAGCCGATGCAGGATTTTGTGCACGAGCTGACCTCTCGATTACATTCCATAAATGTTTGATGGAATACTTGTCGGGCGATCCGGCTGGCCAAACCATTTGCTCGAATTGTCCAGAAGGTTCTTCAAACCAATCGCGAACAAATGTGGCCCGCTGACATGGCACATTGTCATCCGTAAAAGTTCCATCGTTGTTCGGGAACACGATGTCCATGAATAGCTGCATATGGTCTCCAAGTAGCCGAACATCCAGAGGACCCAGTACATTCTATGTAAAGACAACCCACACTATTATCTGGTCACCGTCAGTTTGCACAGTGCTTTGTTGATAACTTGGGTCCATGGCTTCGAGGGGTCTGCGCCGGACTCGAACCCTACCAACAGCTCTTACCAACGGAAATCTGAACTCATCTGGTCAGGTCACAGTTTTCCAGGCGTCTATGGCCCAATAGATGTAGTCACGAGACCGGGAGAGGCGTTACATGCGGTGTCCTGCTGTTACCAAAGGCATTCACGTCGGTCGTCTGTTGCCATAGCCCCTTACTGCCAAATTTCGCCGCGCTTTCCTAACGGATGCGTTCGTCGTATGTCCCACATTGATTTCCGGGTATTTCACGCAGTGTTGGTTGTCTGTTAGCACTGACAACTCTGCGCAAACGCTGCTGATCTCGGCGGTTAAGTGAAGGCCGCCGGCCACAGCAGGTAATGCGTGAAATCTGGTGTTCTGGACACACTCCTGTCAGTTTGCATCTCGACATACTGAATTCAACAACGATTTCCGAAACAGAATATCCCATACCGCGTTCAAAGTCTGTTAATTCCCGTCGTGCGGTGATAATCACGTCGGAAACCATTTCGCATGAATACAAATGACAGCTCCGCCAACACACCGCCATTTTATACCTTGTGTACGCGATACTACCGCCGTCTATGCATGTTCATATTGCTGTTCCATGACTTACATCACTTACTGTAACATCCTTCTGTATTCTGAAGATACTGTCCGTGTGAATTGAGTTTCCCCGCTGAAATTATTCCACAATTCATTAGAAAATGGAAATATGCAGAATAAACTAAATTCTTTACTTGAAAATCATCTGTAGCGGGAATCAAGCGTGCTGCAACAGTAGCTGAAATAAAGCACTACATTAATGGTACTCATTACTTTTTCCAATTTAGATTGTGATCTGTTTGTTATCTCAGAACCTTAAGATTTCTATTTGTTGTATCTTATGGTTTGCGGAACCTGTTTTTAAGCTTGTGGGTTTCTAAAAGATGTACTAAACTGCATGTGCTGAGTCTTGTCAAAATTCAGTGATAATTCATCTGCCTTGAGCCTTTGGACGATGTTTCCTAATGTTGCATTGGCTGTTTTCCTACACTTGTATCATCTACAAAAACGAAACAACTGCATATCTGAAACTGCGAGTGAAAGATCATTTTATGTACAACAAAAATAGCAGGGGACCCAAAGTATTCTTGTGGTACACCATGTGTGATTGTTGAGTGCCTATTGCCATGCGATTGATACGGAACTGTTACCAATTACTTTCTGTCATACACATAAGATAAAAACCACGAATCTGCTTTGTCTGCTATTCTGTAGTATTTTGCGTTAGGATATCCATGATTCACCCGATCAAAAGCATTAGCCAACTCACAACATATTCCCAGTGGCAGTACTTCTTATTTACTGAATATGTTCAGCTGATAGTCTCCGTCTCTAATTATAGAGTCGTCTAAAGGACATCAGATTCTCTTGCCCATTAGGTAGGAATACGTGGAACATTTTTATGTTGTCTGTCCCCGATAGTATCTCATTTCCTTCACAGATTCTTTCTAATGGAATTCTGGATGCCTCAAAGTAAAAGATGCGAAACACAGATAACAATTATAGCAACAGCCTTTTATTGTATCGCAGAGACAAATCTTATAATACTAGGAAGACAACATTAATCAAGTTAGCGGCTAAGGTATAAAGAATAATGGAATATTTCTTGTAGCAGATTTATGTTAGCAGAAACAACAGTCGTCTGCTTAACTGTTCAAAATTTTGCTGTCACAGGTAGCGGCACACACCACTCAAGTGTTGGATATCACTGCTACGAATTACGTGTATATGTGGAATCTTGTTTTTGATTTCAGGATACCTGAATATTATGACGAACTTACCATACAACGTACAGAAATCTGACGTGTTTCCTTCTCTGGTCAAAATTATGTACGATTTACACTATGTGACGACTGAAGGTTACAGTTGCTCTCAAATTCAAAGAAAAGCACATCTGCTTGTATTGTAAAAAATAAGCATTAACGAAAGATACTGTGATTGCCCTGGACGCCAGCGCAGTATCTGTCATTATTGTCGGCAAGTGTAATTTGTTAGCTGTATGCTTTCTTGAGTAAGTTTCTTGCTATAAATGGTTCTGTATTCGCTCAAGGCAGGCCCGAGAACATTTTCAGGCATTAACTGTAGCGTTCACGTCCAGCACTGCAGTGTGTGCGAAAAATTGAAACTACTGCATGGTTTGCATTCCGGCTGAAACTGTACATCTGTCTCCCTTTGTCTGGGTGACCCGGTTGCAAAATAGGAGGGAAGGCAACAACGTACCGTCCGCAGTAGGGCCACACATAGTGAAGCATTGCGGTGTTCATAGTAGCCTTCGGGATCATAGCTGCATTGCTCAAATAAATGAGCCGTTTTTATTAGTGGAGCATAAAAATTAGACAACTAGATCGGTGTTACCGACATTTTACTTCCGAGACGGAAACTGCGGAGCTCTACCTTCCCAACTCTGTTTTTCCGTGATTTAACAGCTGTTAAATATAACACGGTGCCATATCTTATGGGATTTATCTGCAGTTGATTTAGGATGTGATTCAAAGTCTGCAAACATTTCCATATACACACTGATTGGCTGATCAAAACAAAATAAAGCAATAATGAAGTATTTCCCTTCAAGTTCCAGAGCGATATCTTCATCGCTGAGTGTGTAGCATATTTAGTTTGCCTACTGCTACTCATTCGATACTACGTTTTCCATTGTTAATGCAGTGTCCGACCATTCCGTTAAAAGCGCCGGAAACAGCAGACTTTCAGCTTCTGAGGTTTATTTTACACCTGCCAGAAGCTGAGAAGCGGCCACAAGAGGTAACGTGTGTTGCTGCGGGAAGGTCCGACCCCCGCCAGTCTGTCCCCCCACCCAGAGTTGCCGCTCCCTTCTCCTCTCTCCCTCCCCGCCATGTCGTTTCTTCTTGCCTGTGGCCGGCAAACTCTCACGCTCAACCAGCTTACGGTTACCTGCTCGTCGGCGGACCAATGGCAGCGCTGGAAGCAACAGGTGCTACGACCAATAGGCGTAGATACCGGCCCAAAGAGCTCCGCCCGCAAAGATATCCACATCGGACGGAGCGGGCTCAGCTTCGCGTGATTGTGCCACTTACGGCTTTCGAAATATGTCATAGAAAATATTCCAGGAACAGTGAAGTGTTCTTTAAATATTGAAAAATACGATGAAAATCCAAGTAGCTGGTTTTAGCTACCACGTTTGATTTCATTGTTTGAAAAAAATTCAGAAAGTGTAGAAAACCCTTCTTCTTTCTTGTGCCATATCCGTATATCTTTCGTTGTTTAAGTAGCACATATTTCTCCTTTTTTAAAATCACGAAGTTGCAAAAGTATGGAAATAATGAGGCAGTCGTAACCAATTTAAGCAACTGAATGTATCATATGTAAAATCTAGGACTGAAGGTCATTTTTCAGTGCCTTCTTTTCCAGTCTGTTATCTCTTAATCCTTTTCCTTCATTTCAGCAACGTAAGTGCATTAACCCCGCTTGTGGAATCTGTAACGCGCTTCGAAATTGTACGACTGGCTGTTGATCATTTCTTACCGGAGCGTATAGAGCGGAGCATATCTTTGACGTGGACTCTTTGGCTCACCTTTCCTACCTGGCTCAGCAGTCTTCGCAAGACTTTCGGCCGAGCGTTTAGTTCCGAAGGTGTGCAGGCACAGACTTAAAGTAATTTTCAAACGGTGGATCAACTTGGTCATTCAATATCTAATTCTCCTGTGTTCCTCAATAAATAACTGTTTTTCGAAGTGACATGTAATTTTTGTGTTTATATACACGTGCACTGGATGTCGAGTGTTTGCCGTAGTGTGTGTTAACGCAGACGAGAAGTTAACTTCATCGGTGCTTTGTATCTAAGTCATTTACTGGGTGTGCGTATGTGTGAATTAGTCAACGTTTCGTCTCGAAGCTGTATAAATTGAAAAGTGGTGTGAAGAACTTGTGATATTTGTGTAAGAGCTGCCGCCCATTTCGTAGCATGTAATGCAGTATTTCGTCGCAGCTTGGCACCTGTGTAACATGGTGAATATACCTTAGTTGTATCGTACCAGTTTTATATGTAGTCCACTTATGTGTATTTTGCTCACACTTACTAAGGCTCGATTTCTCATTACGTTTACCGATACGAGCGGTTAAAAATAATCTTTTAATTACGTTTTCCCGTTCTTAATTGCCGTCCACGCTGTGTAATAGACTGTTAGGACTTCACTTTCCAATTTACATGTGACCGATAGGGCATCCTAAATTTACTTCACAAGTTAATCCTTGCGGCGCTGGTTAAATTGTACTTCCGGTATGCAGAAGTATGTGTTTGACTCCAACGTGCAAAGATGCTATGCCAGACACGGAGTGTTAAGTAAGTAATTTACACGAATATCCGGCAGGTGACCACTGTGTTTCCTGTTTAGTGCATTTCTGATATTAGAAGTACGCAATGAAATGTCGCTCAGAAGTAAATAGATTCCGATAAATTATTATTGAACCGTATTATAGAGACCACCGCTTACTTTTAGTCCCTAAGTTTTGCAACTGGTGTCATTTCTTCACGCAAGGAACTAGGAATTGGCTCAGATATCCGTAGTAAACTAATTACATCTGAAATGGTTACATATAAGTAAGGGGATGATCATACCTAGCTGTAGTTTTGAGGTGCAACATAAATTTTAATCTTGCCGTATTTTGTTGTACCCGTATTAGAGATACTGTATTACCGCTTGCCATTACCACAGATTCTGAAACGTATTCCTGTTACTTATAGTACCGTTAGACTTTGGGTTTCAGACAATTTTCAGTCGCTATGATACTCTATTGGTAGTTCCCTTTTAATGTTTTTCCTAAACTATCGGTGTTTTCTGAAGTGTGCTCGTTGCAGATCACAAGTTTGTTTCCCATTCGTATTGTTAGAAAATAACTTTGAACAGGGAAAGAAAACGTGTGTAAGCTGAATACGTCACACCATATGGAAACTGTTCGTAGACGTTGGATTTGTCTCCTGGATACACTATCACAAGCCTGTATCATCTTTTACGTATAAGCGCCAAGCAACCTAACAAACTTGAAAATACTCGTGAGCTGGTTTGTTAAGTTTCAAAAAAGTGGAATGCGTACTGTAGGCGTGATCGCGTCGGTGAAGTTCACGCAGAGGACGTTGGCATCGCTTCAGTGGCGCCGCTTGGTGTGTGGTGGAACGGCGAGTTCCATCTGGTTCCCCTGCGTCCGCGATGGTCCAAGTCTGTGTACGGTTGGTGCCGTTTCGTAGAATTTGGTGAGGACTAAGTCGTAACCGTGTACAGTTTTATTTGGCGAAATTCGTCCTTAGGCGCGTCATTTGACCTTACGTAGAACCATAGACTCAGTGTCATCGTATATTAAATAGATTGCAAAAAATACATATCATTCCACGCTGGTCGTAGCGCAGAGGAATGGCAGAACGCATAGACATTGCCGGTTCATTTTTATGTAATGTAGTGGTTTGTTTCTTGTTTCATATTCATTTGCTGCAGAATGTTTTCCTGCTTCTGTTGCTAGCATCTCTAATGGACCAAACTCAGTTTGATACATAAAAGAGTTGGCCAGGTGAGCAAATAATAATAAAAAAAAGTTGGTCAGGATAAGGAACCGCCGGTCTTGTTCACAGATCCCCTGGGTGTTGTTTTTTATCTGCATTGATCATTAAACTTCCTGGTATGGTAAATATCAAAAAGCAGACAAGATTGGAAAAAGTTGTTACTACGTCACGTGTTCTGCACTGAGTAGCAGCGTTGATTATTAATTCTTAAGATTTTTTCTGGGTCCGTGTTGAGACTGGTTTAATGGCTGCACAGTTTCGTATAACTTCCTGCACTCCACTAAAAGTTGTAGAAACAAACGGTCTGGTCATCCTTGCGCACATTGACTGTTGTTGTACCTAGAGCATAATGACAATCGTTTAGAGTTCGGAATACCGTACTCTATACATATTAAGTTGTTAGCACTGGTAAAATTGATACTGCAATGTATTCTTTATGTATATGAAAGTGACTTGGGCTTCACCTGCCGACTCAGATAACTAAGCTTTATGTGACTGGGACAGTAGTATTAGGGCTGTGGCGTACTTTCTTAC
Organism: Schistocerca cancellata; assembly: GCF_023864275.1. Classification (NCBI taxonomy): domain Eukaryota; kingdom Metazoa; phylum Arthropoda; class Insecta; order Orthoptera; family Acrididae; genus Schistocerca; species Schistocerca cancellata. The sequence goes on along the minus strand of NC_064632.1, from coordinate 225,556,677 downwards.
TATGTTGCGAATTCATTGCCTGTGGTTAGGAGTGTAATGGCCAGTTATTGAGATTTAACACGTATCTGAATGACTTGTCAGCCGAAAATGATACTGAACGTGTGAGCATTTGAAAACTCCAAAATTATCTTTGGTAGGGGGTGGGGATAGTGATATTCATACTACATTTGACTGCTATTATTCATGGTTGACAAATACTTACTGTACAAAAAAACTTCAGTAAATAAGCTATTACAGTCTTATTTATCGCCGCCATCAAAGTTCTTCATACGCCTCTCCGTAAGCCGTTAATGTAGCAAAACTAGTGATAATCGTAATATGTTTACTAGATATCTTGACTGCACTCTTCTGAAACATTTCGCCAGATTTTTATGTACACAGTCGCCGTTAGAAATATTACTAGCTGTGAATTACCGATCTGTTTTTCTAGTTTTTTTAGTCGAGTCAAGGTTACTAATTTTTAGTAATCAACGATTTTCCAAGTACATTTTAATTTTATTGCCGCCTTCTGTAATGGAATAAGCACTGCACTTACGGAAGTCAGTGTGGAGTTACAAATAAGTGTCGAGTATTTTGAGAGGTGGTAGTACCGATCAATACAAGGGAAAAAAATCAAACGTGGACTCTGAAATGCGTACCTTAAGTTATGAGCATCTGTTCAGTAGAAAAGTAGTTTCACAGTATCTGAAATGAAAAACTGCTCATTGCTGTTAGTTATGAATGTGTATTGGGCTTTTTTCCCGTGTTTTGGTGGATACTCTGAAAACACGAGGCACTTTATTTATTACCCTGTATATTCCTACCATTTAACAAATTTCATAACTCAAGTGTTTTTTTCGTATCTTGTGTACAAATAGACGCTGTAGCTTTCCGCGATATCTACCCGATATATTTTCCAAGTGAATAAAAATGTAGAAACCCCTGTAATGTTTGTGTTTCATTCATTCTTTGTATATTTTGATAAATTGTTATCTAGCCACCGATAACAGTTCTAAAAGTTACTGTATCTGTCTACTGTCTGATATATCTTCTTCACCTGCTTCGGCTATTGCTGATTCACAAGAATAGTGCTTAGAGGTACTCTTGTCGTCCCCTGTAAGCTGTGCCGTAGCCAATAAAAATACGTACAGTTTGCGAGTTAGCTGGGGAACACGTGCTGTTACTGTTCCTCTCTTACGTAGCATTTCACCTGCATGAAGGTGCGTTGCTGTGATGACATTCTTTATGCTCATGCCATTGCAAATATCTTCATATAGTTACCAAATTTGTGCTTCGTTTCCCTATGATAAAAATACGATGTGCTGATTACTAGCTGGTTAACAGCTGCCAAGCTAGAACAGCCTTCTCTTTTTTTTACCGTGCCCTATACGAATCAGGGATTTGTGGTCTAGTTCAAACGCACGTAGGCCTACTACGATAATTAACCTACCGCCTGGCTGGGAGAATTACAAACTAAGAAATAATCTTCGTGCGCATTCATGTCCTCGTTTTAAGTAATCATTTCGTGGTTCTTGTCGTCGGGCAGATCGTGACTTGGGCTTCACCTGCCGACTCGGATAACAAAGCTTGATGAGACTGGGACAGCAGACGACGCTGTTCAGCTGTACTCTGCTTCCCACGGCCCGTTGCATTTTTTGCTCGGTAAATAAAGTTAAAATTTTGAGCTTCTGGTAGGGCCTCACGGTAGTTTCTCACTTTTTGTTTTTGTTAACTTTTATTTGCACCACACATTATCTGACACCCCATTATCTGACGCCTTGCAACATCTAAAATTGTGATAGTTAGTGCCACATCTCAACCTCTTTCGTTACTACAGTAGTCAGTTTATTGCCATGTGCCCTGTGTTTATAGCTGCCAATTTTCCCTACCGTCATAAAAGTCAAGACGCACAGTAGTAGTCTGACAAATTGCATCGTTATTTACAGACTGCATTGGTTTAGAAAACAGTTTCGCACAACGTAAGTATTGCACATGGTAAATAATTTTATTGCGTGATATGCAGACGTATTGATTCTTCTTGCATTTTTAGGCGCATAGTCGAACTATACTTCACTACGTTCTAAGCAGTTATCTTCCAGACAGGAAACTGATCAATTACCTCTTAATTATGCATAGAGCCTTAAAATTAGTTGTAGGTTCTAAAACATAGGCGTTAGAGTGATAGAGGCTTATAATTTTAGTCTGCGTGGCCCTGAAAATTCTTATTGGGGTACTACTGTTTTGTATATAGCTTCTCACTCGAGAAGTGAAATTTTCGATGCATGTTCTATGATATATTGTTTTCAGTGTTTATTATGCACTGTAAAAATTACTGCACCGGTAGTTCCAAGAGTCGCCAGGTGTCTTCTTCTGTTGTTCCTGAAGATTTTACAGCTTTGTTATGAAGGTAAATGGAAGGAATCATTACAAGTAAAAAAATACGATCTCTGTTACGTCGTGATTCAATAAAAAGTACGTTTGACCCCGCATCATAATTCAAATCTTGTGTAAATAATGTGTGCTCTAGGGTAACCACCGATTACTTCGGTAGCTGCTACTATATTTATTGACGAGGGCAACAGAAGCCGAGTAGTCGATATTACAAGTAGTTGTAGTTGACATAATGAAAGAAGTCCCTACTTTTTGATACCGTTCCTAGTAGCGGGTTGGAGACCAACATTGATTTGATTTTATTTGTTCATCCAGGGATCATTTCGCAATGATATAGGAGTTGTTATAACGCAGTGAAAAATACATAGCTCAAAATATACATTAGTAAAGAATATATAGGATGATTTTATGAGGATTGGAGAGGTATTAGGCAGCGGAATATTCTTCTGCTCTCAGGAATTTTAAATAGCGCGGCAATATCTGCGGCCATGAATATATCTACGTTTTCTTTCTGCTTTCTTTAAGTCGTGAACTGTACGAACCTGTACTTTTCGCTTCGAAATATGTCCAAACTAGGCTGCTGTCCTATATTTCATTCTGGATAAGATTTAAAGATATATGACCCATATCGACAATCATTTTTTGGGTACATGACCGGTTTATGAACAGTTAGTTAAATCATCTGGTGTAAAAAAATAAAATCACTTTTTCATCTACTATCATCACCCGAATGTTGTGACGGAACCAAGGGTTCCGTGTCAAAACAGTAAAGGGGACAAAAATTCCTTAACAGCCGTTCCCCATTGCTGCGCGACCAGCAACACAATCAAGAAAACTATGTAATAGTAAAACACTAGCCGGGAGAATGACCTCCGATGATTGATTTTATTTTTTACACCAGATGATAGAACTGTAACTGTTCCGAAACCAGTCATGTATCCCATAAGAGATTGTGGATTAAGGAGCTGTACTGCTGTTTTTGCTTTTCAAAAAGGACTCTCACAGTTGCGGCTGCCCCATAAGAACAACTCTTAATCTGAATGTGATGGATTGACTTTGTTGTCGGTAAATACACTGTCTGCGTTAGTAACTTAAGGTGTGACCAAGGCTTACACCAATTTATTTTGTGGTTAAAAATGTTATAATTATTAGCAGTTGCAAAGTGCAGACATTCGCGCCGTAGTTCCAACGCGGTTGCTGGGTTGTGAATAGATGAACAGAGTCCGTTGCTCAATTAGAAACATTCTGTAAACACAAAAAGGTTCCCATCGTAGTCGATGGTATTAGTGGTTAAGGATAACGATTAGCCTGTTCGTGAGTAAGGTATGTAATTTCTGATGGAAATCATTGAGACGAAGCGAAATGTCTGTTGGCGGCGGACTTGGCAGATGTTCGGTTGTGACCTTGATGAAGGTCCCGTGCAATGATTCGCGATATTTCAGCACCAAAATCTGGTTGACTGGGCTTGTATTGAAAGCAATTGACTACACGAAACTTCCTGGCAGGTTAAAGCTGTGTGCCGGACCGAGACTCGAACTCGGGACCTTTGCCTTTCGCGGGCAAGTGCTCTATCAACTGAGCTATCCAAGCACGAATCACGCCCCGTCCTCACAGCTTTACTTCTGCCAGTACCTCGTCTCCTACCTTCCAAACTTTACAGAAGCTCTCCTGCGAACCTTGCAGAACTAGCACTCCTGAAAGAAAGGATACTGCGTAGACATGGCTTAGCCACAGCCGCTGCAGAGGGAAAATCTCATTTTGGAATTGACTACACGATTAACGAGACACAATTGGCGTCCAACAGTTCACTCAAATACTCAGGTGTAACAAAGGGAGGGAATAGGAAGAGAAACGATTGCAGGTTCAGTCGTAGGTAAAGCAGTTAAAACGTTAATACGCTTGGAAACTGCGATTTGTCAACGAGAGAGATTGCTTTCAAGGCACTTGTACGGCTTACGATGAGGTACTGCATAGAGTGGAGCGCATATCAGATGGGACTAACAGCGCGTAAGGAGAGTAAATAAAGCAGTGAGAGCAGCACGAGTGGTCGAATAGGCTTGTTAGAATTGCCGGGGGTATAAAAGAATTTGCTATTAAAAACTGAAGCAGCACACACACACACACACACACACACGTTTTGATGTAGCCCTTCCATTAGTCTGTCTTGTGTAACCTGCATCCTTTTGCGTCTGTGCACTGTACTCAGGTCTCCGTTCCACTGCCCCCACCCCCATCCCTTTCTCCCTACACACGCTCTTCTTTCAACAATCAGATTTACATGTCGTCTCAGATGTTCCTATTGACGTATCCTTTTAATCGAGTTGCGCCATAAACTTTCTCCCCAGTTCGGTTTAGTACCTCGTCAGTAATTACTCGATTTACCCATCTCATCTTCCTGAAACACCAGATTTCAAATTATTCTAGTTCCGTCTCGTGTCTATCATTAACGTTTTACTTCCATATAATGCTACACTCGACAAATACTCTCAAGAAAATACGTCGTGACACTTCAATTTATATTAGACATTAACATCTCTCTGTTGACTTCCCCATCGTATAGTGTCCATGGAAAGCGCAAGGGTTTCCAGTCGGACGGCAGAATTTGAATACGGCGACGTTTCAGAGACTGTCTTCTGGCGAATATCAGTCTTCGAAACGTCTCGATGTTTCAGCACTGCCTCTTGGCTGATAACTAGAGTGCTTTTCATCAACATATCTGTGTCAGAAAAGCTTTTCTTGCTGTGCCCTCTTTCCATCTGATGTATTCAGTTATTTTCGCTTCAAATAGCCGACATTCTGTACTACTTTCAAAGTTTCATCTCCTGATGTAATCGTCAGCATCAGCGAAGTTCTTTCAGATACACACCATCAGCCTTGTTTTACTTCTGCTTACTTACAGCCTCTTTTCAGAACCTTATCCATTCCGTTCAGCTAACATTCAAAGCCCTTCGCTGCGTCTTACAGAATTGCAATATCGTCGTTTACCACAAAGGTTTGACTTTTTCTCCCTGAACTCCAATTCTCTGTCCAAAGTTCTCCTTGGTTCCCTTAACTGCTTGATCGATGTACGGTGTATGAATAACATGATACTCTACAGCTCTGCCGTATACATGTTAATCGTGAAGGCGTACAAAATTTCGGAGGTTTTTTTTTTTAGTCGTTAGATAGCCTTGGGCATCGGTGGCCAGATATACAGTAATTGCAGGTGGTTTTATTTCTTGCTCCCCACTCATCTTTGTATCTGTATTGCACTAAAAATGTCTGCACAACAGTGCAGATGTCGAGGGTGTACGATGTGTCTCCTGTTTGGAAATAAACTTGTTCCATTCACTCACGGTAAATATTGTTCGGCATCAGTAATGCCCACTACTCTTCGTCCTGAAGCTTGCATTCAGCACTGCACGATTCCGTCTCTGATTTCTTTTTCCGGTAGCTTGAATTTACGTTAAGTGATACACAGTAGTACTGATAGGTTTACTGATGATTTGCTCGACGTGTACCTTGTGTGTGGGTTCATCGGGCGCAGTGAAGTAGCGGCGTAACCACACTGTTGAGCTGCTCTTGCAGTGAAGGCCACCGCGAAGTGTACATGTGTCATCTGAGGGAATTACAATCAACTGAACACCCTTAGCTGCTTACAGGCGTTGACATACGTCAACGGGGACAGATGAAAATGTGTGCCCCGACCGGGACTCGAACCCGGGATCTCCTGCTTACATGGCAGACGCTCTATCCATCTGAGCCACCGAGGACACAGAGGATAGCGCCACTGCAGGGATTTATCTATATATGGTTAAGGCTCACCGGCCACTTGACCATCTTCTTCTGTGCGAATGCACAAACAGTGTCCGAACTCTTACGGGAATCGGCAACGCGCCGCGAGTAATGAGTATAATGGGCGGGGGCACTACGAATGTAGTGCGGGACAATACGTTGAGAATGTGGGTTTCGCGGGAGGCGTGCCAGAGATAAGTCCCTGCAGTCACACTATCCTCTGTGTCCTCGGTGGCCCAGATGGATAGAGCGTCTGCCATGTAAGCAGGAGATCCCGGGTTAGAGTCCCGGTCGGGGCACACATTTTCATCTGTCCCCGTTGACGTATGTCAACGCCTGTAAGTAGCGAAGGGTGTTCAGTTGATTGTAATTTCATTCTAACGAGCTGCATGGTTACCATCTTAGTAAATATATCATCTGAGGGATGTTGCGTTAATCTGCGTTGTGAGGTATACGTTTTGGTGATAGCTTATTAGAGGCCTTTTCACTGTTGCGAAACTGTTTTGACAGGAACAGTGCTCATCGTGGGTGACAAACCGTTACAGCTCTTTATAACGAACCATAGAGCCTGTAGGGTTCCTTATACTAACATACCCAGAAAATTCTCTTGAACAACCTCTTAAATTTAGTTGATGAGGTTCCTGTTCACCCTGGTCATGGCTGGAGAATCTCAGTAGTTTTTACCGTGAAAAATATCATCTGCAAAGTGCAAGCAGTAATTATGGAAAAAGATGATACCGAAGAAGCAGATATTTGTAGAGAGAGAACCCATCTTTGAACTATTGAGATAATGCGCCTACAGCCATAGTGACGAGGGTGATGATTGTTAAAATAATCCCCCAATTAGGACCTTTACTTATAAAATAGTTGTGTGGGGTGCCCGTCTGTAACGGCGGGAGACGCGGCGGCAGTTTGGGCAGCCGTTCGTGAGCGCAGGTAGTGTGTGTGTGGCGTCCTCCGTCCAGGTAGCTGGTAGGGGGTAGGGATAGGGCAGGGGTGCATTGTGCCGGCATTGTGCGCGTCCCCCCGGCAGCTGGGCTGCAGAATGGAGCGGTTTCCCTCTCCCTGAGCAACAGCTGCACCTCGGCCGCGCGAGTACATTGTGAGCTCCGGCCGAGCCGCCGCGTACCGCGTGTGATGCACGCTGGTCTGGTATGGCAAAGCTCGCTGCCATCCTCCGTGAGTCCAGTTTCTTCTCGTTTGTTCACGTGTGCTGCACCGAATCTTCTCTGGAGTTGCTTCGTCAGCATCGAGAACAAGAGACAGAACGGGGCGCAGGCGGGGTAAGTGGCTGCAGTAAACAACTGTTGCTCTGGGAACGTCCTGTGTTGCACCACATGTTTTAAAACACGTTCCGCGCGGTTCTTTCGTGGTTGATGGGCAGCTGATCTTTTTCAGATACAGTTGTCCATGTTTCATCGTCTCCAGGTCATAGCAGAAGTGCACTCATTTCCGCATATTTGAAAATATGTCTGTAGTCGCTATGCTGGGGAGCGTAGAATAACTTTTGTATAATTACTTCCTTCTCTTGAACGTTTTACTGCTACATTTGGACATGGGTGGAACCTTTCACAACGTTTAAATATCCATCCTTGAACGTGACGATATTGTGGCTAGACTGCATAATCTATTGATGTAGGATGTAATATAGATTCGTGTGTGATAGTATGTCTCCCCCTCGAAAACGTGAATGACGACACAGTGTTCTGTCTACGTTCGCTCAGTGTTTAACTTATTTGTAAATAAGGAACTGCATCATAAACTCAGGAGAGATCTGTTACGTAATAGACTAATTTCCGAAGAGTGTTTCGCGCCATCGTGTATACATTTGTTGTTGTTGACAGTCCGAAAACTAGTTGGATGGAGCTCTCCGCGCTACTCTAACCTGTGGAAGCCTGTTCGTCTCTGAATAACTACTTCAACCTACACCCATCTGAACGTACACAGTGTGTATGTCGTACGTTAGCTATAAAAAATGCAGGGGATGGTGCACTGCTCAACTCCTACACGTAAATTTTCCCGGTACTTAGTGCTTGACAAGCGTATCTGATATAAGCAGTAGTCGGAATGAAATTCATTCTCTCCCTCTCCGAAAAAGCTTGGTGCTGCTGAAGACACACCTTAGTATTCAGACACCTGCGCCGGACGTTACACGACAATTTGAACTCCGAAGCTGTGAGCTGTGACGTACTAGAGCCGACATTACTGTTACCTGTGCCAGTGATCTTCCTGCTCGTGCTGCTACTTCGCGCCAACCCCTCGGTCGCGCGACCTTCCGTAGCCGTCATTACCCATTTTAGACATGGTCTCAGCATTAGCTGCACTCTGTGCCTTACTCCATGTATAATAATTTACATAAAAGTACATTGCGTCATACGTCGTTCATTACATCCAAGTTACATTAAATAATAAACGATTGAGGCCGGTTGTTTCCGCCCTCAGATTATCACACGTCAGCAACGACTGATAAAATTTCAGGCGTAAGTTTGGGAGGCAAGAACGGAACAATTGAGCGGCCCAGTGCGTATTCAGAAGCTAATCTCGTACTTAGGTCTGCATTGTGAGCGCAGGTAGGCGAAAATCAGTGCGCTGTGGTGCGTGCACAATGCGCACCCCCCCCCCCCCCCCCAATCCCCACAGCGCCATCCTCGTTTTTCCCATGGTGCGTGGGATGAATGACATTCTGAACAATTCAATATAATGCTTACAACGTTTTTGTTACGGATGTATCAAGGAAAATGTTTCTTGACTCGTCTTGAAACGTGTTTTCTCGAAATTATAAGTGTTTCCTTGAGGGAAATGTTAACGTTGTTTCTGTTTGTATGTTGATGCACGAATCGACACATTGAAAATCCTCTCCCAACGAAAGTAAAAGTTATGAGCATAATTCGTTTCTGCTGTCTGGATTTCATTCGTGACACAGTTAACATTATCTTCGGAAGGACGAGATTAAAATACTTCGACAGCTGTGGAGCATGCTTTCCACCTTTGTGTTGATGGGTACCACGTGCTTGATGTTACGCTTAGAAGACCAAATTTCTTAAAGGGTTGCGAGAAAGTGCAAGAGCAGCCACCACTAAACCTTTTGCCAGGTAGAATGAGATTGATGGCGAGGGGAGGTGTCAGTTTCTCTAGGCTTCGGAATTCTGCATTTTATCATCAGCGTTTGGCTTACTTTACTTTCGGTCCTCAACAATCATATATTCCACCAACAGCATTTTTCGGAACATAACAAACCATCCGTAAGTTCACGCTCTGTAGCCAGCAGTAGCTTTTTTCCAATTAAAGTATCAACTTGCATGTTGGGAGCCATGCAGAAGCGTCACATCCACCACGACATAATGCATCAACAGGGCAGATGACGTCAGTGTGTGTAAATCCTTCTGCCAGTATATCGCTTGAACCTGATTCATTGCTTTGCCGGCCATGAAAATCTACGAACGCAGTCACGCAAAAGTACCCGTAATCGTCTTCTGCATGCAGTTTCTGTTGCCGTAGCGTCAACACGTTAGTGGCATTGCCTGTGAATGGCGTGGAAAAAGATAAATTACTCGCATGTTCTGACACGAACTGGCGAATTCTAAGTTCGGGAAGCGTTTGGCATTAAGCCCTTGCTTAAGCCAAGCACAAATCTTGTCCACACTATACAGCCTGGTTTCATTTTTAATTTTTCACATTAAGTTTGCTGAATGCTGGGATTAGTTTCACACCGTCAAGTCAAATACACACCATTGGAAAAACGTACAGATGCAGAACAAGGCTATCAAATTTTTGGGCATAGCACAACTTGCAAAGTTTGAGCAGCTGTCAGTAGGGTATTCGGTCATTAAAACCCCGCGGATGTCACGCGAAGTCTCTAGGAACACGGTTTTCGCACATTTAACAGAAGAGCTACCAGCAGTATTAGTAACTGCAACATCTTATAAACTCGAGTACTAATGCGAGGAGTAATGTTAATATATTCAAGGTCGTTGGTAAAAGCAGCTGGGATGGGCGAAGAGTGTGTGCCAAGTACATCGGAACACGGGGTTCATATAGCAGCTGTAACGTATTGGTCTGTTTCCTGAAAGCTATTGGTGGATGCCGGCGGAATATCTCGCAAATCTTTGTGAACATTGAACTGGGTGAGAGCTTTTTCGTCATTTTACGGTAAACTCACATTCATCACCTCCACACAGTTCTGTAGACTTGCTGTCAACGTATAATTAAAAACCAGAGGAAAAACTAGAAACTTATCGTCAGGTTTTTTTTGTAGAAAAGTTCGCATATTTTCTTGTTTAGTTGGACAAATTTGTTATTGTATTTATTTGTTTTGTAGATCATAACATGAGTAAAAACAGCTGCTTCTTTCTTTCTTTCTCTCTCTCTCTCTCTACCCATAGACGTTTCGGCGATGATTAATCGTCAGTGGGTTTTCCTTTATTTTACTTAACAGTAGACTTGGTTGTTCACGTGCTGTCTTCTGTAGTACTGGTGGCATTTTAATAGACTGCCATTTGTTATTTTGTTGGTCGTGTTTGCGCTTTTCACGTTGTCACAACTGCATAAACTGTGTGACAAATAAGCGTTGTTTCATTGTTTTACGAATATTAGATGAATGTGTAGTATTTGGAATATAGTTAAGTTTGTGGCAAACTGTGTGTACTGCCGAAGACAGCGACATGAAAAGCAAAGGTGTTGAATGGAATACGGGGAAAACCGTAGATGGTGGTATAACATGTATTGGTAACGAAAGAAGGGAAATAGTTGCTTTTTCTCAAGGCGTAATAACAAAGAAATCATGTGAAGTAGAAATATTGAACCTTAATCGGATTGAAGTGTTGGAGAAAAATCAGTCCGAGGAGGCAAAGAAAACGATTACTGAGATAAGAGATTATTTGTGCCATGTTCTGAAAAATAGTTCCCCAGAAAAGTAAAAGCTAGAAATGGTTTCGTGAAGAGACGTTTGTTGAAACTGCCGTCAGTTCTGTTTTTTTGAACGACCTTGGTTTGCTCGTAGTGTATTGGGAAGGGGAGGGGGGAGGAAGGCGCGCCATAGTAAAACTGCTTCAGTTCCTGGCTGATGCGAACTGTCAAGAGACGATAATTCAGCTTGGCTTTGCCTGCAGTATAACTGCTGTGGTCATTTCTCCACCTTGGCACTAGAAGTATTTCTGCGGGGGGCCTGCACCAGGAACGGACGTGTACACAGCGTAGAATGAAGCATTGTGCGTCCGTGAGATTTCCGCTGCGTCCCATCTGTGGGAAGTGGCTTTATACTGTCCCGAGGCTAGTCACGTCACGGCACGTTGCGGGCGCGTTCACCAGCAGCGACGACTAGAAGTTATATTTCTTCAAATCTGTAGTTGTGAGTTAAAGTTTGGTTGGTGAGGACAGAAGTGATATGCTTCAATTTTTGATTGACAGCTTTCACGATTTAGAGGTAGCACTGTTGTTCAGGCTATTATATTCAATAAACATACTCAGCTAATTCAAATTTGCGATAGTGTCTAGAAAGTCCAACATCCTGGCGTCTCTTTCAGACGATTTAGCAAACTAAAGAACAGTCAAATTACAAGACCCTGCAGGATTCGATCCTGCGACCGTAGCAGCCACGCGGTTCCGGACTGAAGCGCCTAGAACCGCGACCGGCTGCAGTTTCTTGCCACCGCTGTCACAAAATACTGGAAAAAAAGTGAATAGTTACTGCCGGACAGGTTTTGGAGCAGGATCCAAAGAGTTCAGAATAATTTCGACAACATGATCCTCCTCGTCTCCCATACTTTTGCTTCGTCCTATCTTAATAGACCAGTTGGAGCCAGTGGTGGCTGACAGGAACAGCCAGTTGTGTTATTGGCAAACGCTGGAATGCAACTTAATAATGTGCATGTAAAGGCTACTAAAATCAGTAAGTCATTTTTACTTAGTCTCTTAACTTGCAGTAGGTTCAACGCTCCGCCATAGACAAGGTAGATTAATTGACTTTAGTCTTCATAAACGTTCTCGCGCACTACATCGCGTATTCCTTTACCCCCCTCCCACTCCCCACTCCCATGTTGGGGTAGAGGGGTGTGTGGGTCGTAATGAATACTATTAATTAAATCAACGTCCGTCGCTCTTATTTTATGGTTTTCCTAGTTATCGCAAATAATTTCGGGCGAATGCTGGGACGGTTCTCTACCACAGCCATTATCCTTCTTCCCCTATACGAGGTTTTTGTTGGCTCCTAATCGAGATAAATACTAAGTTTCCTGCAGCGAGTAATTCTGCGAGAACAGCTTAGTTTTGGCAGTCACATTGATTCGTTTATCTATGGAAGCAACGGCGTCGGCCATGGTCCATTTCTATTGCTCCCTTAAGAATGTAGAAAAGCGGTAGCTAATCCTCTTCTGGACACTGCGCAATGTACGAATTGTTTTTATGGCTGCTCGTTCCGTTTCCCTTTTGCCCTTGAAATATATTTCGGTACTCGCTGGTGACCTTGTTTCCGCTGCAGACGCGTGGGACGGCGTAGTCGGGTAGCAGTGCGTTGAAGAATTTAATCACAGCGTGCTAACAACTGTCTTTACAGTGATAACATTTTATGAAACTTCCTGGCAGATTAAAACTGTGTGCCGGACCGAGACTCGAACTCGGGACCTTTGCCTTTAGCGGGCAAGTGCTCCACCGACTGAGCTACCCAAGCACGACTCCCACCCCGTCCTCACAGCTTTAATTCCGCCAGTACCTCGTCTCCTACCTTCCAAACTTCACAGAAGCTCTCCTGCGAACCTTGCAGAAGTAGCACTCCTGGAAGAAAGGATATTGCGGAGACATGGCTTAGCCACAGCCTGGGGGATGTTTCTAAAATGAAATTTTCACTCTACAGCGGAGTGTGCGCTGATATGAAACTTCCTGGCAGATTAAAACTGTGTTCGAGTCTCGGTCCGGCACACAGTTTTAATCTGCCAGGAAGTTTCATATCAGTAGTAGATGTTCTGATAACTTTTGATCACATTGTTTGGCAATTACGTAAATTTACACATAAAATAGTAAATTAACACATAAAATAGTAATTTTAGTAAACAGCTGTTTGACTGGGGAAACTTCGCGATCATAATTTAATCGTGAATATCCTGCAGTAACTGTGGTGCAAGCGTGGGCTACAAACATGCAATGTCAGTATTTTTCCCGCTGAGCAAATAAACTAGTGACGACCCCTAGAGAAAATCTGCTGTTTGTGATCGTAATCGCCGTGTTCGGGACAACTACGAATGCTATCCGTAATGACACCGATACGCATAGTAGACAAAAAACACGGTAGTGTAGTGTGACAGGGTGTTTTTTAATGTATCACGTAGTAGCTTTCTTCTTTTCCTTGACACAAGAAGTGGGTGTTTTATTAGGCAAATCATATCTTCGTAGTCATTGTGTGAATTAATATATTCAGAACTAAATAACGGATTATTTTTTTATTTAATTGTGAAGAATGTATTAAATTATCTGTTGAAATCCGATATTTGATTTTTCTAATTGTGATTCCGTGAGATGAGATGTAGTGCATCATTCTTACAAGGAAGACTCACCATCGCACCCCACCCCATTCAGCGGCAAAATGGTCCAGTGGACAGCCCGTCATAAACTGAACACACATCAAGCATCAAAACAGGAAGAAGGTGTACTGAATTGTGAAAAAGGAAAACCGGAACAGGAAACCGTCCACGTGCAAGATGTGCAATATCGAGGGAATTTGTATAGCCGATGGGTCGTGGTCAGGTGGCCATGGTGTTGGACTGCGAAGGGGGAGGTCCGTGTTCAGATCTTCCTCGTACCCCGTTTTTTCATAAAATTATGAACTGTCCAGTTGTTAGCACGCTGTTAGTGACGTGTCTGTTCGCTGTATTTAAATTTGTGTGTATATCGTGGTGTGTGTAACGTTCGTTTGCAACCGCAAGGTGTAAGGAAGAGGCCTCCCGACGTACGACGCTCCTATTTGTTCTGCACAAGTACCACATGTTATGGCTCCTGCGTTCCGTTTTGGTAATCTTGACCCGTGAATTCTTTGGTTGTAACACAGTTCGCACCAGTTCATTCGTTGTTTTCATTTCTGTGAGAGGCCTACGCGGCATCTCTCCTGCTTTCGCTGTTCATCGCATTTACTTGTGACTGTAACATTTTCTTACTACATGACTCGTCATAATCAGTGTATGGTATGACAATTGGCAATACTACAGAAGAACAGACACGTCAATAACGGACGGAAAGTTCATAATTTTGTGAAAAAGAGGGGGCACCAGAGAGATTCGAACACGGTCTCCCGCTTGTAGTTCTCTCGAAATTGCACGTCTTGAGCTTGGATCGTCCACTGTTTCTATTTTACTTTTTTCACAGTTCAATACACCTTCTTCCTGTTTTCATGCTTGATATATATTCGGTTTTTTACGAGCTTTACGAATACATTACGCCATTTTACCACTAAATATGAGGGGGGGGGGGGGGTGCGATGGGGAGTCTCCATGTTGGTGTTTTCGTCACTTCAGTATTCATTACTTACTTGTTAAGTACAACTATTCAATGACTCTCCGAGCTGCCTTTTTGGTATACGCGCGATATAGACTGTCATCCAGTTTTGCCCCAGCTCCTTCGCACGTTCAGCGTAAGACAGTGAATACGCTTTGCTTAGAAATGGGTTTCAAATTAACTACCGGCTGTTTATATTTAGTTTTTATAAAGTTCGCGTAAATCGCTGGAGGTGAATAGCCGGATAGCACGTTTGGGAAAGCCACAATCGATTTCCCTCCACATCCTTCCGTAATACGACTTCGTGTCCCTTGTGTAGTGCCGTCCTCGACGGTGCGTTTAACTCTACAGTGAACTTACTTCATCAACGTTCATATTCCCACCCGTAGTGACTCCCAAGTTATTTGTAAGACATGACTGACGCTAGTTATTATCCACAAACCGTTTAGCCAAAGCTGCTACTTTCACATTCGGCAAGGTCACGATTGTAAAATTTTGTTCATGTGCAAATACGTGCCAGTCAGTGCACCAGTCTGTTGTGTTCATATGATTCATTAATATCGTTATTTTTATCCAATTACACGTTTATAGTCAAACGTCATATCATCAAAAAGTCAGAAGTAAACCACTTACTTGTCGGCAGACATGCTGTCACAGTTAGTGTTTCAGCTGATGTCTTAATTATTGACCTTCAGTTTCCTGGTGAACAAGTAGAGCATAGTTCTAAGAGACAGGTAGTCCTGGATACTCATGAGACCACAGTATGCCCTCCATCTATCATGTTCAGCCTTTGACTTAAGACCTTGCGTAACCGAAAATTCCCCATCTTACTGTCAGCGACAAATCCATTAAGTAAAACATCAATTTCGGAAGTAACGAAATGAAAAAATAATTTCCTCCTGTTTCATTTTCCAACGTTGGGAAGGGTGGGACGTACAGGACTATTGATGAGCACCTCTGGAGTTTAAGAAAAACTGCACAAAAACTGCTAGGCACACACACACACACACACACACACACACACACACACACACACACACACCAATAGTTAGAGCGTCTCTCAATTTTTTTTTACTAACGTTACAGGTGCTCAGTATGGTCGCCGTTTGTGACATGGTGATAACCCGCCGTGGAGCACATACGTCACAACGGTAGTGAAAGGGTAAATTAGGCGTGATTCTATTGGGGATGGTATGCACTTTGCTTCATCTGAACTTTGAGTCGACTTGCTTGGTCCCTTACAGGGATACAGCTTAAAGTGGATACACTACGAAATTGCAACATCTCATTTTTCTTACTAACGAGAAGCGACTGTAAGTAACAGAAAATAATCCTAGACCACCTTGGGAATCAAATGCCAGACACTGTGATGTTGCACTTACCCAAAACCCCCGATCCACACTGCCCTCTAGGCTTCAGCATTCGGTTGCTGGGTAGGGGCTTGGCGATCACTGGTTCCTGAACTGGGGATAGGTAACCGCTACAAGTCCTCCGCTACCAGCTCCGGGCCTGCCTCAGCGACCACCGTGCGGGGTGGCGGTGGAATGTCGTGTGTTTGGGAGAACGGGGGGCCTCGGTTTCACCGCTAGGACCTTGAGAAAGGTACACACCTTTATAGAAAATGATCTGCAACCTCAAAATGCGCTCCGTTGTAATGAGGTGAATGGCTGTTGAGGTAAGACAATTACTAGCGGGCAATCTTTGGGACAAAGTCGAACAAAGTGGCACTTAAACCTTCAGATCTGCGAGCGCTCTTCCTCTCAGATGGGGACTGTGCTCTTGAAGATGTGGACTTCCAATTGGAGGAACCAGAGAGCTGGGAACCAATAAATCACCCAACTTCGAGGGAGAGAGGCAAGGCCAGTCATCACTAATCGATGGCTCCCACAGGGAGTTGTGTGTTTCAGTGGAATTTAAAAGAATACCGATCACATGTGGAAGAATTAAAACTCCTGGTCCAGGAGAAACCGTTATGCATCTACATACAAAAACTCATTTTAAAATCGACACACCTGCATTTCAGGGTTACCGCCTCTACGGGAAGGGCGATATTACTGGAGACACGGCTAAAAGTGGAGTGACTGTTTCCATTGATAAAAGATGTCAGTCCACTCCTGTCCCTCGTACCATAGCGATACAATCAGTTGCTGTGAAAGTCTGAGCACCATTTAACACCACGCTGTGTTCTTTATATCTTCCACCTCATGATGCTTTGGATGCACACACACTGACAGAACTCATCCAGGCACTGCCAAGCCAGCTCCTCCTTGTGGGGGGACTTCAGTACACACAGTGTTGTGAGGCTCGGCTACCACTTGCTCCAGGAGTCGAATGATCTAGCAACTTGTCCATTCTAGGAGTATCTACCTTCTGAACTCGGGTCAGATGACACACTTTTCCACAGCTACAGGGTCTTTTTCAGCCATTGCTTTTGTTCCCCAACTACTGCACACTCAGTTCAATGGGAAGTAGCTACATATTTGCATTATATAATCCGTTTATCATAAGAATAAACCTGATGTAAACATTGCACTGTGTATTCTTCCGCGTTTGCTGGAACCTCATTGGATTTCTGTTTCACGTGGGGCTGCAGCCAGACTGTCTCGAGTACTGTCAAGTACGATAATAAGGGTACGTTTTGTGCTGTGCGTCACGGGCATATCGACTTAGCGATAATACGGGACAACAGCTTTACCGGCACATTTAACTCGGACAGCACTGGCCGGTCAGCTGGTACAGCTAGCCTGCAGTGACGTGGCGAGCTGCAGTTCACACGTAAAAAGAGGCGAGCAGAGGAGCAATACAGGTTCGAATGCGATTTAATTTTTAAGCAGAATGAAATAATATACTCCAATTCCCCCACAATACGCTCCTTTGACGACTAGACGAAACCACAACACTTTATCGTTTTTAGCTAACGTAGTATTGTAATTAAAAACAAGAATGATGAAAATTCCTGATTAAACCGCTAGTAATTTTTTTGTGTAAGCTGTGTGTAACGTGAGAGACTATTGAAGGATTTCACTGCATAGTTAAATATTGAAGCCAATGAAGGTATTACTTCCAGTCAGTCGTCTGGTAATCTCTTACCTTCTTCCTTATACGAATCTGAGAAATACATTTCAGTTCTGGAAGTGTCAGCTTCTACGTTGATAACGAGTCTCTTAACAGCAGAATCTACGAAGACAACCAGGTGCAGAATTTTCTCTTCTTTTATGACGAGCCTTTCTACATCCCGCCAACGTTCGGCAGTGACTTAAAAATCAGCGTGCGCGGGCCAAACCCCGCATCTTGGCTCCAGATCAGTTCTGTTGGATTCATATTGTAATGGTACAGTAGCAAATGTAGCGTTTGTATGATGTGCTCGATGCTGTGAAAATGATTGTTTTTTATGTTTCTATGATACTTACCTACCCCGGAGGCATAAAACGATGGACATAGTTGAAATAAAGAGGATTTGGGTTTTCATATTTGCCATAAAAATTAAATTACGCATTCTTAATTTAAACAGCTTTTATGAACAGTCTTTCATAAAACATCGATAATTAAGAATTTGTATTTTAAATTGAAACAAGAATTTCGCGTCCAATATGTAATTACAAACAAGAAGACGTGCATTATTCGTAAAAAAGTGAGTTTTAAAATTACGAGATGTATGTATTTCAAATTGAACGAGAAAAAAAGACTGGGGAGATCTGAACCATCGCACGAAGAACCGCATTTTCTTCACATTCATTTATGCTACCGACCGCGCTACACGATCAGTGCGGGGGTTTTGTATCAACTGCGTTATATATAACGCTGGGAAAACTTCAAAGCCGATTATCTCCGTAAATTTATGAAAAACATTATCGTCAAGTCCACGGACGCCTGCCGAGATGGGCTTTAAAAAAGGCGGACTGGGAAACTTCCACCTCTGCTGTCACCGTTGAATCTCACCCACACGGGAACATCGATGCGATGGTTGAGCAGGTGACTACAACAACCGTTTCTGTGGCAGAAAACACGATCCCTCGGTCTTTAGGGTGCCCGCGACGAAATACAGTCCCTTGGTGGTCGCCGGAAGTCGCTGAAGCAATTAAGGAGGGTCGGCGAGCTCTACAGCGGCATAAGCGGCACGCTTCCTAGGAGCACATCATAGCCTTTAAACAGCTCCCTGCTCGCGTTCGCCAACTTATCAAACGACGGAAACAGGAGTGTTGGGATAGATATGCCTCGACCATTGGGTGCCATACGTCACCTTCCCAAGTCTGGACAAAGATCAAATGTCTTCGACGCAAACGAGATTGCTGAGCACTGTGCTCGCGCCTCTGCGCCAGAGAATTACCCCCCCCCCCCAGTCTTTCGCACTCTCAAACGGCGGATGTAATGGAAATTCCTCTCATTCGCTACAAGCCACAGTGAACCATATAATGCCTCATTTACAGATTGGGAGCTTCTCAGTGCCCTCGCACATTGTCCCAAAACAGCTCCTAGACCAGATCGGATCCACAGTTAGATGGTTAAACATCTCTCATCTGACTACAAGCGACATCTCCTCGTCATCTTCAACCGGATCTGGTGCGATGGCGTTTTTCCATCGCAACGGCGTCAGGGTACCTCCATTCCGGTGCTCAAACCCACTAGAAACCCACTTGATGTGTCATGTGGCCTACTGGCTCCATGTCAGGGCGGCTTCCACCAGGGTCGCTCTACTACTGATAATCTTGCGTCCCTCGAGTCCGCCATCCGAACAGCCTTTTCCAGACGCCAACACTTGGTCGCTGCCTCTTTTTATATACGAAAAGCGTATGACACGACCTGGCGACATCATATCCTTGCCACATTATACGAGTAGGGTCTCTGAGACTCACTTCCGATCTTTATCGAGAATTTCCTGTCGCTTTGTACTTTCCGTGTCAAAGTTGGTGCCTCCCATAGTAAACCCCCCCCCCCCCCCCCCTATATCCAGGAGAGTGGGGTCCCGCAGGGCTCTGTATTGAGTGTCTCTCTTTTTAGTGACCATTAATGGTCTAGCAGCAGCTATAGGGCCGTCCGTCTCACCTTCTCTGTATGCAGACGACGTCTGCATTTCATACTGCTCCACCAGTACTGGTGTTGCGGAGCGGTGCCTACAGGGAGCCATTCACAAGGCGCAGCCATGGTCTCTAGCCTACGGTTTCCAGTTTTCGGCCGCAAAGTCGTGTGTTATGCACTTTTGTCGGCGTCGTACCGTTCATCCAGGATCAGAACTTTACCTTAATGACGATCAACTCACTGTAGTGGACACACATCGATTCTTAGGACTGGTTTTCGGCGTCTGATTGACTTAGCTACCTCACATACGTCAGCTTAAGCGGAAGTGCTGGCAGCACCTCAATACCCTCCGTTGCCTGAGCAACGCCAACTGGGATGCAGATCGCTCTACGCTGCTGCAGCTCTACAGAGCCTTTGTTCAATCCCGCCTTGACTATGGGAGTGTGGTTTATGGTTCGGCAGCGCCCTCAGCGTTGCGTTTACTCGACCCAATGCACCATCTGTGGCGTTCGCCTAGCGACAGGAGCTTTTAGGACGAGTCTGGTGACAAGCGTCCTTGTGAAAGCTGGAGTGCCTCCATTGCAGGTTAGGCGTGTGCAACTGCTGGCCAGTTACGTAGCACATGTTCGTAGTTCTCCTGCGCATCTGAATCACCGTCTCCTTTTCTCACCCACAGCGGTTCATCTCACATCGGCGGCCCAGGTCAGCGCTTCCAATTGCAGTTCGTGTCCGATCCCTTCTGTCTGGAGTCCTATACCTATATTTGAGGTCCATTCACGTACACCTCCATGGTGTACACCTAGGCCGCAGCTTCGCCTAGACCGTTCACGTGGCCCTAAGGACTCAGTTAACCCCGCGGCTCTCCACTGCCATTTCCTCTCTACTCTTGACACGTACCGAGGCCACGAAGTGGCTTACACCGACGGCTCGATGGCTGATGCTCACGTCGGCTTCGCGTATGTCCGTGGAGGACGTATTGAATAGCATTCCTTGCCCGATGGCTGTAGTGTTTTCACTGCCGAGCTGGTGGCTATATCTCGTGCTCTTGAGCACACCTGTTCATGCCCCGAGGAATCGTTTCTTCTGTGTACTGACTCCTTGAGCAGCCTACAAGCTACCCTCGCCATCCTTGTTGGCATCCATCCAGGAATTTATCTATGTCCTGGACCGGTCCCGTCGTTGAGTGGTGTTTGTGTGGACACCAGGACACGTCGGCATCCCAGGCAACGAACTTGCCGACAGGCTGGCCAAACAGGCTACGCGGAAACCTCTTCTTGGAGATGGGCATCTCTGAACCTGACCTGCGTTTTGACTTACTCCGGAGGGTTTTTCGTCCTAGGGAGACGGAATGGCATAACAGTACGCACAACAAACTGCGTGTCATTAAGGAGACTACGAACGTGTGGAAGTCTTCCATGCGGGCCTCTCGCTGGGAATCAGTTGTCCTCTGTCGGCTCCGCATTGGCCATGCTTGGGCGACCCGAGGTTGCCTTGTGAGCCGTGAAGAGCCGCCTCAGTGTCTGTGCGGCGCCCGGTTGTCAGTGGCCCATATTCTGATGATGCACTGTCTCACTTTGACTGCGCAGCGACGAAATCTTGGGTTACCGGACTCGTTGCCGCTCATTTTATCTGACAACTTCACGTTGCCTGATTTAATTTTACGTTTTATTCGTGAGGGTGGGTTTGATCTAAGTTTTAGTGCATATCCTTTGTCCTCCTGTGGGTTTTGGTTACCAGGCTGCACATAAGACATAGCCCTTTAACACATGGCTTCCTCCTCCGACGAAAGGATCCACTACTCTGTGAGGTCTGTGGTGTGCCACTTTCAGTTCAGCATATTTTGGCAAAGTGTCTTATATACTTATATTAGGGCAGCCCGCAGTCTCGATGGAGATCTGCCGACCATCCTCGCCGATACAAAAACCAGTGTTACAAGAGTGGTGAAATTTTGTGAACTTTCATCCCGAAATTGATGGGGAAGGAAGACAGATTTTAATGGATTATCAGCTGCTCCGCAAGTGGGGACAGCCTTCGTCCCTACCCATGAAACTGGCACGCTGACTTTTCGTTAGGACGCTGATGACTATGATGTTGAGCGCCCTTCACCTTAATAATAATAATAATAATAATAATAATAATAATAATAATAATGTTCAATGACCCGAAAGTTCCTAAATGCAATATAACATATACCGTACAGTTAAAAGGAAGTCACGCTTGATCAAGGTCCGCGTCACTGTCCATTTTTGACCAGACATAACGTCTGAGAATAGAAAGAAATAATAATAATATTACCGATGGACATTATACTTCGTTACTGTTTCGTAAATATTTTACGTAGGTTTTGTAAAAAGTGTAAGCGTTAGTAGTTAATGTTGGCTCGCTCTTCCTGAATCGGGGGAGGGGAGGTTGGAGAATGGTATTCATGTCGGTGCTATTACATTTGTCCTCCGCAAGTCCACAAGGAATCTTACGGAACGTGGCGGAAAGCAACTTTTCCCCAGGCTCTGTTTTCGACCTGAGGCATATGGGTGAGCGATGTAGCGTAGCGATAAAACACTGGACACGAATTAGAGTGAAGGGCAGTGCCAATTTCTGGGATGCTTTCTTTAAAAGCGACGCGTCCAATCTTCCCTAGCATTCTGCAGTCCGAACTTGTACATCTATAGTCAGCAAGCTGGCGGAGACTACTTTGTGTTCCATTGTCGTTTCACTCCCCTTTTTGCCTGTTCTTTTCGCGAATGGTGTGCGGAGAGGAAGATTGTGAATCCTCCATACGACGTGGAATATCTCTGATTGTACTTCTGTCGTCGTTTCGCAAGATGTACAGCGTTTCACCATCAAGAGTCACCAGGGGCATTTTGTCTGGTGTTTATGCAGTGTGCAGCTGGAGGCAGCGCAAACAAATGCTGCTCATCTCGTCTTTCATACGAAGCCTAGTTTCGACACAGAGCGTCGGTTTCTTTCCCATTACAAACAAAGTGTTTTCTAAAGCGGAACTTTGCGTGCGCATTCGATACAGCGCTCCCAAATTACTGCGATATTCGTTTTTTTCGATGTGTATTATCAGGAACGTTAAAACTAGGTGAATAACCAGCAGTAGCCTGTTGCACCGGCCCACCCTGGTTGCTACTGCTATGCAGCGGCGCTGCTCAGTCGCTGTTGGAGTAATGTTTATTCTCCGTGTTTTACTGTCCCTGTGAATACAAATATACAAAATGAATACTACACTAATATGGAACCACTGTATCGAATTGGCCCGTAAAATTCCACTTCAAGAAGCATGTTGTTTGTAATGAGAAGCACCGACGTTTCCGCCGATGCTGAGCGTCGCGTGAAAGCTTTGGGCGGACTCCAGCTGCACATTGCAAAAACGAAACTGCAAATACCTGCCGAAACACCAGAGAAAACTTGCCTCACTACTCCAACGAGAGACACCCTGTATATAGGAGGAAGCGATTTGCTGGTTGACTCTTCCAAGAATGGACGCTCTCGGAATTTCAACAGAATACTACAGCGTGTTGCTCAACTCCTTTCTAGTAGCGTCTGCAACTGGAGCTGGATGACCATCTCCGTGAGGGTTTTACGCTTAGTAAACGAACTCGTAACAAAACACACTACTCTTCTTTGTATCTCGTCTATTTTCTCTATTAGTCCTATCTGGTTACGTTTCCATACCGCTCGGATGTAACGAAATATCGGCCGTACGAGCATTTTGTAAGGTGCCATCCTTCGTGGGTGAATTACGCTTCCTGAGGATTGTTCCAGTGAACTGTCTGGCATCTGCCTTCTCTACGATCAGTTTTATTTCGTAGTTCTCCTTAAAGTAGCTACATACACAAACACCCAGATACGTAATATATGTCTTTCTGGTGGTTATTCAGCAATCGTGTAGAGAAATAACGGATCTTTCACCTATTTATGACCAATAAATCACATTTAAGTCCAGTCTCAACTGCCGCTGCCTGCAGTGAGACTCAATCATCTCGGGAGTCGTCTACATTTTGCCACCACTTTCTGCCATTGCGACATCTGTTGAACAGCTTAATCAGCGAGGAGCCTCCTGCTCCGCATCTAATGACGTCATGTTACGGTGTTGAGTGTGACAGACGTGCTGTTTGTTGCGTGTTGCAGAGTGAGGCATGCGATGGCCAGTGAGCGCGCCGGCGCCCAGGGTAGCGACCGCAGCCGCAGCCGCCACAGCAGCAGCAGCGACCGTGGGTAGCGAGGGCGAGAGCTGTGGCGCGCCAGCCATGATGGAGTCGCCGCACCTGTGCCTGCTGTACGTGGCCACGGCCGGCCAGCAGGGGCCCGCGCTCGGCGCCGACGAGGAGGAGGTCGTGCTGCTCGCCTACGTCATGATAGACCTCAGTCTCAACAAGGTGAGTCCTGCGCAGGTCGCGGCTGTCCTTGCTTCAACTTACTTACGTCGCTTTGACCGCCACCTAATGATGTAATAGAGTGTGAAGTCGTACGTGCACCAGCACACAGTTCAGCCGTCAGTATCGCCCTACTTATATGCTGACGATTTCTACATTTAATTCAGTTCCTACACCGTTGTAATTCTGTCAGAGACAGCAAAGGACTTAGAAGTGCAGTTGATCGGAATGGATAGTGTCTTGAAAGGAGGATATAAGATGAACATCAACAAAAGCAAAACGAGGATAATGGAATGTAGTCGATTTAAGTCGGGTGATGCTGAGGGAATTAGATTAGGAAATGAGACACTTAAAGTAGTAAAGGCGTTTTGCTATTTGGGGAGCAAAATAAATGATGATGGTCGAAGTAGAGAGGATATCAAATGTAGACTGGCAATGGCAAGGAAAGCGTTTCTGAAGAAGAGAAATTTGTTAACATCGAGTATAGATTTAAGTGTCAGGAAGTCGTTTCTGAAAGTATTTGTATGGAGTGTAGCCATGTATGGAAGTGAAACATGGACGATAAATAATTTGGACAAGAAGAGAATAGAAGCTTTCGAAATGTGGTGCTACAGAAGAATGCTGAAGATTAGATGAGTAGATCACATAACTAACGAGGAAGTGTTGAATAGGATTGGGGAGAAGAGAAGTTTGTGGCACAGCTTGACTAGAAGAAGGGATCGGTTGGTAGGACATGTTCTGAGGCATTTAGGGATCACCAGTTCAGTATTGGAGGGCAGTGTGGAGGGTAAAAATCATAGGGGGAGACCAAGAGACGAATACACTAAACAGATTCAGAAGGATGTAGGTTGCAGTAGATACTGGGAGATGAAGAAGCTTGCACAGGATAGAGTAGCATGGAGAGCTGCATCAAACCAGTCTCAGGACTGAAGACCACAACAACCACCACCACCATTGGTGTTGCTGAACGCCCACTTCAGGGAGCCATTCGGAATGCGCAGTCACGGGCTCTCGCCCATGGGTTTCACTTCTCTGCCGACATGACCTGCACTTCTGTCGGCGATGGACAACCCATCCTGACCCTGCACGTTTTCTTGATGGCTATCCACTACGGGTAGTCGAAACGTATCGCTTTTTAGGACTGGTTTTCGACGCGTGGCTAACATAGCTTTCCCACATTATCAGCTTAAAAGTAAAAGTGCTGGCGGCATCTTAACGCCCTCCGCTGCCTGAGCAACACCACTTGGGGAACAGTTCGCTCTACATTGGTGCGGTTCTACAAAGCCCTAGTTTAGTCACGACTTGACTATGTGAGTGTAGCGTATGGTTCGTCAGTGCCCTCAGCATTGAAGTTGCTTGATCCTGTGCACTACTGCGGGTTCCGTCTAGCGACGGGCGCTTTTCGAACGAGTCCAGTGACCAGTCTACTAGTTGGAGGCTGGAGTCGTTCCATTGCACACCAGGCGGCGCCAACTGCTCGCCCACTATGCAGCGCACGTCCATAGCTCGCCTCAGCATCCGAATTACCGTCTTTTGTTCCCGAACATAGTGGTTCATCTCCCGGAACGGCGGCCTCAGTCAGGAATAACGATCGCTGTACGTGTCCGTTTCCTGTTGTCTGAACTCGAGTCATTTCCTTTACAGCGTTTCGTACGAGTCCATACACATACGACTCCGTGGTGTATGCCTCGGCCGACACTACGCCTGGACCTTTCGCAATTTCATAAGGACTCCGTTCCTACTGAGGCGCTCCGCAGTCACTTTTTATCGATCCTTGACGCGTCCCAGGGTTCTGAAGTCATCTATACCGACGGCTCATTGGTTGATGGTCGCGTAGGCTTTGCCTATGCTCACTCGGCGCATATCGAACAGCGCTCCTTGCCGGATGGCTGCAGTGTCTTCACAGCCGAGCTGGTGGCCATCTCTCGTGCCCTTGAGCATATTCGTTCCTGCCAAGATGTGTCCTACCTGGTCTGCAGTGATTCGTTGAGTGGTTTCCGGGCCGTTGATCGGTGCTACCCACGCCATTCTCTGGTAGCAACTATCCAGCAGTCGGTTCCTGCCCTCGAACGATCTGGTCGTTCAGTGGTCTTGGAATCCCGGGAAATGAGCTCGTTGACAGGCTGGCCAGACAGGCCACTCGTAAGCCGCTTCTGGAGATTCAGGTGCCCGAACCTGACCTCCGATCGGTGTTACACCGCAAAGTTCTCGGGATGCTGAATGGCGCAGCTTAGTTACGCCCAATAAACTCCGTGCCGTCAAGGAGCACACAAATGCGTGGCACTCTTCCCTGCGGGCTTCTCGCAGGGACTCTGTGGTCCTCTGCCGCCTTCGCATCAGCCACACATGGCTGACACATGGCTATCTTCTCCGGCGTGAGGTCCCACCATGTTGTCGCTTCGGTTCCCGTTCGACAGTGGTCCATCTGCCCACATCTAGCCGCTCTAAGACGAAATTTTAATCTCCCTGACTCCTTTCCTTCGATTTTAGGAGACGATGCCTCCACGGCTACCTTGGTTTTACGTTTTCTTCGCGACGCTGGTTTTTATTCTTCGGTTTAAGTTTTAGTTCATGTGCTTTCTACCCTAGTACTTTCAGGTTAGAGATTTTAATGTGTTGCAGAGCGTCTGGCTCATCCTTTTTTATCATCGTGATCAGCCAGCCCAAGACATCTGCTGTACTGTTTTAAGCTCTTCTGCCTGTTTCTTCTATGTCTGTTCTTTTCTTGTTTTCTGTTGTCGCTCCTGTTCAGCTTTGTGTTTTTTTTTTCCTCCCATCTAGAACGCCTGTGGTGTGTACAGTTTGTTTTCAATTTTATCCCATGGACTTAGTTCAGTGGAACAATGGACCGATACCATGTAGTTTGATCCCTTTGACAATCAAACCAACCAATCCAGCAGCGAGGACGCGTTACATAGCTCGAAGCACACGAAGACTACGACTGGGTCGGTCTTCGAGATGTCGTGCGGGCAAATGAACCACACGACAGCACACCATTAAAATTTACTTTGCTTCTATATACGGGAAAGTTGTTGTGGCCGGTTGCTTCGTTGCGTAGCGTGACGTCAAGTTGGAAGATGCTAGTTGTGTGTTTGCGCCTGGAACGAATGTGATAAACCTTGTTCGTGCACGTACTTCAAGTACATAGCGAAGAGTCGCTTATATCCGTTACTTTGATTTGATGGGCAAAGCAGACGAGATGTACCGACAGATTCAATTTTCTGCAGCAGAATATCTCAGCTGTACTAAACTCTAGATATTTACAGTGAAGACCAGTTTTGGAGTAGTGTTAGAATGAGTCTGACGATCGAGGAAGACAGTACGCTGATGAGACACACAACTACACCACTTTGGCAAGTGCAACGGAAGTAACATTCGTTCCTTGACTGAAAGCAACGCTGGAGTATGGAACAGCGATGCATATTCGTCGTGCTATCTAAGAGTAGAGAAGGCAGAGACGATTGATGCGTTGTACAGCTGACGAAAATGAGAATGTAGAACCATTTCAGAATGACAACTTGTCGGATGGTATTTCCACAAATCTGTGCGGTTTATTCAATGACTCCCATTCAGTACCTTGCTGGAATGCAATTTCGGACTGTACGTCACGCATCTGAATGACGACAGTGAGCCAGTATGAATTTAGCAGATAAATCCCGATTCGGAGTGACTAGCAATTCTGGGCGTTAGTTGCTTGGAGGGAGGAAGATAATCACGTGAAGATATGGTGGGCGTGATGTTACGGTATCATGATCTCTTCTAGAACACCTCATATTCGCAGCATTATTGACCACGGAGGAATCCTGTTAGATTGAGAGGTTCGTTTCTACTTCACGATCTAGTGGTTTACCTAATTTGAGTGGGCTGTGATGCCATTCTCAAGAGTGCCTACGCTGCACAGAGGCAATTACACATGTTGTGCACGAATTGACCTCTCGATTGCGTCCTCTAAATGTTCGTGGGATTTGTGTCGGCTGATCTGGACGACCAAATAATTAATTCCAACTGTCCAGAATGTTCTTCGTACCAATTGCGAGCAATTGTGGAGCGGTTACATGGCGCATTGTAATCCATAAAAATTCCATTGTTGTTCGGGAACATAAAGTCCGTTGATGGCTGCAAGAGGTCTCCCGGTAGCCGAACGTAACCATTTCCAGTCGGTGATCGCTTCAGCTGCACCAGAGGACACAGTCCGTTCCATGTAAAGACAGCCCATACCATTATGGAACCACCACCACCACCACCACCTTGCTCAGTGCCTTGTTGACAACTTCTGTTGTCTATGGCTTCGTGGTGCCTGTGCCACCGTCGAACCCTGCCATCAGTTCCTACCAACTGAAATAGAGACTCAACTGATAAGGCCACGGTTTTCCAGTCGCGATGAGTCCAGTCGACATGGTCTCGCGAGCCCAGGAGACGGGGTGCAGGCGACATCGTAGAAATATCCCATGCGAATAGCTCCAACTACCATTCCGCATTCAAAATCTATTAATACCCGTCGTGCGACCATAATCACGTGGGTCAACTTCCATTTGAATCATCTGAATGCAAATGATTGTTCCACCAATGCGCTGTCATTTTATACCTTGTGTACGCGATACTACTGCTATCTGTATGTTTACATATCGCTATCCCGAGACCTTTTGTCATCTCCGTGTGGTACATGGTGGCCATCACCATTCGATGCTCAGTAGTTCCATGAAGTAATTATTCCTTGTAAAACTTGAAGAGGAAACATTCATTAGTAAACAACACTATTTCTTTTAGACTTTAATATATCTGCGTTTTTACAATAGTTTTGACAAAATTAGGTTTACGGCTTCCAAATGCTATTAAGACAGGAGCATCAACAAAAGCATAGTGCAACTGTTTTGTTTGCGGTATACTGTGACTCATCTCCGAGCTAGGTTAGAATAACTAAACTGTAATAGGCATTCGTGACATAATGAGATTCATTTAGGTACTTGTGTTTACTAAGTTCGCCGTGGGTCAGAACACTGCGATACTTGTTGCGATAGAACATCCTAATAAACAAAACAGGCGCTAATGGCTATTTTGGCTGTTTGTAATTGTGTACTGAGTCGTAGGGTAATTCCTCACTTAAGGAATAACATTCTACGTCTATGATTACGAGAATACTGTCGTCAGTAGTGGTTCACTGCACTGTCGTCACTATTTAAAGAGGTACTCAGATATAGTTCTGATCCAGACCATAATATATACACTGCGAAATAACATTACGTCATCAGTTGACGATTCTTTTTCTGCCTCAGTTACTGGATGTGGTGAATGTTCTGTAGCAAGTTCTATTACCTCTGAAATAAAGCCATCTCTAAATTGGTGTGCTGTTGTTAGTCCATAGTTCCAGATACATTTTCGACTTCGAAGGTGTGGCTTTTTTAATACTGATATCCTAATGCTTACATAGGGTTCTTGGTGGGTTTCATTCTGAATGGCCACGAATGGACAAAAACTACGTTGACAGGTGAAGCCACAAAGTAATTATTTTTAAGTATTAATTTCTCTGTAATAATGTACCAGAAAACTCAGTGCACGTGACTCACTAATTTGGAATCCTCGCAGAATTTAGCCCCCATTATAGCAGCAACCAGTGTGTTGTCGTTTGAGTTCTAGCTCAGTGTACTGAAGCATATGATCTTTAATAGTTGTTCCGTAGACGAGGAAACTGAATTTGTGAAGAATAGTTTCGCTCATGCACGTCTGAGGAGGGACAGAATCGTCAAATGAGAGGCTCGTAAGGCGTTGTTAGTGTAGGAAGCACTTGGTAATGTAGAACGGCCTTCAGTGTCGCAAACCTTTCTCCGATGTTGAAACATACAATGCCCAGCTGGTTGGGCTTGGCATGTGGAGGGGTGGCCATTTATCGCCTGAAGTGAGCGAATCGGACTTAGTCTCCATGGCGGCGGCTATGTTTTATGTCATTCTACAATAGCGTACAGACGATAAGCGACAGTCCAGTGGTCAGACAAGAAAGAGGCAGACATAAGGATAAATTTAATAACTTCAGTATGTTATATGAATGAAGACGAAATTCATGGTGATCCTACACTGTGTTCTTTGATGAATATTTCCAACATATCTTATATCTTGGCACAGACCGCTGTGCCCGACGAACTGTGAAGAAAATGAGTTTTCATGAGTTATTGGTAAAGGGAAGTAACAAGCCTGCACAAGATTCAACAAAAAATTTTGATTGAGTACACTTAGATTCATACAGTTCAGTAGAGATCCATCCTGCATGGGTTCTGCGTGGGATACAGGCGGAAATCCGAGTGAGAATCCATGGAGAAATGTTACGAATTGCGAGATAAAGCATAATGGAATTTGTGCGCGTGGCCTGTCATCCGATTTAGGGGTGATGAGCTTTGTTAAGCTGCGGAGGTACATAAGCCAAACGAATGGAGTTTTCTGCTGGCTGTAAGCTATTCTGTTTTGGCGACAAGTTGTCGTCGTCTGTTGTACTGGCTCTACATTAAGAAAATAATGAATAGTGTGACATTGGGGTGGAGGGGGCGGCTGAGCAAGGTGATAAATAGATGTAGAAGGAACAGCAATCAGCGCACATTTCTGGGGAACTGCAGCCGTTGGTATGGCAGTCGCACGTCAGGGCCATCTGCATGAGAATAGGCGGCGGCGACCGTTGGAGCTGCCGGACGGCCTCGCAAGGTCACGGCCACGTGGACATGGTGGCCTGGGGTCCACATCCTCTAAGGTACGCGCGCTCTCACAAGACCATCGGCGAGGCGGCTGATGGGAGTAGCTGGAAAAAAAAGTCATTACCGACGTAGTCTAGCATATAGCAGTGCAGCCAGCGCGTGTCTGGTGTGGCGTACCGTCCAAATACTGGTTTGATGCTCTCCATGTCACTCTGTGCTGTACAAGTCTCATCTCTACGTAACTCTCGCAACCTACAGCCATTTGAACCTACGTCCTGTACACATACCTTGGTCTCCCTTTGCAATATTTACCCTCACACGTCGTTACATTACTGCAGATCCTTTGCAGAGGTCATTTGGAACGCTCCGCCAATGAGCTGTACAACTGTAGTCCGATTAAAATTACTTGATAGTTGACACTTCATGCATTGGAGCCGTTTTGCGCCACTCAAAGCGCACAACGTTATGTCCGAACCGTTCGCCGTTGCCAAACTGCCACAACAATTGGTCACTTCACCTTTCCCGGCTTTCGTGATGTTTGGATCTCGAATTCTGGGTCTGGCTCTTTTATTCAGTATTTCGTGACAGATGATAACACCAAAGGCAGCCGCCCCCCCCACCCACACACACACACCATGATGCTAATGATACACATACGTATCACACTCAGCGCAGTTAAACACTATTAGATGCTTCCGCACAAGACGCGATTCAGCGTCGCAATTATAATCACAGTGATCGGCTTGCATGAGATAAGCTTCGCACGACATTACATGAAATCAAATATTTGAAAGCTGCTCGGGCACCAGAGGCACAAATGTAAACAGTTCTTTGCAACATAGTGGCATAGCACAGCGGTTACCGTATAGACCTGTCGTGAAGGAGGTCGTAGGTTTCGAATCTCATCAAATAAAGCTAACATTTTTTTAAATTTCCATATCTAATTAAGACTTCCGTCATTTTTATTCAGTTAATTTCTTTAAATGTTTTTTCTTCTAATACTTTGCGTATCGTTTTCAGTAGTGTACTGACTTTTTTTTGCTATTCGTCTTCCCATCATCTATTTTTTGTTTAGAATTTTCCTGTATTGTGTATAATCTGCAACCAATTGCCAACCAGAACTGCTCGTCGGTCCGTAACGCGGCAGTTCGTGTAACCAGTGTGAGAATAGTTTCAGATCACCAGTGAACGATAGCTAGAGATTACAGTTTATTTTTTAGCGCTGAAACTGAAATTTTTTTGTCTTCAGTTGGTTCGTAGGGGTTTTATGGCCGAGAACAAAGGTATCGTTATTTTAGTTCTGCCGATGACTATTGACCGCCGTTTTCTGTGATACTTCGCACAAGGTTGTGGTCAGGTTAGGACATGAGTTTTAAATTAAGGTCCACAAAACGCGTCGTCTGCCGCAGTTCAGTTATTGGCCACTTTATGGCTGTCGACAAAGCATCTCGTATTTCCGTTGTACCTCGCGGCGAACCGTTTCCAACATTTTTCCGCGTTACACATTAATAGTATTTGTGAAGTGACCTACCGTGTTTCTACGTATCACGTGCCGATGTGGCAACACTGTAGCGGCAAGTGATAGACGTCAACTATCAAGTAATTTTAATCGGAGTATAGGTTTTTATGATTGTTCCACATTCCATAAACTTGTAGCAATAAGAAAGAATGCTATTTGCGATGTCGCCGCATTGGTTATGCAACTGTAGAAGGATGCTTCATAAGCCGATGTCACCTTACATGGCATGGCCGTTTGTATGTGGTGGATGTGTGTGTGTGTGTGTGTGTGTGTGTGTGTGTGTGTGTGTATTGTTACCAGTCAAATTGTATGAGGTTTCGTTCGCAAAGCAAGAACTAGTGATTTGTGATTGTAAGAAATTCATAGTTGACGGCTTGACCTGCCCAGTGACCCGAATTGATCTCTAGCAAACTTGTCTTCAGTGTAGCTCGCACGAAATTTGATGCATGACATATTAATTCAGAGTATCGGAACGTAGGTTGAAGTCATCTCCTACAATGAAGTGAAAAACTGTAGCGAGTGAATCTTCGGTTGATAGTGTTTTTTCCCGATGACATGCTTCTGTCTTCCTCGGAGTCACCTCCACGGACAAGCCCCTACGAAAAAGGATGTTATCAGCATTTCGCAACAGTCGCACCGTCTTGCAGTCTTTAGTGCTGACTCATAATGGTTGGCAATCCTTCAGTAAACACGGTACACTTGTAGCGTATCAGGAGTCTTCTTTGGAGTCGAAGGAAGAACACCTCAAAGACAGATGTATGAAATAAGGCTTTTCTGGATTCCATACACATTGTAATATGCAGACTTGTTACGGAAGGAAATACCCGTTAAGGAAGCGCGCGACATACACTCGTCAGTAAAATGGAGAAGTGATAGGACGAACAACCTTACACCAGTAAGTGTAGTGGAGTGCTCGTGAGAAGCAGAGTAACATTTCTGAGGGTTCTGCCTATGGATGATGATGATGATGATGATGATGATGATGATGATGATGATGATGATGATGATGGTAATCTTCATCATTAATCTCCATTTTTAACCGTTCCTCCCCGTCTCTTCTCTGTGCATAAAAAGTCTAATGCTTTTCTCATAGTACCTTCGTCTTTTTGCAGCCCTTTTTTCGCAGCAGCGTAGTTGATTAGCGTGCTTGCTGGTAATGGAAACGCAGGTGTCCGGCGCAGATTGAAATCAGAGCGCGGTGCGGTGTGGCGGCGCGTGACGCCGCCTGTTAATTGGGAATGTGCGTGTGGCGGAGGTGAGAGCGCAGGTGCCACGCACCGCTGCCCAGAAGTCCTCAGCAGCCGTTATTAGCATCATCCCATTAGCATGCGCCAGCGACAGGTGGCCATCGCTGCCCCGCAACTACTACTGCGCTCGGAGGGACCTGTCCGCTTCACGTTCTGCTATTTGACTACTGCTGGCGAGAAGCTTCCTTCATACAGACGAAATGTGGGTGTTGCTGAGCGCTGGAGGCGTGCAGTACGATTAAGCAGTTTATAGTAAAGGAATATATTGATATTACAATGAAATGAATACCCCTAGCTGTATACAGGCGTTGAAATAAGTCAACGGGGACAGTTGAAAATGCGTGCCCCGACAGGGACTCGAACCCGGGATCTCATGCTTACATGACAGACGCTCTGTCCATCTGGGCCACCAAGGACACAGAGGATAGTGCGACTGCAGGGACTTACCTCTGGCACGCCTCCCGTGAGACCCACATTCCTAACTTACTGTCCCGCACTATATTCATAGTGCCCCTGCCCCATTATGCTCGTTACTCGCGGCTTTTTGCCGATTCCCGTAAGACTTCGGGCACTGTTAGTGTATCCGCACAGAAGATGGTCACATGGCCGGTGAGCCTTAACTATATATATGAACATGACATGCCCGAAAGAACAGATACCACCTTCATATATATATATATATATATATATATATATATATATATATATATATAGGAATATTTTTATTACAGTGGTAGGCGAAGACTTCGGATTAGACAAAGAACAGTGAGGTCACTGACTATACTACATAGCAAAAAAAAGCTGCCTCTACATCAGTACTCCAGAAGACATAATCCGCTGATTGACAGTGGATACAAGGTACGATATGGAACGATAAAACGACTCGTAAGCCCGTGCAGAAGCTTTCTCATACTTTCCGAGTAAGCATGTAGACGAAGACGCGACTTACTGTTGAGAACTTGGTAGTACGGGCACACCTGCACAGTGTTACCGACATTATCTACCAAACCAAGCATACCAGCTGTGTGAGAGAAGTTATGAGACATTTATTTTTTATATACCAAACTTTTTGTTTTATTTTTTCAAAAAACAGTATTGTCCCTTTCAAAGTAATTAGCTTCGGTAGCTATTCAACGGTGGAGTCGTTCCCTATCTTGGCAGCAGCGCTGAAGGGCTTCAGCTGGTATGGCCGTTTAATGTGTCAGTCATATTCTTTCGAATTTTCTCCAGAGTCCCTAAATGACGGCCCTTTAACGCATTTTTCCATTTGGGTTCAAATGGTTCAAATGGCTCTGAGCGCTATTGGACTTAGCATCTGACGTCATCAGTCCCCTAGAACTTAGAACTACTTAAACCTAACTAACCGAAGGACATCACACACATCCATGCCCGAGGCAGGATTCGAACCTGCGACCGTAGCGGTCGCTCGGTTCCAGACTGAAGCGCCTAGAACCGCTCGGCCACACCTATCGTCCTTCAATTTGGGAAAATGGAAAAAAAGTCTGAAGGACTCCTACCAGATTAATAGGTAGCTTTGGAACAACAGGAATGCCTTCTGAGGTCAAACATTCCGTGATGGAAGTGGCTGTGTCGCATGGGCCGTGACATGTCACCCATCATCGTTACTGTTAAACGTCGATATGATCTCACAACAGCATGCACATGTTCGACGTTTTCGAAATTGAAGTTCTTCTTAAGCGAGGTCCACCTTCAGCTGTTCTCGGCCTTCATAAAAATGCTTTGTGCCAACGAAAAACATTTGCTCTTGATACGGAATGTTTCAACTTTTCAATGGTCACACACGACGATTCGCCAAGATTAAGACAAAACTTGATGTCATAACTTTGCTCTAAATTCCTCTATTCCATTTTCGTAAGACACAACAATAAGACTTCTTGACTGATGGCGCTCTCAAAAATCACGTCAGGGCTCTACGAAGCTGAAACTCGGACTGAGCATCTGGAAGGGATGAACTCACCGGTGTACACGAATAGAACAACAGAGCGTTGCCAAATAGCTCGCAGTGTTGGCAGTCTCATTACTTTTCTCACACACCTCGTACTTGCTATGCCGAAAAATAACTCTATTCATACTTCCTTGTCGTCGTCGTCTCCGCTCCCAAGTCTTCTCTGTCAGTGTGCCTCAAGACATGCACTGAGTTAACAGCGACTGAAATTTTTGTTATTTGGACGGTGATCAACAATGACAGCACAAGTGTCAAATATGGCGCACTGGGACGCCACGGCAGAGGCGAGGCGACAGGGGCATGGGACGCGCGTGGAGCCTCCTGCACCTGGCACCTACCTGAGAGTGGCCGCTGGCGGCGCTGCCACGGGAGCACACGGCGATTTACGGCCGCTCCAACAGACCTGCCAAACAATACCTTCCGCTCACCCGTACCTAGTTATTTTCGCCCACGTGAGCGCTACAGATACTTATGACACCGAATCTTTTAACTACGATATTCAGATGAGATCAGCTACTTGGGACACACTATCTCAGAACTGCTCAAAACGCTAACTGGAAAAAAGTGTACGGAATTAGTAACTTCGTAAGAGAAGCCAAGTTAGAAGAATAAGCCCGTCTACGTTACAATCACGTTCAATATTTGTCTAAAGCATTCGTAAAGTCAGTTTCAGTTTATAACAACCAACTCTTCAAATATAAACTAACAAATCACTTCTATGTATAGGCCTACTTAAGTTGCAACTAAAACGGTAATTGTCACTGCAGACAACAAGTAATTACTTACCGATTAGACAGGTCACGAAAATCTTTTCCTCTTGTGAGTCAACTTTCTTTAGAACAGTGACCTTTTTCGTCAGATAATCTCTGAATATCTAAACTAACTCGTCAAATCAACGTACTGACATTCTCACGAAAGTGGAAAATTTAGTACTGTAATTTCTTAAAACATTATAGAGCGTATAAAATAACTCGTTTATGTCGCCGTCAGCAATGAAGGGATGCACCCAGAACTGGTTGTTTTTTGCATTGTCTTCTTATTTGGAACTTGCACACAAATCTACTATCTCTTCTGCTGAACGGAGACTGATGGCATTCCTCTGCCGTCTCTTCTGGCTGTCGTACGACGACACGTGAGCGCTGCCAGCAGACCTGCTGTGGTGTCCTATTTCGGTAGGGCCCACAGGGTGGACAGCTGGTTCAGTGTGATCAAGACTATGCATCGCACTCCATCAGCTTAAGTGCTCGGATTCCCAACATTTTTTGAAAAGCTGTCTCTATGATTCTTACAAGGGGAGGTCGCCAATTGTGAAATTCAGATTCGATTCATACTGCGCATAATAAAAGCTGATGGCCAGAGGTGTAATGTGGCAAAGCACCAAGATGCACTTCTCAGCCATTGTCGAGAAAATCGACAGTTAAAGGAAACCGTTGAGGTGAAATACTCTCTACGTTTAGTAATGTTCTACAGCGTCGTGGCGCAGCGGTAAGCGCTCGGGTTCATAATCCGAAGGTCGCCGGATCGAATCTCGCGCCATCAAATTTTTTTACTATTAGTTTTTTGTAATTCATATATATATATATATATATATATATATATACTATTAATGAATTGCTTATGCGTGTTGGTGAAGGCGGATCGCTCTCAATTGTACCGCCTCCATTTTTCCGTTTGTTTGACAGGGTGTACCAAAGCTAGGGACCGCATCTACCTTCTTTCGAAGTTAGCAGGCAACTACGCTGTTATGCGGCGGCTCGTTTCGGCCCATTCAACATCTGTCCTTCAAATGTAACGAGCGAGTAACGGACTTTATATTTCATACCCGCCACAGCAACTTTGTGTTCGTGGGGTCTCTATTCTAATTCGAACGTTTGACTTACGCTATACGTATTCGTTTCGGAATATCGTTTCTACGTCTTACGTTAACTATACGTGGTTAACATTATGAAGACAATTAATAACATTTGTGAAATACAACTTTGTTTGCGGAAAACATAATGATGTTCGAAGTTGCCAGTTTTTCCACGACAAACGACTTTCAACAACTTATTATATGCATAATTGTTGCAACTGATTGCCGGGGATATACACATTTGAATTACAAAAAACAAATACTTAAAAAAAAGGTGGCATGGCGCGAGATTCGATCCGGCGACCTTCGGATTACGAACCCGAGCGCTTACCGCTGCACCACGACGCTGTAGAAAATTATTAATCGTAGAGAGTATTTCGCCGCAACGGTTTCTTTTAAGTGTCGATTTTCTCGACAACGGCTGAGAAGTGCATCTTGGTGCTTTGCCACATTACACCTCTGGCCATGAGCTTTTATTATGCGCAGTATGAATCGAATCTGAATTTCACAATTGGCGGCCTCCCCTTGTTAGATGGGTACTTCTCAAAGTTTAAAATGTCTGTAAGCAATTAAAACTGAGAGAGATGGGGACTCAAAACGCCCACAACTGTGTGTCGCGGACAGCGCCCTACAGGTTGAGTCACCCGAAATGTCTAGCTTCAACTTGCTACTGAATTACCCCCGTTAATTCCACACTCCATATTGCGTATTGCTGCGGCATTGGCAAAGCCAGCAGAACGAATACTGTCCGTTGCGGGTTCAAACTTTGGGATAAATTGTGATGCGCGATCGGAAATACAGGCTTCCGCTTAGTCAGGCTGGTCACAGTTCATTGATAACATAATGTGACAACAAAACGGTTATTCGAGTTAATGTGTAAAATCAGTGAGACTGGAGAAAGGCGTCGGAGTTTCGGAGAAATAATACGCACACAGTCTCAGCGATAGCAAAGACCGATAGATGCGGTAACTAACACACAGTCGCATTAACAAGTCATACATTAAAGTTGCGGAACAGAAGCATAGAACGAAAAGTTCAGGATATGTTAGAATGGTACAGTTAGATGACGATCAGTATGGCTTTAGAAAAAGCAGAATGAGATTTTCACTCTGCAGCGGAGTGTGCGCTGATACGAAACTTCCTGGCAGATTAAAACTGTGTGCCGGACCGAGACTCGAACTCGGGACCTTTGCCTTTCGCGGGCAAATGCTCTACCAACTGAGCTACCCAAGCACGACTCACGACGCGGCCTCACAGCAGGTTGGCAGAAGAGCTTCTGTGAAGTTTGGAAGGCAGGAGACGAGGTACTGGCAGAAATAAGGCTGTGAGGACGGAGCGTTAGTCGTGCTTGGGTAGCTCAGTTGGTAGAGCACTTGCCCGCGAAAGGCAAAGGTCCGGAGCTCGAGACTCGTTTAGAAAAAGCAGTTGCGCTGTAGTCATTTGTGAGGTTGCGCTTCATTAAGGAGGCAGGACGTCAAAAAAAAAAAAAAAAACAT
This sequence comes from Schistocerca cancellata, assembly GCF_023864275.1. Classification (NCBI taxonomy): domain Eukaryota; kingdom Metazoa; phylum Arthropoda; class Insecta; order Orthoptera; family Acrididae; genus Schistocerca; species Schistocerca cancellata. Next base: position 225,517,903 of record NC_064632.1, on the reverse strand, counting down.
CTTTTCATAGGAATTGTCGATGTAGCAAAATAGGTATAAGTTATAGAGAAAGATGATTGATGCACAGTTTATTCAGGAACAAAGAAGAACCGAGAGGGGACTAAACACAACAGAAAAGCACGGTAGAAATACTGGGATTAAAGAGGGCATAAAGCAAGGATTGAAGTCTGCCTCGCGCACTGTTCAACCTCTATTCGAAGAAACAATGACAGTACTAAAACAAAGGTACAGAGCAGGGATTAAAATTCAAGGCCTATGTTATCAACGCTAAGATCCTGTCATGTCATTGCTATCCTCAGTTAAACTGGGCAATTACAGGACCTATAGAATGGGATGAATATTCTAATGGACATAGAACAGAGATTGAGAGTAAACCAAAGAGAGATAAGAGATTAGGAGCTGCAGAAATGAAACTAGTGATAAACTTAACATCAGAACGGAAGACCACGCAGTAAACGAAATGAAGATGAAGATAGAGAACGCATAAAGAAGCAAGTGGGTTATATTAAGAAGACTACCAAAGGCGAAGAGAGTGTTACTCGCTAAAAGAAGTCTGTACCCCGCAGAATAGGCCTTAATTATAGGAAGAAATTACTGAGAAAGTACGTCTGAAGCACAGCGTCACATATACGCCAGTCATCGAATGTGAGAAAAGCGGAAAAGAATTAAAGCGTTCGAAATGTGTTACTGGAAGTATGTTGAAAATAAGTGTGCTGATAACAGGTAGCTCTTGGAACACCATGTATAGGAGGGCGGACATGGTGAAAGGACATTATACGACTGGGGATAATCTCCATGGTATTAGGAGCCGTATAGCGCGAAAGCTTTAGGTGATAACATATACCGGAGGTGGTCCGCATCGAACCTGTCCGAATGGCGGCGTCCAGAAAGATGGTAAACCCACCCTATTTTCCGCCAACAGTAAAATTCTCACATCTATGCTTGACTTGTGTAGATAAATTGAAACAAAAGGACCCATATTTACGTGCGCGTCAAGGAGGCAGTGAAAATAAACTAAGGAAATCCCGTATACGATGCCGGAGAAAGGGAACTTGTGCTTACTCGAATGTAGACATTTATGAAATGAACAGTTCGTCTCAGTCTTATTAGTACCTATATAACTTAGAAACTGTGTGTATGATAAATAGGCAGTTTGGATTGGTAAAAATTCTATTTCGACAATACTGATATTCACTGTAACGTGCTAGCATAATCTAAAAACTGAAACGTGGTTTTAAAGCAGATATTTCAAGTGTTGAGAGCGTGTCAGGGTTTACACTAGTGAGCATGTTGGTTTTTATTGACTACCACGTGGAGCCTGATAGCGGTAACATGCGACCCGCTGTCAGTGCCATGCTAGAGCGCACCGGCCCCGCCCCCGCGAGGGCGTGCCATATGAGGGGGGGGGGGGGGGGCAGGCGCGTCTGCAGTAGTCCGCCTACGGCCAGTCGTCGGCGTGTGGCTGCCTGCTGGTGTAAGGCTACTCTGCGGCTAACTGGCGTCACCTGTGAAAAGACCTGCAGTAGGCATGCTTACCAGTTAAAGTAATATTGAGATTCAGGAGGAAGATAGCGGAGCTCTGTTGGACGCTGTGTTTCCAGAAAGCCTGTGATGTAGTTCCCCACTGTCGCGTAGCAAAATACGTACATGCAGATATGCGATTGTATTGAAGACTTCCTAGGGAAATGACTTCATGTATCTTTTTTGGTTGTGGAGGGTAGGGGCGGGGAGCGACTGCGACGCCATCGTCACAAGCAGAGATAGCGTCAGGCGTACCTCAGGGTGTTAGGGCCACCACTGTTCCATAGGAGTAAATGACCTGAACGACATGCAGCACTAAGTCTCACAGTACCGCTCAGGGAGGTAACCGGTAGAAACTAGTTACGAAATGGAGACGGTCTTGTAGGTGGTACATGTATGGTCCAGAGATTAGCGGATTTCCGCGACGCGCCAGGTGTGCGGGTATATCTGAGGGATCCGGCCCGCCTATCTGAGGCCCGTCGTCTCTTACCTGCAGGCCAGGCCCGTCGAATGTAGTTTTCCGATATGCCTGCAGGTCGGATCCGTTCGTGTCTTCCGTAAATCGGCGGATTTCCATGATATATCCGCGGCCTTAGGACTGCAGTGCGTGCTCTACAGGTCAGAGGCCACGAGCGACGTATTTCAGGAGTTGCGACTGTGTCTCGCCGCATGTGCATAGTACAGTGAGATTTTTGTAGGCGTTTTATTTTTTGTAGTATGTTTTCGCAATTTGAAAGTAGTTGATATGTTAGAAAGTATGGACCACGCTACGAAGAAAATTGTGGCAGTCACCGGCGGTGTATACCCTATGTACTCCTATTACTGGAAAGAAAAATTGCACAAAATAGGTCAAAAAATGGATTGTCGAAGGGCAACATTCCAGATACATAGATGTGATTCATAATCATGGGCATCCCGACGAGAATAATGAAAATTCAATATGCTTTGAAGAAAGGATTTTTGAACCTTTGTAAAGGGCAGTAATTATTAATATCTTTTTAATGGACATAAAACTGTTGTGGGTAATAGCCTGCAATAATGAAAACAGCACTAGAAACATTGTGTTGGCACTTACTGTAGTGTTGATTTACACATCTCAAAGCATTCTTTTACGCTTATTTCCAAGAGGGATGCACTCTTCTACACAGTATTTCTGAAATTATTCGAGGTATTTTAAATCTATCATTACATCTACAAGAAAATGTATGTTTTTGTCACTAAAAGCTGTTTTTATTGAAGTAAAACACCAGCAGTTTCACCAGCTGCGACGTTGTCGCCATAATACAGTGACCCGTATATACAATAAGTTTTCATTAATTTACGTATATGGTCACAAACTTTTTGTTAACAGATTACCAGTTTCTGTCTATAGTGACCATCAGATCTGCAGCAAAAAATGCGAAAAAACATAAGTCTAAAGCTTAAGTACTACTGACATACACATGCATTTGTGCGCTTTAAGCATGAAGAGGCATACCTGTTTTATAAAAAACAAGGTCCTAATGTACTGCAGCCATAGTGATATCGCCAAATGTCAAATGCAAAATCAGCACCAGCCTCATCAAATATATATAAATAACATATGCACGAGTCATGTTGTCAGTAGCACTACTGTCCGAAACAAGCTGCCGTACAGTAGCCACAAGATGTTTGTGTTTTAAGTTCACCAGATGTCGCTAATGTAGGTATACACAAGTTTTCAATGATTAATTGAACAGCGTGAAATAAAGGGGGATACAATAGTTTGTGTGTAATGAGCTTATAACGTATAAAAGGCATTACAATAATAAAAAGCGATGAAATAGAACACGACAAGTCAGATTGTTAAAAAGAGGAAGAGTTAAGTGACAGTAGTTAACATATGCTCAAGTGCCAATATTCTAGATAATAGACCGAAACCGATAATCTGTTAACAAAAAGTTTGTGACCATAGACGTAAATTAAAGGAAACTTATTACACCAGCAGTGATCTGTAGTGAAGCGTATTTTCAATGTGGCTTGCTTTCTAGATTAAAAAACAGTTATAGAAGACGATGACGTTACTTACGATGTATTATGTTCAATTTTCGGTCACATCAAGAAACGCCGTCTGCTTGCATGTTTTTAAGATGTTCCCTCCTTTGGCAGTGGTGTTTCTTGACCTTACTTGCAATGCCGGATATAAAATACCTTCAGTTATTATAAAGCAGCTGCTGAAAATATGCTCACACAAATGAAGATTTTTCTGAAACTTTATTTCAAATTTTGTAGCATAGTTTTTATAACACTGCGGTCCGCATGGAATACTGTCTGCAAACCTTTCATTCGTCTGTTTCTACGCCCCATTTTTACATTCTAGTTTATCCTATGTTCATGCGACAATGTTCACAAACAAGGTATTTCACTTTGAAGTTTTATCAGTTTTTTGAAGTGGTCATTGGTCCAATTAAAACTTGTCACGTAAAACCACTCATCAGTGACGAAGTTTGAGTAACACTTGTGTTTCTCTTGTTGCGATAAAAGTCTACAGTTACTCGTATATTGCGGTAGATAAGAAAGTTCCGCTTGTGTACTATGCGGCAAAATACTCTCCTCTCCGTGCATTGTGATTCGCCAAAATCTCGTTTCCGTATGTCGAACCGTTTATGAAATATTAGGGATTAAGAGTAATTCATTCTCGTGCTTGCGCGACCGGAAGTGAGCGCGCTATATTCAGTCCATTTATTCGCGACTAGAACTAGATATTGGTCTCCTCAAGTTTAAAGAAAAATTCAGTATGTTAGCTAAATTTCGTATGCAACAGCGTACTGTCTAATACGCACCAAACGCAAATTCATAGTGACCCTTGTTTATCATTGCAAGTCATTCGACTTTCAGACAGTATGATACTTACATACGAATTATTACAGTAACTACAACCATTAACAAAATGAGTGGCACGTCATGACGCTGTCATATAAAGCTATAACTGACGTAAAAACTATTTCTTAGCGAGTAGTTTCTTCAGAATGCCGTGAGAAGATTGCACGCTAGCCGATGTTGAAAGCACCATTCCGCCTGAATCTGGCTGACCGTAAGCTCACGGACTCCCTGAACGAGGCAAGTCGCAGAAATCCGCACGTTTGGGCCTCGCAGAGAGATAGCATCGCCGGTTCCGAGAACTGCGAGTAACGTTCTCAAGGTTGTGTCGCCACTAACGCACGGGCGGAAACTGCTGATGTTAAAGAATCCCTCGGAATAACCGTGGCCCCCCGCTAAAATGCGCTCGTGTGTGGCGGTCTGTTAAGCAGCTAGACCTCAGCATAAGAGTAATGTAATGCGCGTAAATACACTAAAAGGTCCGGCATAGTTTGAGTACAGGATTGGTCATTAGTCAAAACCTTAGAATTTCTCTCGTCGTACAAAATTTTCAAACAGCTTCCTGGAATGAAGCCAGGTGGCATCTCCGACAACCGCCGATACTTCGACTGCTGAGCACCCTGTATTTTCAAGGCACAAATGCAAACAGCGCAGTATAAGAAATTCGCCGACCAAGAAACGTAATACGGACACACACACACACACACACACACACACACACACACACACACACACACACACACTAGCGCTACGCACAGCCGGAGACGTCAGAATTTATTTACCAACGGATGGGCAAGTAGCGTTAACTCTGTCCTTCTGTTAACCAGGGAGAGAGTAGATTCCAAGTAGAATTGAAGCAAAATCTCTCGTCTCTGTTTGTGAGGTGACTTGGTAAGTTAATCTCAACTCTTCCTTCAATAACACTATCCCAATAGTTGAAAGTGGACGCTAGACTCTAAGACTTTAGGTGCCGTGCCATGTAAGGTGAAATGATCTCATAAAGGTAGCCGTGGGGTTGGCAGCTGCTAGATTCATATTCGTTGCAAGATTCTTGAGTAAGCGTAATTCCTGCTGTCTACCAGGGAACCAGTAACCCTGTCACATTGTAACTGTCTATGCTTTTCTCATTCCTTTCTATTCGTCCAATTCTTCCACTAATCTTTTTTTACTATAACTCGCACTACCTCTGGCAATTGAACTTCTTCACATTGATTCCTTGTGTATTGTTTTCACATGTTTCTGTTAATATCACCACTCTCATTCGGCAGGAAGGTAATGAGGAAATTACTTAATTTTAATACGAGTGACATTTCTTAATTTCCACAATTGCGATATTGTCATTACTATGCTGCCTTGCAGAAAAAAATCAGCTCCCACAAGGGGAGGAGGAAACGAAATGAAACTTGATGGGTTGAGAGGGTATTTGATGTCATGTCAGTGATCGCAAAATTGAGTCACATTTACGAAGAATTTGGTAGTGCGGGCCCACTTATTAAGATGGCGATACCACCCATCTCCCCTGGATACAAGCAAAAATTCGGTTGGGAAGGGTGACGCAAAGCGTTGTGTCCTGGCCTGAGGCAACCTGCTGATCCTTCACATTCTGCATACTGATACTGGGACGGAGTGGACATCAGAGTTGGTCCCACACACGTTCTATCAGGTTCATATCTCTGGGGATCTTTCTGGCCACTGGAGTACATCAACATCACGCTCACAATTCATAGACACACTTGTATTATGTGGGTGAGCATTGTCCTGTTGAAAACTGCTACTACGATGCTGATGCATGAGAGACAACACATGTGGACGCAGGGTGTTCGAGACGTACTGTTCTGTTGTCACTTACTAATTACTAGCTGTCCCCTGAAGTCATACCAGTTGACCCCTCACACCATGACATTGCTGTTCCTCTCCAAAACAAGGGAAGAATGGGACTGTTCCCCAGGCTGCCGCCATACCCGCGGCCGATGGTCATCCACGGTACTGCAAAACAGCAGTTCATTGCTGAACACAGTGCAGAGCCATTCTTCAGCAGTCCATGCTTCCCTGTCACACCACCACGTCAAACGAAGCCGTCTTTTCAATGGCGTTAAGGTCAGTCTCCGCATAAGATGGTAATTCCCTAGTCCGGCTGCTGCTAGCCTCCGAGGATTGGTGCGGGATGACACAGAATGTTACAGGGAGTTCATTGCTTGTTGTCGGATGTAAAGGGGCCACGATGTGCTTAGAGTACAATGCTTTTGGTTGTCAGATGTTGTAGGAAGGAACCTTGAAGAAGGCCATGCTTGTCACCCACGTTCACATGCAGTCCTGCATACGGCCACCGTCACATTAGAACGCCCCACAAATGTGAATATTGGACGATTCGATCGGCAGGCTAGATGTAGACTCACAATGATGCCCTTTTCAAATTGTCAGGCACTGATAAAGTGTTTGACACGACTACGCGGCATATCCTCGTCAGTCTGAGCACATATTTAAGCTGCAAATGATCTACTTTTGTGTTCATTGCTTTCTGTTGACGATAGTTATCAATCAGTGACCCCAATACATTCTTAAAACCATAGTGAATATCTTATGGCTGGTATCATGTACAACATGAGACTTACACAGTGCAGTTATCCATTAAAAGCACGCAATTTCAAATTGCTTTATTACAAGAAACTGGCCATAAATATACTTCTTGTGTTTACTGTAATCTCAAGGTAGGGGAAAGTACAAATTTGGTATCAAACCTTTACTATTGTTTAACCGAGGCATGCTATGCAGTTGAACAATCCGAACTTTCCAATCAGTGCTACCATCCCCTGGTGGTTGACAAAATGACGAACAAGTGACTTTGGCCAAGCGTGAAGTCTATCGTATATTATACCACAGGCTATACAACGATGGGCTGTGTACGCGTGCAAAAAACGAAACGTGCAGGTGTCATATATGATACGTTGGGACTGAAGAAGAGGGTATGAGAAGCTCCATTTGGCAAGTTCGCAGGGCTTGTTACCTGAATAATAAAGCTTAGAGTGAACTTACTTCTTGTTAGTACTCTTGGTAAGAATGCAGTCGTATGTGTCGCCTTGATTCAGACAGTTAAAGTCTGAGAAGCTGCAGCTAGGTAGCCAAATACTGTTGGGAGCATGACCGTCTAGAGATCGTATCTTGCTTCGGGTAATTATGGAGTTACAAAGCCCCTTGAGACCGTTGCGTACTTGACGTAAGGCATGGTTTACGTTGTGTTGGCAAGGACGGGATCATAAGTAAAATATCGTCATGTGTAAGGTTGCCTCGAATATCTTAGTGCTTTGCTGTCATGCTGTTGTTCGAAGGAATATCAGGGTTAAGTTTCTGTTAACGTCGAGGTCGTTACAGACAGCACAAACACGGATTGGTGAAGTGGTGGTAGGAAAGCGACCGTGACCTCTTTAAGGAAACACATCCTTGCGTTTGCTGTAACCTATTGAGGGAAACCCCTGCGAACCTGAGTCTGGGTAGCCAGACGGAGATTTGATTGGCCATCGTCCCGAATACTAGTCCAGTGCACTGTAACCATCGCCCTCGATATGTTATTTGAGGTAAAGCACACGTCTTACCCAGTTCCGCGAACAGACTTGACCCTGATTGTTAAAACCAGGCTTACTGTTTAATACGATGTAAAAATAACTCTTGTATCACACGAATCTTTGATTTAGAGACGACAGTTGTTACAGAATCAGCCTCCCTCCCTCCCACTCCCCTTCTCCCGTCTTACCCCTCTCCGACCCCCCGCCCGCTTCCCGCGCGCGTATCTCGTGCTGCAGGAGGCCTTGGCATTCTGCATGGATCAAGGCGGCGCAGTGTTGTAGCACGTCGTCCGTATTTTGGAGGAGCCTGGTTCAAACCCTCTCTCGCCATTCTGATAAGGGAGAACTATGGCTGCTGTAACGTCACCTAATGACACTTTGGTTCCTCAAACATACGATGGTGCACTGTTTATCAAGTGTTGGATACTGTCTCCGTAATTAAGTTGATTGCTGATTACACTCTTGTTGAATCCGAACAAGGCCGAAGAAATGGCAGTGTTTGCTGTAAATATTGTAGATTAAATGTGACCTTACAACACTTGTCAAGATGTCAACAGATATATAATACTTCAGTAATTATCTTCATATACTCGTGTATCGTAGGTTGCAGTAAGTACTGGGAGATGAAGAAGCTTGCACAGGTTAGAGTAGCATGGAGAGCTGCATCAAACCAGTCTCAGGACTGAAGACCACAACAACAACAACTCGTATATCATAGAAAATGGACTTCTTTATTTGATGTCTGTTGTTTTCCCAATGCAGAAACGTAAATTTGTACATGGTAAGGCACGTTACTCACCACAGGCATATTTAGCGAGAAATAGATTTGTATCTTGTTAGGGTATCCTTTTCTGCCACTGATAAGCTGTTCAGACATTGGGAACAAGAGTGCTACAGGAAACAAGTCCAGTCGTCTAAATAGGGGTTCTTTGGCATGCTGACTCCTGCTTTTTTTTTTTTTTTTTTACCTTATTGCTCAGCTTACACGGAACTTAGTGCTCAATAATAAGGTTTGATCACTCGTTCGTTCATCGCGTCCTTCGGAGAAGGACGGTGTATCTGCACCCTGTTGTTTGACGGCGCCAGGCGCGCAGTAGACGCTGCCTCGCTGCTGGCTTCCTGGTTAACGGCGCGAGCAGTGAGTGTAGGTGGCGAGAGGGCACCGGGGAATTCCGCGGAGGAGTCTCTGCTGGTTTTATTGCCGGCTCGCCGTGTCGCAACCGGACTGCGGGCTCCGCAGCAACGTGAACGGACTCTGTCCTCCCCCGCGGCGCCAGCGCCAGCGCTGTCCGGTGACTGGCGCGCAGGCACCGCGGCTGCACAGCCCGGCGCGCAGGCACCGCAACTGGAGCAGTCATCGCCCTCTCGTTCTACACGTTCACGTATGCAGAGTGAACCCAGACGCCACTGTCAGAAGCGTCGGAGGTAGTTAGAGCTTAGTTTCTGAGTATTGCGGTATAAGGTACCTGTGGTCCTCAATGGCTCGTTACGGACTAACTGCATTTCCTTTCATTTCGTAACCCCCTTTACCATTGTATCTCTAAACAAGACTTGTTCCGTTCATCTACGGTATGTGCTGCTAACACTGGCAGTGCTCACTTTACTCTTCCCCCTCAGGCATGCATTCAGTACAGCTCGGTTCGGTTCCGGGTTTATTTTGCCTGTTTTTGAGACATCAGTCATCTGACTGGTTTGATGCGGCCCGCAAGGAATTCCTCTCCAGTGCCAATTTCATCTCAGAGTCCCTCTTGCAACCCACGTCCTCAATTATCTGTTGTCTGTATTCCGATCTCTTGTCTTCCTCTACAGTTTTTACCCTCTACAGCTCACTATAGTATCACAGAGGTTATTCGTTGATTCCCGTAACACACGTCCTGTCATCATGTCCCCTCTTCTTGTTAGTGTTTTCGATAAGTAGCTTTCGTCGCCGATTATGCGGAGAACTTCGTCAGTCTTTCTTCGTCATTTATTCTTTCTTCATCATTCATTTATTCTTTCTTCATCATTCATTTATTCTTTCTTCATCATTCATTTATTCTTTCTTCATCATTCATTTATTCTTTCTTCATCATTCATTTATTCTTTCTTCGTCATTCATTCATTCTTTCTTCGTCATTCATTCATTCTTTCTTCGTCATTCATTCATTCTTTCTTCGTCATTCATTCATTCTTTCTTCGTCATTCATTCATTCTTTCTTCGTCATTCATTCATTCTTTCTTCGTCATTCATTCATTCTTTCTTCGTCATTCATTCATTCTTTCTTCATCATTCATTCATTCTTTCTTCATCATTCATTCATTCTTTCTTCGTCATTCATACATTCTTTCTTCGTCATTCATTCATTCTTTCATTCTTTCTTTGTCATTCATTCATTCTTTCTTCGTCATTCATTCATTCTTTCTTTGTCGTTCATTCATTCTTTCTTTGTCGTTCATTCATTCTTTCTTCGTCGTTCATTCATTCTTTCTTCGTCGTTCATTCATTCTTTCTTCGTCATTCATTCATTCTTTCTTCGTCATTCATTCATTCTTTCTTCGTCGTTCATTCTTTCTTTCTTCACCATTCATTCATTCTTTCTTTCTTCACCATTCATTCATTCTTTCTTTCTTCACCATTCATTCATTCTTTCTTTCTTCGCCATTCATTCATTCTTTCTTTCTTCGCCATTCATTCATTCTTTCTTTCTTCGCCATTCATTCATTCTTTCTTTCTTCGCCATTCATTCATTCTTTCTTTCTTCGCCATTCATTCATTCTTTCTTTCTTCGCCATTCATTCATTCTTTCTTTCTTCGCCATTCATTCTTTCTTTCTTCGCCATTCATTCTTTCTTTCTTCGCCATTCATTCATTCTTTCTTTCTTCGCCATTCATCCTTTCTTTCTTTCTTTCTTTCTTTCTTTCTTTGTCATTCATTCATTCTTTCTTTCTTTCTTTGTCATTCATTCATTCTTTCTTTCTTTCTTTGTCATTCATTCATTCTTTCTTTCTTTCTTTGTCATTCATTCATTCTTTCTTTCTTTCTTTGTCATTCATTCATTCTTTCTTTCTTCGTCATTCATTCATTCTTTCTTTCTTCGTCATTCATTCATTCTTTCTTTCTTCGTCATTCATTCATTCTTTCTTCGTCATTCATTCATTCTTTCTTCGTCATTCATTCATTCTTTCTTCGTCATTCATTCTTTCTTTCTTTCTTCGTCATTCATTCTTTCTTTCTTTCTTCGTCATTCATTCATTCTTTCTTTCTTCGTCATTCTTTCTTTCTTTCGTTCTTCATCATTCTTTCTTTCTTTCTTTCTTCGTCATTCTTTCTTTCTTCCTTTCTTCGTCATCCTTTCTTTCTTTCTTTATTTCTTCGTCATTCTTTCTTTCTCTCTTTATTTCTTCGCCTTTCTTTGCCTTTCTTTCTTTCTTTCTTTCTTTATTTCTTCGCCTTTCTTTCTTTCTTCGCCTTTCTTTCTTTCTTTATTTCTTCGCCTTTCTTCCTTTCTTTCTTTCTTTCTTTCTTTCTTCCTTTTTCTTTATTTCTTCGCCTTTCTTTCTTTATTTCTTCGCCTTTCTTTCTTTATTTCTTCGCCTTTCTTTCTTTCTTTCTTTCTTCGCCTTTCTTTCTTTCTTTCTTTATTTCTTCGCCTTTCTCTCTTTCTCTCTTTCTCTCTTTCTCTCTTTCTCTCTTTCTCTCTTTCTCTCTTTCTCTCTTTCTCTCTTTCTCTCTTTCTCTCTTTCTCTCTTTCTCTCTTTCTCTCTTTCTCTCTTTCTCTCTTTCTCTCTTTCTTCACCTTTCTTCCTTTCTTCCTTTCTTTCTTCGCCAGTCTTTTTCTTATCAGTCCACCTAATTTTCGACTTTTTCCATAGTACCACTTCGGTTTATTCCCAGTCCATATTTATTTTGTTCTAATGAGACTACTCATTCCATTCAACAGATCCTGCTGTTATTAAGCTTCACTGAGGATAGCAATGTCCTCCGCGAATCTTAACACTGATATCCTTTCGTCCTGAATTCTACACCCTTTTTAATTCGTGCACTTCGTTCCTGGCCATTCACTCTTTGTGTTCCTTCTTGGCTCTTGCACATGTATTTTACCCATCACTCCCTACAGCTTACCCCTATTTTTGTTAGAATTTCCAATGCCTTGCACCATTTAACTGTCGAATGGTTTTTCCAAGTCGACAAATCGTGTGAACCTGACTAGATTTTTCTGTAGTCTTGCTTCAGTAGTCAGCTGCAACGTCAGAACTGCCTGTCTGGTGCCTTCACCTTTTGTAAAGCCAAACTGATGGTCACCTAACAGATCTTCAATTTTCTTTTCCTTTCTCCTGTGTATTATTGTTTTCAGCAACTTGGATGCATGAGCCGTTCAGCTGATTGTGTGATCACACTTACAGCTTTTTTACCATTTTCTCATTTGGTCTCAGACACAGCCCGTTTCACCACATAAAATTATTATCCAATGATGCAAATACATATTGTTGATTGCTTGTCTCGTTCAGTTTTATTTAATATTTTGTAATGAAATGAGACCAAAGTACGTTAGTCTGCCTGCAACATCACTATAAAGGCAGCGGTATTTTAACATAAAATCTGTGTGTGTGTGTGTGTGTGTGTGTGTGTGTGTGTGTGTGTGTGTGTGTGTGTGTTACATTAGGAAAAAGAATCATTAAATTTTAAAGTTTGCATTTAACATAGGAAGATATAATGGCAAATACCTCTGGAAATGGACCGCTTTATGGAACTAAGAGCTATTCTTAAGCAAAACAGTCCTAAATTTTAAATGTTTTAATTATTGACAGTCTAATTGTTCTTTGATGATTGTGATTGAGATCGCGTTTGTATATGTAAAATGTTCTCGCCAGGAAACGGGAATCCCAGCCGGGAGAGAGAATTAATTTTGATAGTGTCTAATTTTATTAGTTTTCTTGTGACCTGCTGTTAGTTTTATGGTAACCATTTCTCGTGAGCTCAGACTTGAGAAGCAAAGGCTGCCGTGGAATCTGTAGCTGAATCGCCCGATACCATGTTCCTTTGTTGTTACGGTCCATGTCCACTAATTTTGTTCATTCCATTTTTGCTTGGTTAGCGACTCTACTGCGAAACTCACTTCCGCCACTGTTAGTTGGGACCGATGGCCGTTGTAGTCTGGTCCCTTCAACCCCCACAAACCAACCACCACCAGTGTTAGTTGAACGTTAACAGTGATGTTGAAGAGTTGTCCAATGCGACGTAACTGCTCTGCATTTAATTAGACAGTCTGCTCCGACACGATGAGACACACAAACTTAATGATATTGAATATTTAACGACGACAGTGTAATATTTGTTGTTTCTGTCGAAGGCAAGTGTGCATTGGCATTGCCGGTCATGTAGTTTAGCGTGTACCACGAAATTATTTGCTACTCAATAAGTGTAAGGTGGTGGAGTGAATGGTGTAATTGTAAATATGTTTGCGATTGCAGTTGGCAATTTTTATACACTGCATTCCACTCTGTTGATTGGTTTGATGCTCTTGCATTGACAATCTGGTCTTCCTCGCTTCCTTCTATGATATTGAAGTGTGTAGAACGTCCGCCGTTAATAAGCCAGCCGTATAGTTTAGGGTACAATGCTACTGTCCTGCGGCCATTTGTAATAGCCCCGCCGGTAAACCAAGTCGCTTGCTGGCTCCAATCTTGTCATTGTCCGTAGACCTCCGTGTTTGTTAACCGAAAACCATTTCCAGGCGTCTAGCTTTCTGTTTTTGTCGGACTCAAAACCCAGTTTACTATTTGTAATGGTCCACTACAGCCTCAGGATTCTCCCAACTTATATTATACAGGGTGAAGCGAAATTCGCGCACTCGGGCTTCGCAGTGCGATTCCTCTCATGCCAGCCATAAAAAAAGTCTCACATTTCGTCTGGCAGAAAAAGGACGTTAAAGAGTGGCAGTCTGCCAACACTGTAACCACGTGTATGGTAAATACCTCTGTAAGCACATATTAGTCGTGTTGTACAGTTCGTGCAGTGGATAGAGTATTGGGTTAGCATGCAGGAGGTGGAGGGTTCGATCATGGGTTGGGGCGCATTTTTTATTTGCTAATTTCATTCTGACATTTCACACTGTAATATGCACTGTTTCTTAGGTCACATGTATCCTAAATTTACAACATTTTGTAACGTTGATCATAGCAAATACGTGGTTAGACAAATAAGAAATAGACAGTTGAAACAAATAATCTGTCACAGGACAGAATAACTACAAAAACAATATCAATTTCGAGATGCTAAAGATGATAGCACAGTACAATAACACATCTACATTTATACTGCATGTAATATGAGCGCTCAGATGTCGCACATTAGCAATCGGTGGCTATAATAATGTCGCCATGACCTTCACAACAGAATACGTTGTCCTTAGAACAACAGATGCTCAAAGCGACCTCCCTGCACGTCCAAACATTGCACAACCCGCCGGATCATACATGGATGTGTGTGATGTCCTTAGAACTACTTGAACCTAAGTAAGCTAAGTTGTAGGGGACTGATGACCTCACATGTCAAGTCCCATAGTGCTCAGAGCCATTTGAACCATCGAAAATTGCGAGATCGATTACTACTGGGTTACGCTGTTAACGATTATTGGAAAGAGGAATATCTACGAGTAACCCTCGGTAGCGCCCTAAACTGGAAGAGCCATGTAACATTTTTTGAAAGAAAAACAGATATCAGGCTGAGATTCACTGGAAAAATTCTAGTGTCGTGTAATTCACCCAAGAAAAAGATTACAGATGACTTGTTCAATCCATTCATGAGTATTGTTCATCACTCTAGAAGCCTTAACAGGCGCGATTAATATTTCAGAAGAGCCAACGAAGCACGAGAGCGTTATGGAGATGTTCCAATAAAACTCCGGTGGCAGACGCTACAAAAGGGGTTCGCGGTGACGTTTGCTATTAAAATTCAGAGAGCATATATTGAAAGAAGAATCGGGAATCATACTACTTTCTCACCGAGACACGTCATGAAATGACCACTGGGGAGAGATTCAGAGAAAGCAGAGCTGATACGGAGGCTTACCGTCAATTGTTCTTCCTGCGAACTGTTAGTTCACTTTCTTGGCTGAATGGCTTACGCCAAAGGCCAATTAATTAATAAGGAATACAGAAGTATTGACGAATGGAACAGGAAAGGGATTCCTTCCTTGGAACGAGTGATAAAGGCTATAGAATCAGTTTTGGAGTATTGGTTCGGTAAACTTCAATAGTTTTTCCATACGGTTTATGGATTGCGTATAGAGCAGAACACTCACATATTTATCTTAGCAGAAAACGGACGTATTTATGTTCCAGGAAGACAAAAGACGAAAATTATGAGCTTTCTTACGAAGATAACCGCAAGATGAATCGTTAATTCTTCTCCACAAAGCAGTACCTTACATGTGATGCTGGCTTAGAATGCCAGACATGTCATTCAAGAATCTGGCCCTGGGCTGTCACTTATGGATTCCGAATGGTCATTGCTAACCAAGAGCGTTTCACTGAAATAAATTAATGGATCAAATTGTCTTTAAATACCCTCATAACGTCGGTTAGCTTTCGGATAAGAGTAGTTAAGAACTTCACGGCGTTTATATCTCGCAGTTTACACTTCGCTGCGTGTAGGTTTTGGAGTAATACCTGTTTGTAAAGAGTCGCACTCCAGTTTGGACAATAAGCTTGAGAACAAGAGACTTGGAGTGGTTGGTAACTTGCAGGATGCTGGACAAGCTCGGCATATCGTAAATGACTCTTGTTGCTCCGGGTTGGGGGTTCCTAAACAGCGACCGCTATTTCACTGAAACTACGGAACTCCGAGGTTTCTCACTGCTTTCCTGGAAAGCAGTGTGAGGTTTTAAATTTCTGTCGATTGCAGTGTTACTAGAGACAGAGCACGAGCTCCGACTGAAAATTTAGGAATGCGGTGCGAAAGCTGTAAGTAGACGATGGTTCGTATATAGGCGTCACTTTCGTTTATCACTCTACTGTATGTTGAATATGTTCGGAATGTCAGCAGTTGCTCTGTTCGTCATGGATAGTACGGACAAGCAGTGTCGCTCAGGAATACTTCAAACTGTCTTTGTTTCTACTGTCTCCAGTGACTTCTTATCTATGGAACGCTAAGTCCTGATCTTTTTTCCATCTTTCTGACCCATGCAGAGACTTACTGCACGTTGTGGCAACAGAGAATACTTACTACAAACACATAATATTTCCTTAGCGTTCTATACGACTAACGGTTTCGTCATTACACTGCAGCCGACACGTGTACCAGATGTTTCCAAAAGTGAACCGTTCTGAATGTTGGTTGTTTCGTAAGATATAATGTGATATCGTCAGATACTGCAAAGCGCAATAGCTAAACAGCATATTGAAAGAATCTTGTGAACAACAGTTAGATGAGTTTGGTTTCCATCTATTATTCAAGTAACTTCTGCCCTATCTAATACACGCTTCCACTGCGGAGTATGAGGTAGAGGAACGATTTCATTTTTATGGTTCCTATGACATAGAGAATTATTGCCAAAGTAAGCACTGGAAGAAAGATGTAGGAATAAGAGGTGCAAAGAAACCGTGATGTTTTATAATGTCTCAGATCGGTCATGTGTGACTGTCGAAACTAAGAGTGAGGAAATTAGGTACAACACACGGATCGGAATTTCCTCTATTACTAAAGTATCTAACTCAGTATTAGTAATTTTTGACATACTTGCCTATTATTTCTCTTAAAGTAACGATATGCCTTCACTCTGCATCACAGCCAGCTTGAAGACCACAAGGCTGCTTCAGGGTCACAATGAAATAACATAAACCCTCAAAAATATAGTCATTTCGGTGTTGAAAAATACAAACGTTGGTAAAGACTAAATTTAGTGCTAGTATCCATGGTAGGTTTTAGCAGTTGCTAATTCTCGTCCGAGAAATAGTTTTCTGTGGCAGTTTCGCGCTGCTGTAGTCCAAATTTAAAGCGTTGGTGCACTTCATTAAGGAAAAACATAAAAGACTTATTAACTTACGGAACACTTATTTGTGCTACGAACAGAGAAAATTGAGGCATAATTAAAAGAAAAAGTCAAATCTGGTGTTATTTTTCATACTATGTGTTAAAAAAAGAAACTATTTCACTGTCCTTAACAAACACTGCGCGGTGGAGCACAATTGACACCGGAATGATTTGACCAAATGTTTACTCGTTAATAAAGTAACTGGGTTGCAAAGATGAAACTGCGTCGAAGAATGTTAGTTAAAGTTGCCTCTGCTTGAGTATATTTCTACATTAAGCACCAGAGTTAATATAAGCTCACCGGCGAAAAAATTAACCACCCCTAGAGAAATCATTACCAGCATCATTTAATACCTGTAATTACGCCCATGGGCTTGGTAACTGCGTGGATTCGGTTAGGACGTGAGTACACGAGGTTGTGGAGGTACGTCGCATCCGGATTAAGCCACTAGCTGTGGATTTGATTGCACAATTCCACCAAATTGCGGGGATGCTGATGGCGTTTTACCCGCGGTTTCACAATGTCCCACAGATTTTCTATGGGGTTCAAACCAGCTGTCTTTCGGTGCACTCGACGAGGTGCGCATTTGAATGTATGCAAAAACGTGATTCGTCAGCTGTCCATGGTCTATAGCGAACTTAAGACTCGCAGCTTTCAAGTGGTTCAAATGGCTCTGAACACTATGGGACTTAACTTCTGAGGTCATCAGTCCCCTAGAACGTAGAACTACTTAAACCTAACCAACCAAGGACATTACACACATCCATGCCCGAGACAGGATTTGAACCTGCGACCGTAGCGGTCGCGCGGTTCCAGACTGTAGCGTCTAGAACCGCTCGGCCATCCCGGCCAGCGACTCGCAGCTTTTATGTGCCTGTAAGATCAATGATATCTTGCGAGATGACCGGCTGTAAAAGCTTATTGCATGCGGCTTCCGTCGCAATGTTTTCTCTCTAACAGGTGTGGATGGACCTTCATTCATTCACTCCCTGCAGCGATGCCTGTCTGGTTTGGAAGCCATTTTGTTTCACAGGGCGTGAAACGCGTGCTGGTCGATCTGTCAGGATCTTTTTCAGATAAATTCTGACGTGGTTCGTGGTCACATGTGTTACACCATTGTTTGTAGACATGTTGAACAATCCGCCACGAGCCTCCAATAAATCGAGCAATTTCAACACCGTATGGCCGCTGATGATGCCAAACATAATTGCCCCTTTTTGCCACTGCGTCACGTCTTTGCATTTACCCATGTTTACATACATTGTCCGCGTGAAAGATAAATGCCTCACTGATCGCTACTGCCTTAAGCTCACGTAGAGGCAGTGCGAGTGCGGTTGAGCACGTGGCTCAATCGTTGCGCCGTCTGTAAAGGCTTAACGATGCATCTGTGCCTGCTGCCTGGTCTGGCCAATTTTTTGTCAAGTGAGCTTATTAGCTGTTTTCTATAAATACAAAATTTTATGCAATAATGAACTTCCTGAATTTGTACCCGGTTATTAGTGCAATATCTCATGAAATGTTCTCACAACTTATAATAGATTTAAAAGACGACAGGTTAAATGGGTACGTTAAATGAACAGTTGTCACGACTGTTTATCTCTCTCTAAATATTCGGAATGAAGCGTGCCTTTCCCTTTCATAGTTAGACGAAGGTATGTGATAGAGATTAAAATTTTATTTGAAACCTGACGCTGTTTCGCTAATTACTATTAAATGGTTGTCTTCAGAGTTCAGAGATTCGTTTTTTGTGCTGGTATAAGCAGGCTTCCTTTTCATGGACTCGTATTCAGGGGGAAGTAGGACTAGTTCTCCGAGACGTCATTCTGATTCAGGTTTTCCGCGATACTTTCATGAGCCACTTCATGCGAAAGTTAGGATGCTTACTCCATCGTAGTCCAACCGAGTACCGTTGTTTTGCTAACGTCAATAACGTGTGTTCACAGGTTTTAATTCAAAAGTCTTTCTTTGTTTCGTTTTGGACACTGATAAGTGTGACAAGTGGCGAGTTGAGGAAGTAAATTATTGGGAAGCATGTGCCACTTCAACAACAGTGCGGCGTGCGAGCTATTTAAGGAAGAGCTGTTGCGGTACTCGCGGGGAAAGCTGATATATAGTGGGTGGCACGTCCTGTATCACAGCGTGGGACGTGTTACGTAAAGCACCTGAGTATAGAACAGCGTGTACTGTGCCGTTTCCTAGTAAAATTTTGTTTTTGGGGCCGAACTAACGGGGAAGAAAGTTGGACACTGCATGGGCCATTGGAAAGATTTCTCTGAAAGATTTGTTGCGGAAGAAAGTGCGAATCTAGCTGTATCATTTCCACGATGTCGCGATATCAGCAACGTCCCCATCCCCTTTCAAAAACAATCTGTGTGTGATGTAGGGCGTAAGTGGGAACACGAGACAGAATCAAATTTCCGAAGTGCACTCCTTGCAGACACAACACAACTCATAAAAGAAGCAAACCAGTGGGAACTGCTAGATATTCATCATGCTTTAAATAAAAACTATGATATAACAGCTGGCTGATGTTCTTTCGTTTTATCTTCTTTAAGTGACTGTGCATCTTGCAAGTATAGATTCTAATCCACGCCTATGAACTACCTACATATTAAGCCGTGTAATGTCTTCGCCTCTAAGTTTTCTACTGTGGCTTTAGTTATGAGAATGATAGCAACTTTCCTGTCATGCAAACTCAGCTCCTAAAACAGCGATCGTGTGAAACCCAACTCGCTTTCTTCGTTTACGAGACTCAGAAAGCAATATATATTGGCGCTCAGCTTGGTGCCGTGTTCCTTGACTACCGGAAAGGCGTTCGGTACAGTTCAACGCTGCAGCGTGATGAAAAAAAGAGCGTAAGAAATATCAGACCAGCATTGAGATGTGATTAAAGTGTTTCCGGCAAATCAGAACACAGCATCTCTTCTCAAAGAAGAGAAATCATCGATATAGAAATCATTTCGGGCATAACCCACAGCCCACAGCGAATGTTACAGGGCCACTACTTTTCACAATACATAGAAATGCCGTAGTCGATAACGTTGGGAGCACCGTGAGGCTTTTCGTAGGTTACACTGTTGTATAAACAGAAGTCACAGCGCTAGAGAATCGTTGCGAAATGTAGAAAGACTTGAAGAACGACACTTCGTGCACGGAGACCAACGTAAACAGATACGACGTATTGTGCATAAATAGGCAGAACGACGTATTAGTATATGATTACATGACTGCAGAACAGTCACTGGATATTGTTACATTCGTATAATATCCAGGACAGGAGAATACGTACGGAGAGTGCCAAAGTGAAATGACCAAATAAAACTACTCGCAGGTGAGGTGAATGCCAGAGTGAGAGTCATAGAATGAATCCTCAGGAAATGTAATACATTCACAGAGGAGATAACTTAGGAAACCCTCGTTCGACCAATAATTTAATATTTTTCGTCAGTCTGCGAGTCGTACTAGATAGGATTGACATAGGAAATATAGAACATCCAAAGAAGAGCGCGCGTTTCGTTACAGATTCATTTAGTACGGGCCGGCCAGTGTGGCCGGTCGGTTCTAGGCGCTACAGTCTGAAACCGCGCGACCGCTCCGGTCGCAGGTTCGAATCCTGCCTCGGACATGGATGTGTATGGTGTCCTTCGGTTAGTTAGGTTTAAGTAGTTCTAAGTTCTAGGGGACTCATGACCTCAGAAGTTAAGTTCCATACTGCTCAGAGCCATTTTCATATAGTACGCGCGAAAGCGTCCCGGAGATGGCTCAGCCAACCGCAGTGAGACGCTACAAGAGAGGCATTCTGCATCACGTTGTGATTTACTCCTGAATTTCCAAGAGCATACACTCTTAGAATCTTCCTTCCCGCGAATCATTCACGACTCGAGCAGGAAAGGGCAAGTGAGTGGTACACAAAGTACCCTGCGCCACACACCTAAGGTGGCGTACGGAGTATAGAAGTAGATGTTGAATTAAGTAATTGCTCAGTTGATTCAAAATTGAATAATTAATTGGAAGCTTACTAATAAATTATCTTTCCTACCTGTTTTTGTCTCGGCAATTTACATTTCGAAGCACAGATTCATTTTTAGCGATTCTGTTATTATCGAAATGTACGTTGGTGTAGTAAAAACAGTAGATGGTTTTATTTTTAAGTTTCCCTTATTTTTGCATTTTTCTTGGTTTTCAAGGATTGCCATTATAGATATGAAAACAGTTACGTGTTTCCATTCCAATAAAGAAATAATCGTGTTTCCACATACGCGCGGCCCCCAAAGTCTGGTGTACCCTTACGAAATGGTTGCAAGTATTGTGCTTTTGGTCAATGTGAAGGCAACGAACTTTAGAACAGATCTGCGGAGTAATAATTTGACATACTTGCTCACGATGCCTGTTGTAACATAAAATGTACAACTTAACGTTTAAGTCTTGCATCAAGTATGTCAAACTCCCAGATTCACCTGCTTAAGAGGCACCTAGTTCCGGCAGATAAACGTTATCGGCGGCCGCGAAGCGATCATCGGGTCGTGCCTGGGACGGCTCGATAGCGCAGGTATCTTGACGCAGCCGTTCTCCGCTCGACCTCTCGCCGAGCCGGTTCTTGTTGGACGGAAGCCATTTTGAAGTGACGTGTGCGCCGGCTAGGCGTGCGTCGCCAGCCGCGAGGGTCTGCAGGGCTGCCAACTCCGCAGCGTCCCAGCGGACGGCAGCGAGGTCACTGTGATATGCATAAATTCGTAGTTCGCCTAAAGGAAGAGAATTTTCCTTCTGAATGTCTTTGCGTTGGTTTCTAGCAGATGGTAAAATACCGGTCGGTCGTTTTTACACTTAGACCACGCCATTCATTCAGGCATGACCTGGTAGTTTTAGCTAGCTTTAACCTCGCCTTTTAAGTTGTCTCGTCCACCTCACCACATGGTCTGTGAATTCTGTCGCAGAAAATGATTTGCAGGTCATATTCGTGGCAACATTTTTTTCAACAAAACTCGGCAATTTTATTTCCCACACACTTTTTTAGTAACTAATTTATTAACTTCTATGTTACAGCCTTCGCTGCAGCTCTCATTGGTGCACTACTATGACTACTACTACTACTACTACTACTACATCATTACCTTTATGCAAAATCTGAAGTGAGATTTTTCTCACTGTTAGCATTCTAACGAAATCATTGCTACCTTTTATCTCTTTCCTCTAAGTAACTGCTCATTCTGTTACCTTTACATTCGATAAGCCCGTTCGCTGCATCTCTGTAATAGCAACTCTTGTATATAACATGTTAGTTCTGCCTGTTTTTCAGCTAATTTCGCGTAAACGTAGACTTTTCATTTCTCTACTACATATTTGTCTCGTGGCTGCCTTTACCCTACAACATAATGGAACTACACAAACCTGTTGCTAAATATGTGACCGGAGGTCACTGTCAGTAAATAGTGTTTATAATCCAGTAGTAATTCTTGTTCTAGTATCACTGGTGCCGAACGTATTATCAATTTATGAGATTGCAATTGTTCTACAGCCGAGCGCCGTTCTGAACGGCAGCATACAGCTAGTGTGTTAACGTTGTCCTCTGTTGTAAATGCAGTCAGAATGTATTTTGAAATTTCCAGTTACACACACACACACACACACACACACACACACACACATACACACATACACGCGCGCGCGCACCCCGTCCGTTATTACACGTAGGCATTAATTAATAATTTGCAAGTAACAAGTAAGATTTTTATCCTCCTCTTATTGTGTGGTCTCTGCCAAAGCTCATTGACGATCGATTTCTTGTACTCTTGATGTTCATAATCACTCTTAATGTCCAGTACAGTTACGTTACTATCTTTTGACCAATAAACACAAACTTTCTAGTCTTACACCGAAATGGTGTACACTTTTCAGGGCGCACTTCTTGTCTTAATTCTCCATGAAAGTCACAGATTTCGACAATAACAGCGTTTTATTCGTCTGGAAAGAAACTTATTTTGTTCATCTTTTATTTAATTGCTTGATATGTCTTGAGTCATTCACATTGGACTTTGAAGAGTAACGATTGGCAATTATCTGGGAGACCCATTTTCTGCGCAATTTGTTTCTAGACAAAGCCATTTTCAGGTGAGACTGTTGCTTTAGTACTTGAGTGAATTTTATGACCGTGTGTGCGACTGTGTGTCTATTAAATAAGTTTCGTTTTTAGAATTTTTTTACCGGAGTATAACAGAAAAAGGTTTAGAATTTGATTTTCTACGTAGTTGCTCTGCTTTCCGCTTGCCCGAGAGCTCCTAGATATCCTCCTAAACACTATTTTCATGGTTCATACCCATCTTTGTACAGCCAGCATAACCTCAGCGTCATCGTTCAAAGACTGAAACATGAGAAAAAATAAGGGCGGCAATATCAGTTAGTAAACAGACGATGTCTCTGAACTGCTGCACGAGCTACCGGCCTCAGCGTGTCCGAATGGATATCCGTACATGAATGTTCGATGCATTCCCTAAGTTCATCCAGTGCTTGTAGTTTCTGTCGATGAACGACGTCCTTTAGTGTTTCACGTTGGTAAAAGGCCACAGGCGTTAAGTCTGAAGAACGTGGTGGATATTCAACAGCATCTCTTCGTCCTGTCCAACGTGCAGATAGATTTTCGTCAAGGTACTCCCCAGACACGATTATTGTAGTGGGGTGGGGCACCGCCCCTTAGGAAGTAAAACTCTTCGTCCCCTTACAACTGACCGATGGCAGGTAAAATGGATGTCTCAAGTTTCTCTTCACCGTTATCCGTGCCGTCGAAGAACGGCGCCGGTTGGGTTGGGGATTTTCTCTGCCCGGGGATTGGGTGTTCGAGGTGTCCTCCTCATGTCATCATCATTCGTGAAAGTGGCTAAATTGGACTGTGTAAAGATTGGGACTTCGTAGGGGCGCTGATGACCGCGCAGTTGAGCGCCCCACAAACCAAACAAACAAAACAAAGAACGGCGCAATCAAAACGCGATAAGAAAACCCACCCCGCATATTCACTCTCCGTAAATTCACGACTTTGTCAACACTGAAATGCAGATGTACGGTGGCCTAGAGACGCAATTGTGGCGGTGTACTGTACCATCGTCTCTGCAGACATTTAACTATTGCACATGATGCCATTAAACCACTCGCATTACTACATTCTTCGACCTGGATAGTCTTCGTTCATTGCGTGTAGCAATCTTGGGATGTGCCACTTAAATTTATCAGTCGTCAAAATGCGCTGAACATTCCGTTGACTCACCCTGATTTTAAGGGCACACTGTTTCACATACTTCTGTGGTGATTGAGCAAATTGTAACACAGCACGGGAGGCGCAAGACTTGTTACGGTTACAGGTCGTCCAGATCAACGAAAGACTTTTCTTGGAACATTTCAATTTTTAAAATGAGAGGAAATGAACGACAAAGGAATTCGTGGTGCCTCACAAGTGCTATTCAAAACTACTCCTCAGATAAGAAAACTAACTATCCACCGTGAGGGTAGGCACTTGGTGCAAAACATGCTTCCTCTCTATTGCGGTATCTGCTTGGCCTGCACACTGTAACATCAGTTAAAATCAACCAAGTGTGTGCACTATACTTACTGTTCGTAAATCACTTGTTTGCTGCGCTCCTGGGGAGTAGTCACATCTAGTTTTCGAACCACTGGTCTAAATCGTTGTGTATATCTGTAACGCAGACTACGACTTCTAATATGACTCGTCTGCACGCAATTGTTAAACGTCGATGGCTTTGTTTTGAAATTCATTTCGCCATTGGCGTTGAAACGCATTAAAATTTTCGTACTTTATGTACCACTTGAAAACTACCTCCCTTAATAGAATGTCAGCCTTGCACCAGGCATGTTTGCACACGTAACTGAACGGTATGGCAAAATCACGTGTCAAAACAACGCGTTTGTGGCGACTGCCAGGACAAAACAGTATAAACTTCCAAAAATGAGATGGTTCCGTCAATTAATTTGGAAGTTCTAGACAATTAATTGGTGAATATACTTTTTGGGCTACTCTGAACGATCGTAATGTTGAGTTCGTTACCCAAACGGCAAGGAAGCCTCAAAAGTAGCAATTTGCTACAAAAGCTTATATTTGCTTGCGTAGTATGTGCAATCGGTGTTTTCAGTGCAATTTTGAAGCATTGTAGTTGATCGTCGGTCGCAGTTAATCTTGTCGTTTGTCCTGCGGATGTGCTGGTAGTAGAGGGGGATAAAATTCATTTTCGTTATGAGGGTAATACTTTTATTCGATCGTGTTGCGGAGTTACTGAGAAGGGAAACTCCCCATCTTAGATTTAGTGGTAAGAGGGCCCAGTGGACAGCCCGTACAAAGCTGAGCACAGATGAAGCACGAAAATAGGAAGGTGTACTGGACTGTAAAGAAAAAAAAAGAAAAATAGTCTTTTGAAAGTGATTACTCTCAATGAATTGATGAAAACGTAATAGTTTGTCACATAAGCTGCAACAAATGAATACAACAGTTTCACAATCTGACAGTTTCTCTGTGCTCTGTCAAAACATATGTTTTTAACGTTCTTGCAGTTGGGTTCCGATTTGGAAGTCTTGACTCGCGGATTCCTTTGTTGTAACGTAGTACACAACCGTTTTTGTTTTCATTTCTGTGAGACGCATATGTGGCATTTCCCCTGCCTCTCACTGTACATGACATTTACTTGCGACCGTAACGTATCCTTACCACATGACTCATATGCTATAACTAATGTATAGTACGACAACGGCCAAGACTAGAGAAACAGAACAAACATTTCAGTGACCGGGCGGACAGTTTATAATGTGAAAAATAAATAAATGGCACGACGGAGTTTCGAACACTGCTCTTCCGCTTGGCAGTCCAGCACCATGACCCCTTACCCACCACGCCGTTGCTGTTTTAGGCTGCTCTTTATTGTAGCGTGGACCGTTCAATTTTTTTTTTCCTTGACAATCCTGTATACCTTCCTCCTTTATTCATGCTTGGTCTGCGATCAGTTTCTGTCAGGCTATCCACTGGGGTATCTTACCACTATTTTCAATATTGTGGAAGACGAATGACGACTTAAGTGGGCATAACTAAGTTTCATTTCCGAACCTGTTTAAAAACCTGCGTAACACCAACTTTTAAACCTGCGGGGGCGCCCTTGGGCGCATCGTGTGCAGTGTGTTTCCTCGACAGACGTCGTTTGTCTCTGTCTGCGGGGAGACGTCATGGGCCACGGACGTGCGACTCCGTCCGTGTGCAGTAACGCCGTCAGACTGCTACACACTTTGGGGCTTGTACTTCTGCCTACTTGCCTTCACTTACATGTGGTACCTGCCGTCAGACATATTCTTCTGCCTGGAGTAGCATTTTTGTAAATTGGTTATTACTTCTCGTCTCGCTTTGTATTTATGCTGAACATTCCTGGTTTGATTTAAAATTTTTGTAGTATTCTTTACTGAGAGCACAATCAATTTCGAAACATAAAATATTATTTTCTAGTGTACAGAATCGAGGCAGTCAGAACTTAACTGAAAGACAGATCAGCTTCGGGGACACCTATGTCGAAACTTGTACAAAGATTTTACACCCGTCTCCAAATCAAGATACATATATCAGCGAAATGTGGCCAGATCTTAAAGGAGTTAGCACATGTAGCTTGTGCCTTACTACTTCCTGTATCACATTGGCGTGTTCTGAATCAGTTTTACGCTGCTGTGCCTTTCCCTTGCTCTTCTCTCTTTTTTCTGTGTCACTGTATGAGCGATTTTTCTTTGATAAGTGCTAGAAAGAAGTGATTTAATGCTGTACTAGTCAGTTTTCCTCCTAGTGGACATAATTAATGTTGTGAATTAAGTCTTTAAACGTGCTTTTCTTTTCTGCACACTTGAAGAGACAAGTGGTCTGGTCTGGCCTGGCCTGAAGTGGGTTCAGATTAACTGGAGATCGTTTTGTGGCTCTCTCATTGTGGTTGGACGTTAGGTGTGCGCACTGCTGGTTGTGGCCATGAAAATGAAAATGCCTCACCATACGACTGTCATGTTCCATCTGCTGAACCTGAACATGCTTACCTTGAGAAAAACGCGTGAGCATTTAAACACCTGCTGACACACAATCTCCGGGTATCTTTACTGTAGATCGTGATAAAACTGCCACTTTTAGTTGAGATTTAGGAACATTTTAACATACTTCCTTGTAGTATGGTAATATTTCTCTCTGTCTTTCTGCTGTCTTACGTGTAAGTTCATAACATCTGCCGCCTGTAACTTCTGCTTTTT
This sequence comes from Schistocerca cancellata, assembly GCF_023864275.1. Lineage (NCBI taxonomy): Eukaryota > Metazoa > Arthropoda > Insecta > Orthoptera > Acrididae > Schistocerca > Schistocerca cancellata. The sequence continues at coordinate 225,490,706 of NC_064632.1, read as the reverse complement.
TTCCTCTGTTGTGACAGACTGTACGAGTAACACCGTTTTGTAAACGTAAGTCGGCGTTAGCATACCTTAGTGTGTGTTTGCATACACAGAACTTTAAAAAAGAAAAACCTTATATTTTTCTTCGTTTTATATAACGTCCGTTCGAATTTTTCTTCAGTTCAACAGCAACTTAGCGATCGTCTTTGTAGGCTTTTTGGAAGAGAAGTTGTTCAGATGATACTGAACATCATTTTGTATATTGCGACGAAGTTTTTTTAGAAAGTAGCCAGTTCTCACAATGAAAGTCGAAATTTGACGTGCCTGGCCGAACAACCATTTATGGAAGAGAAGTTATTGCGGATTATGTTTCACGTACACAGAAGTTTCTTGGTGCTGACTGACAGGCTTTCACCATGAGATCGTGACTTATGGTTCAATACAGTGTTTGACACAAATTTAGTATGATTTGGGCAGTGCAGATCATGCTCCTTTCTCTACTAATTTGCGTTACACTGTATGTTGTTTACATGATCGTAGAAATGCTTATCTGGCCGTAATAACGCAACTATAGTCGATAGCCTTACGAAAGGTTTTGTTTTCTTCCATCGTCGAAAGTCCACTGGTTTCGTAACTACTGTTTACGGTTACCATTGTGGTTGCTCTCCTGAGCGGTTTCTCATGGAAAGCTGTTTTAGTACTACTGAAAACTATAATGAAAACAGCTAAAACTTAGTACATTCGTTTTGAAAGACAGGTGTTAACTTTAGTAAGATAACTAGTTCTACCAGATGTCAGTGTGATCGGTGCAGCACGATATGTTTACAGCGTTTACATGCGTGCAAGTGTTGTAGAAGAAATGCATTTGTCGGAAAAGTGCTACGTGCGTTCTTCTTTAGTAGGCACTCAAAAGACCCTAGAATAACTAATCAAAACTAAACACTAAACGCTGTCCGAACAGGCCATGGAGGCCCAGCGGTACCGACCGGCCGCCGTGTCCTCCTCAGATCACAGGCGTCACTGGATGCGGATATGGAGGGACGTGTGTTCAGCACACCGCTCTCCCGACCGTATGTCAGTTTCCGGAACCGGAGCCGGTGCTTCCCCATCAAGGAGCACGTCAGTTGGCCTCTCAAGGGCTGAATGCACACCGCTTGCCAAGAGCACTCAGTGGACCGAGTGGTCACACATCCGAGTGTTCGCCCAGCCCGACAGCCCTCTTAAGTTCGGTGATCTGACGGAAACCTGTGTTGCCACTGCGGCAAGACCCTAGGCCGAATAACGTATCACGTTTAAGTAAATGTGGCATTCCGGAACATGAATATCCCTGTCAGACGCGATCAAATTTCTTTTGGAGCGATAAGCAGATTAACTCCCGTTCAGGATTAGTTTTCATGCGAGCCAGATGTTATGCCATTTTGTCTGTCTGTGGACATAAAGGGTCCAAAGTCAACGATATTGTACACAGCACCCATTAAAGCTGAACTAGCTCACAGTCTGTTCAAACAGACGTAGTAAGTCTAACAAGAAGTCAAGTAATTTCATACACAAACATAAATGACACGTAGATTGTGTGACCTCATGAAATATAAGCTGAAATGAATGTAAGATTCAAAGTTCAGGTACATGTTTTGGACATATGAGTGTGTCATGTGTTGAATTGAAGATATGACCTTAACCTTGTTTCAAATCCCTTCCATTCTTCTTTTACGGTTGCATCTTCTCAGGAGCAACGCAGTCAAAGTAAACCAGATATTTCTTTAGCAAAAGCTAGCAGTAAAAGTATTGTAATCAGTAGACAACTGCCCGTCTTTCAGATGTCTCTTCAGTTTCTTGCAATATCTTAATCTCACTTCCTAGTACACACATCAGTAATGAGATTTTGTCGCTAATAATGAAAAAAATGGTTCAAATGGCTCTGAGCACTATGCGACTTAACTCCTGAGGTCATCAGTCGCCTAGAACTTAGAACTAATTAAACCTAACTAACCTAAGGACATCACACACATCCGTGCCCGAGGCAGGATTCGAACCTGCGACCGTAGCGGTCACGCGGTTCCAGACTGAAGCGCCTTTAACCGCACGGCCACACCGGCCGGCCGCTAATAATGAAAAACATCTTTAGATTCAGTGCTAACAAAATAATAAAAGATGGTTTCCATAAGGACTTCATTCGTTTGTGTAGGGTTCAGAGTGGGTTCTGTATTCTGGTGCGAAGGTTTCGAACAAAACTCGCATCCGATACTTAGTAAGAAATTGGGAATTCTAATAAGAACAAACATTAAAAACATGCCATAATCGAATGTTTCTCATAGCACGTAAACGTTCTTCTGAGTTAAATCTGTGTGACTTTGTAGATATTAGTCTTTCAGTAGTTGATAAAGAGAAGCAATTAGTATTTATTTTTCCGGAATTAGGTAATGTCGCTGCGTTTTTGGCGTGTTTCCACTGATTAAGCAGAAGTGGCATACTGCATTGTAGTGGCGGGGTTTTGGTTACATAGCGTCCTTATCTAGTTTCTAGCGATTGCTTCTCATTTGTGGATGTACACGCTGTCGTTCTACATTAATGAAGGTTCTTCTTTGTAATGGGACTTACAGAACTAAATGAAGGAAAGAGGAAATAATGAACCCAAATTAGAGCTTTGCTACGATTTTTGGAGGAAGAAATCAGGTCGAATAACTGCCTGTAAAAAAATGTGTGATAACTTAACATGTGCCAAATACCAAGGATCACCTGCAGCGAAGCAGGTGCTGTTTTCACATATTCTGCGATATGCGTGCGCCAGCATAATTCATTCACGAGAATCTGACTGCCATTAGCGAGGCCAGTGAAGAGAGTTTCGGATACTTTGAGAACGATCGCAACGTTCGAACGTTGTATTGCTTTAGCATCATCATCATCATCATCATCATCATCCCTGAGAATTTCGTTTAAGCCTTCATTCTGCTGTTGATGATCGATGCTGACTAGTCGCACACAGAAGCTGCTTTGGTGCGCGGGTCCAGGAAAACTGTCACTTGTTCACTCTTGGTGGAACCACTGTGATGTTTATGAGAGTTCCTGGGCATGTCGGTCTGCCAGGAAACGAGGTTGCTGCCGAGGATGCAGTCCTCGTACCGCTGCCCGCGAGTTCCTGTATTCCCTCCGATGACGTCTGTGTTGCCGTCTGTCAAGAGGTGGTGTCCCTTTAGCATCGCCAATGGTCCTCCCTTCACGGGAATAAGCTCCGACTTATTAAGCCTCCCAGCGGCTTGGACGACCTCCTCTCGGCCCTCCCGCTGGGAGGAGGCCATTTTAATTAGGTTGCGTATTGGGCACTGCATTTTAGCCATCGTCATTTGATAAGTGGCGCTACCCCAGCATTTTGTACATATCGCGCCCAAGTTTTAACTGCCCGCCACTTGCTGACGGACTACCTATTTTCTTAACCGCTTACGTTCCCGCTTGGGTTTGCCGCCTGAGTTATCGGCCGTTTTAGCAAATGACGCGCCGGCTGTCGACCGCGTTTTACTTTTTATCCGCCAAAGCAATATGGCGAAGACCATTTAACTTTTAGTTTTAGACCTCCGTTTCTTTATGGCGTCTTTTTAGCCCATTTACCACGAGCCTGTTTTAGCTGTCTTCTAGTATGTCAATTGGGACTGACGTATAGTAGTTTTACTTCGGCGCGTATGACCCCAGTTGTTTTTTGCGCCCTTAAGCAAAACAAAACAAAACAAACAGAAGTAGCTTCACTGCTATCCAGGCAGTTCACTTACCTGCTGCTGTCCAGGGTTCAGCTTTCTCTCTTTAATATGTTTAGTCGTTCAACCTTGATTTTGTTGCAAGATCGGTAAACTAAGAGGTCTTTGGAAGACTAGATTCACTGGGGAATAGTTCATAGTTTTGTAGCATATGTTTTGTGAAATGTGACTGTAGTGAGAGGCTAAGATTCGTTAGTATCCAAGAGGTACTCATGATAAGGGTAATATAGATTCTCAAATTCAGAATAGTGTCATGCTAAGAAGGGCTTTGTTTAAAGCAATAAAGTGAAGTACACACAGCTCAATGAGACATTATGCGTTCTCTGCTTTGACAAAAGTAATGGGGTGAACACGAGGGGACATCACCTCACCGGAAATGGTACGTCATTCGCACCGTTCTTTGTCATGCAGGAGATGTACGTGATTACTAAGGATGTGCGATTTACACCTTCCTGTCGCGTCGTTGATGGTGTTCTGGAGCTTTGCTGTTGGCATCGCTCGTGTCGAACGATTGATAATCCACGGTGTAACGACCAGGGTAGCTCAGTGCCTGTACCTACCTGCTGTGGACATTCCGTGGGCGCGGAATTTAGGAAAGGGCAACGTGAGTAGTAGTAACACTGCTTCTGTACGTGTACTTGCTGGGTGAAGTGTCCACTGTAATCTGCTGACTCGCGGAGAGAGAGAGAGAGAGAGAGAGAGAGAGAGAGAGAGAGAGAGAGAGAGAGAGAGAGAGAGAGAGACTGACTGTTGGCAACTTGGCCTGTGAGTGGTGACCTGTCTTACTACAATCTTGGATAAGAAATCTGCACGAAGAGGATGATACCTGATAGCGCGAAACGGACTAGCAAGCATGTCGGAGTATGTTAGCATGTGAGTGTGGATTGGGCTCGCCCTTCGCCGTGCGGTCTACGTCAACATTGTTACAAAAGAGCGTGGTGTAGCGTTGCTGTTCGTCCCGTTTTCTTCGGCTGCATCACTCTGTTTTGTAGGACGACGAAACACAAGGATTAAAGTGACTTAAGAGAAACAAGGGAAGGGTTTGCTGTATTTGCGTGGTATTACTATTACAACGTGCTTTAACAAAAACACACACACATTATGAAAGGTAACTTACAGTATTCTGTAAAAAGAAGTGTTATAAATAGACAAGCAGCAACCATTTCTAACTCTGTCGCTCACTTACAAAACATTGTAATTTACGAGTAAAATTGTTAGAATGCAGCCATCAAGTAGTCTTATCAGTTGGGCGCTCTTGTTGTAAAGCGTGTTCCAGCCATTTTCTTGTGAGTAAAGACGTGCAATGTTTCTATCTATGAACTTAATTAAGAGTGTGCTACTGCTGTGGCTGTAGCTGCGCATCCGCTGAACCATATTTACATAATCGCCATTGGTTACTCGGCTGCAATCGGAAGCAGGACCTGTGGGGAATAGGAAGGGCGCGTCTTGGCTCGCCCACGGGCAGCGCGTCGTGGCTGGGCTGTCCCAAAACGGGGCCTCCAGCGACTGATGTCACCGGAAGCGGCACCATACGGGCGCCACGCTACGCACCTGTCCGCGGCGCTGAACCGTGCTTATCACCACTCAGCTGTCCGAAATGTTGCCCCTAGCTGCTGTTGTGCGGCACTTGTAGCTAGCACGCCTCCTACGACAGTCTACCACTGTGATCCAAAAAAGTCACAAATAAATCGGTGCTCAGTTGGCTGTTCGAACACCATAATTGCGGCTAACAGAATACCACACCCATTCACACCTATTGTGCGTCTAATGCAACAGCAAAGAGGAATGAGGCGGACTCGTGTTTCCGAAGTTTCAGGACTGCCAAGACAGCATAGGAAATCATTGCAGACCATAGGAGGATCTACGAGAGGAGTCGTGACGAATACCAGTAGCATATGATTGGTAGAGGGAGGACAAGCAAGCTCGTTCGATGCAACCTAGCCCAAAACCTCGCAAGAGGAAGATATGCGTTGCGTTTGACAACTGGCGCATATTCTGTAATTATTTTACCTCACAAGAAAGGAAGCAGTCCAGTCTGCACATCCATCAGGCTACTCGCAATATAAAAAAATATTCACTAAAAGTGCCACCGACCAAACGTTATACGTTTTAATCGTGGGAAGGAACAAGCTGTCTCTAGAAGTGGATATAGCACAGTGGACTGTTTACAACTCGTGGATTGTGTTGCAGAGCGGAAAAGTGAACACGAGTTATCACTTTACCTGGGGTCACAGGTTTCGAGAAAGCTTTTGATTATTCAATAAAACTTACGCGAAGACTCTTTCAGAGACAAAACATTGAACCAGCCTTTAGTATGCTGTAGACTATGTCATTCTACAACTTCCTTTGGACTTCGTGGCTACAATTTCAAAATTGAAAGTGGAGTCATTGTTAGTAACTTTGGGACATTTTTCAGATCCTTAAATTTGTGAACGGAAGAAGCTTCCTGTGTGCCTGAAAAAGAAATCATGCAATCAAAGTGTTACTAGCTTACCTACGGCAGAATAGATAGGTTTTTAATGCGACACCCTTCAAAAAACGAGGGTTGCTCTGTGAACATTGGAAGCATGTGTCTTGGAGTTAGAAGAGACAGGAAACAAAAGAAAATGCATCGAGAAATAAATTGGAGGGGTAGACGTAGTTATGACAGTAATGAAAATGAAATGGGAGAGAACACATCTAGTCAAGCTATATGATGTTGCTTGTTGGATTACAAGAGATTCTAGAAGACAATCTGCTGAAAACTAGTACGATGGATGGCTGTAGTTGCTGCTGGACCACTGTGCAATACCTATCACATGCACGTAGCACTGTTTTGGACTTCAGAGAGTAGTATACACTCGACTCTAGATTATGTGTATTGCTGTTGCATGAAAGTCTAAAAGTAAACTTGACTTAGGAACATAGCAGCCGCGTCTGATTATCTGGTTCAGGTCACCATACTGTACCTTGACAAGCTGCATTGCTCACCACAGATCTCGTGACACGAGCGTGTAACAAAAAAATAAAATTGCTGCGTTCCAAATCAGGATATCCCCTCCCGTCTCTTAGGTCCATTGATATAAGCAGTAGCTGTCACGCTGAGCAATGCTAGGTGATTATTTACAAATATATTTGGCTTGCTAGCCACCATTCGTAGGCAGTTCATACGTTTCCTTCATTTGTTGCGGATGTTGCGTTCGTATGATGACGACGCCATAGCTCCACGCTGCACAGACGCCACGTGGTTCAAAGCTCCTCAGCCTGTAGGACCCCAAGCAGATCTAACATCTCTTATATAACGACTTAAGCACTCGGGACTGTATTACGCTGTAAAAATGGTCTAGTCTCTTGGTTGTTAATTCCATCAAGGCTTGGCTTTTCAAACGAATCTTTGAGGAAAAGCATGCCATCACAGTTCTCATTGTCTCTGACTTGAATCAGACATATGAATTAAGTTTGTTTCACGCCGACAAGGTATTCATCGTGTCAATACTACTCTTCATATCACTTAGATATAAACATACTTCGCAAGCCACAAGACACCAACTTGGTGAGAGTACTTCTTGGAAATATACCCCCCCCCCCCCGTCTTTTCGTGGCGTGTTACTTGCGTATTAAACAAGGCAAATATATGTGCCTCTGTACGTGCTTATTATTTATTATCTGGTTCTTACACGAGGTATGTGATGGGTGTAGTGAAGTTGTTGCATACCCTGCTATGAACATCAACTTCTTAAATTTTCTGTTTCGTGAGGACTACATTAATGCACTTACATCTGGCGATATGCAATCTATAAATGTACTCAGATCCCCTCACTGCTTTCCAGAGCCTCCCTGCACTTGGCATCCATTAGTACAACGGACCCAAGAATGCCTTCTCTTGCTCGCTGATGCTGGCACCAACGTCATTCGTAAGTGTTGTTAAGACACGTCAGTGTGTCGGGCACTTTGCTACGAACACTAGTCGTCTCTCCGTGGGAACAAGCTCAGAAGGATTAAACCCTTCCATAAGGCTTGGGCGACTTCCTCTCGTCCATCTCGTCGTGAGGAGATAATTTTAGCTGGACTCAATATGGAGAACTGTCTTTTCATAGTCGTCTGTAAGCGGCAACCTCGCACCGCTTTGCTCTCACTGTAACGAATCACTGACTGTTCGTTGCTTTTTAATTCACAGTTTTTTAACCCCTTATATTTTAACGTTTCCCATCTTGAGCTATCGGAAGTTTTAGCAGATGCAGCGCAAGCTGTAGGATGCGTTCTACTCTTTACTTGTCGTAGCAAAATGGCGAAGGAAATCTAATTTACAACTCTGGACGCTTCAAGTCGTGATATGGGTGCTTGTGGCCTCAGCTCATTTGCGCCCCAAATTCAATATTATCATGTGATTCATTTAAAATAAATAATATCATACCATTCATTCAAATTCCTCCAGCATCTCTGTTACACTTGTGTACGGGTTGCACCAGTCTCTTATAAACTTAGCTACGTTCATCGAATTTCTTCAGCGTTTCTAGTGTGTCGTCACACGTTACAGTGTACGCAGTATCTTTGTTTTATCTCAGCATATTGAAACTTTGTGTCGACAGCTTGCGGATGTTTACCACTGATGCTGTAATATGAGGTAGATGATCAGTCGCCCATGAATAACTGCAAATCGCTCTGTCAACTCTCTTACCTACTATTCTGAGAAGTTGTCCCCCTACGTACACGGTCCAGATGATCTGCTGTGCTATGACGGAGACTGCAAAGAAGCTCGCAGTTAAGAATCAAAAGAATTTGATTAAGAATTAAAAGAGTGAAAGTAATGGCAATCCCGAGGTAGGGTCTGCCTGCTATGTGGTGACATTGTTCTTCCAAAAGACACAAGTGGTCTCAGGTATTGAAGCTGTTATTACCGCAACTTTTTAGTAATATTCGTTATCTAATACTGAAAAGCGAAAGAGTCCGTTTCAACGACGCGTCCGGACAGGCACCAGTATGGAAGAAAGAGGGTGGAAATTAGAACATTTTGAACAATTTTTGCCTCGTACATTAGAAAATCGCTGCGCCACAGTGATACACAATAAAAATTCAGGTGAGTAATGTCATTTCTAACATCCTAACCTTTATCAAGCGTGTTAATAGTTGTGGAAGCATTTGAAACGGTTGAATTCAGCAAAATAAATTTTCTTTTGTTTTTACAACTCGTTCATGTATCTCGGAGCTTGTTGCTGAAGTGCAGATTGCGACAGTCGGTAGCAATGTCAGGACATAGGTGTAGGCCGTTAAGTAGAAGACTTAAGTATCCTAGGGTGAAGCTGGTGACGCTGTTCATTAGTTGTTGCGGTGCTTGTCTGTAGTAATTTCTTACGCAGTTCACCGTTGACGATACAGCCGACCAGTTGCCGATTACATGTCGTCGTGACCTGTCCTGTCGTTCAGTTGTAATAACAGATTAATTTTGGTAACATCCGTAAGGATATCGAGTGATATCACGTTCTTCAAAACAGTAACAGTGCGCATTTGCGGTTTCTAAAGCTCTTTCTGAGAACTGAGATGATGAAGTTGCAGTGCACTGAGAAAACAGTTCGCCACCAGGCAGCAGCCAGCAGCCAGCAATGTTCTAGGCAACGGTTGGTAGGGCGACCTTTCATTGTGCGGGTTTATAAGGGACGTCTTGATACCCGACAGTGGGACAGGCTGGAGCCGATGTGCATTTCTCTCTACGTACTCCAGGAACGATAATTAAAAGACATTGATATTTGTCCCGTATTTCAGTATCAACACGATGATTTTCACGGTCAGGTGTATTTATTTTTCTTGTATAAAGCATTCTGTTAAAGCACAGGTTAAGTTTCATTTTGTAATTCCTTTAAACCTAAACTCGTGGATAGAAGGACGGGGAGTAAAATTGGTTTTAAATGTCGATGAAACAACTGTCAGTTCGTAGTTTTGATTTCACCTTTTGGTCTACTGGCCCATAAATTAGGGATAAACGTAGCATCTTTACTTATAGTTTTCAAGTACATAGCCAAGGAAAAAAATTAGCTGATTGTGGTTGGGAGCAATAGTCTGCAACTCTACGAACGCGTTTCCGACTATGCTTGCAGGTATAACTCTTAAGCGAAACATATATTTCAGAAAAATTACTATTTCTGACTGAAGATCGGTATTTTCACAACGAAGCCCAGGTTCTGTCTATCTTTCGATACCAGGCCTGACCTAGGTGAAAACTGCAGCCTTTAATGTTGAATGCTTGGAAGCACTTTCTGTGCAGCCACACGCACTGCAAGTTCTCCCTTGTATAGCCCCACCCACAGTAACTTTCAGTTGTGGTATTACTCAACACACAATCTTTGATATAGCGCCATCTATAAGCAGCAATATCTGTGTATGCGCGATGAGAGAGAATATACCCAGAGTTGCAAAACTGTAAGTAGTAAGCAAATAAAAATTGAATTTAGCTATATGAGAATTTATCTTTGGCAGCAATGAAAATTAACTTCTGAGAAATTTCTTACACGTTTTTGCGCATTTGTTGTCCAGCTATATGTTTGTCATTTCTTGGTTGCAAGTAGTACATCTGACGAATGTAGTTTGTAAATGGGATAGTACGGAAAGCGGTTGATAAATAAATGTTTTTGTTGATTAGTAAAAATAAGTTTAGGCCCTAGGAACACCTTGATCCGAAGATACGAAATAGTTTTATTAACGTTGTGGGATTTGGTACATACAGTTGCATGTAATGTTTGACGTGTGTACGTTAGAGAAAACAGTACTGGTGTACTCAGAACCGAAACGGCCAATTAAAAACACTTCATTCGTCCGCGAGAAGTCATTTTGCCATACAATAAAGTAGTACTCCGTAGCTAAATATAATAGCTGATGAAAGATAAGTGTAAAAATTAATACCTGATTCATGGGCAGTGTAAATTGCAAATGAAGTCGTTACGTTTGGCTCCATGGAATCAGTCATCTCTGTGTAATTTTCCATAGGAAAATTTTAGTGTCTGCCTCTTAGCCTGTTCAGTCCCTAAAGGACGTCTTTATTGTGCTTACGTCTGCTTGAAAGAGCTTCTCAAGCTTTTAATTGCTTGTTGCTTGTTTCTTGTTTTGATTATTTCAAAAATGGTTCAAATGGCTCTGAGCACTATGGGACTCAACTTCTGAGGTCATCAGTCCCCTAGAACTTAGAACTACCTAAACCTAAGGACATCACAGACATCCATGCCCGAGGCAGGATTCGAACCTGCGACCGTAGCAGCAGCGCGATTCCGGACTGAAGCGCCTAGAACCGCTCGGCCACACTGGCCGGCTTTTGATTATTTGTTCACGAAAATTGGACTAGAGTTCTCTCGTTGCTTCACGTAAATGGTAAAATGTGTCGAACATAAAGAGCGAAAGGCCGCAGCGTTTACATCTGTACTCTGCAAACCAGCTTACGGCGTGTGATTGACGGTATTCTGTATACCACTGAAAGTTTCCCCATTTCCTGTTCCAGTGGCGAATGGCGCGAGGAAAGATAGGTCGTTGTTAATTACTCGGGTGAACTTGAGCCTCTCTGATTTAAGTTCATTATCTTTCCATGAGGTGAGGTGTGTGAATGAAGAAGCAATATGTTGGTTGACGTTCTCGGGAGCTCCACAGCAAATCACACCGTGATGCAGAACACTTATCGTGTAGCGTCCGTCTTTGGAGTTCGCTGAGCTTCCCTGTGACGCTTTCGAGATCACGAAAAACGCTCTGCTCTTTCAATTCTCTTTGGTACGAATCCAGTTGGACAGTACTAAAGTACTGGTCGAACGGGGGTTTGTAAGCTACTTCCTTTGTGAGTGGACATTTCCTGACGATTCTTCCTATGAAACTTTCTTGCAGTCGCCTCACCTGTGATTAGTTTTATGTAATCGTCTCACTTTTAACTGCTCCGTACCTATACTCACAGAAATTTAGTAGCAGTGACTGCTTCCTGCGAGTGTTCTGCAGTCGCCTAATCGTACGACGATGGCTCTTGCTGCATATTTACGTGCAATACATTGGTTTATCGTGAGGATCAAGTAGTGTGGGTAACATCAGTCGTTCGCAGACCACGATTACGCTGACCGTTTGTCGGACCATCATCTTAAATGCTTAGCACGCAACAATGCTATTCCTATATTCCGGACTGATTTTGCGAGTGCTCCTGGCACTTTTTGTAGCTCAGAGAATGGTAGTTACCATGTCAAAGTCATTGGTAGCGATTTCAGATCAAGGTATGTCGTTCATAAAAACTTAATTTGATGTTGAAACTGTCTTTGATTGTAATCAGAGGCCACAGCTAAGGGTTTTCGTCGCGTGATAAAGACCTGGCAGTCTCAGACACACAAACTAAGTCTATCATCATTCCAACGAATGCAGTGTTTCTGAGAATTCGATTCTGCTATCAAGTCAAATTAGTTTTTTTATTCAGATGATAGAATAAAAGTTTAATGACTCAACGATAAACGTGAAGGAGCTCACGGATACTTTTTAATAATAAAGAGAGAAAATTATCGATGTCTGTCACGTCCAACAATTTTGAAATCATCTGTTTGCAGTACTTAGACTGGCGGACTGATGTAAAGATTGAAGTCAGCTTGGGTGCAGTCGTATAAGCTGACTAAACATATTTATCAGCGATACTGTTATCGGATACCGGTAGCGGACTCCGGGATAACGTGTCACTCCAGCCAGAATGGAGTGGAGTAACTCACTGCAGACAGCCGTTTCGCTAACACACGAGGTTGCAGAGTTTGTGTTATTAAATGTCATGTGCGTACACACTGAGGTTAAACTACGGTTCGAGAACTAATAAGGATTTAGTTGACTGCTCCTGATATCCCTCTCCACTCAGTCTCTTGTCCAGAGGTCAGCTTGGAATGGAATGGAATGGAAGTGGTAAACAAGATGTAAAAAAAATTAAATATCTTTTTTGATCGTAGATTACATAACGACACTAGCAATAGAATTGTCTTGCGCATCTCATTCTTTCTATAGGCTATAAAAAAGTGCAGCAAAGCACAAAGTATGGAGCAATACAGTCTTCACAAGAAACGCGCTGTTTGCAGTGCTTAATCTCCAGTAAAAGCGTTTTATTTTTGTATGCATTTAACATAGTGAATTTTTTTTGTTCCTGTGGATTGTTATTTGCGGCTGTGTTAAGGAATGCTACAGAAATTCAACCCTGTGTTTCAAATGTCCATCGAACTATTGGTTAGCAACAAAGCACATCAGTTCGGTGGCATAAAAATGTTTTAAATAGTGCTTCAGCAAAACTAGTATGGGTTAGAGGGAGGGAGGGAAGGAAGGAAGGAAAGAACGAACGAACGAATATCAGAATTTAACGTCCATTTGACAGTCTTTAGAGACGGAGCCGAAGCTTGGATTGTTTCAAGGATGGGGAAGTAAATTTGCCGTGCTTTTCAAAGGAGTCATCCTAACATTTACCTGGAGCGATTTAGGGAAATCAAGGGAAAGTTAAATGTGGATTGGGCGACGCTGATTTGAAACGACGTCCATCCGAATGCGAGTTCAGTGTTCCAACCACTGCGCCATCTCGCTCGTTAGGGTGACAGAGGACGCGTCGTAGTAGATCATGAATCGGGCTTTTCTCACTATTTAAAGTTGATGAATGGTACTGGTACTGTGCCGGTATAAATTTGACTGCGGTTCGCATGTGGGAAACAAAGGCTCAAGGATAATTCTAGTGAATCAAAACATTGTTTTTATGGTCCACACGTTTCACGTCTCTCTTCGTTAAGAGTTCGTCGTGGTATGAGACAGACGGACAGGGTGATGTAGATGGTAGAGGTACAAGGGATAATAGTCTTCCCTGCTTCGCATCTAAACTGAATGTACCACTATTGGGTCATGGAACGAATGGGTATTTATGCGCCATGTTGGTACTGCTAGGTATTCGAGACGCCTTCTGTCGTTTTCTTAAATCACTTCAACGAATACCAGCGTGTTTTCTTAGAATAGCGAAAGTCTATCTTTCGTGACTTCGATCATTTCTTTTTATAACGGTATACTACAACGTTGTTGTTTTGTTCCATCTTGAAGACAATATAATGCAATTAACAATTTAATTTTCAAGCAGCTTATTTTTACAACACTTTGTTTCTTTGTTTCAGGTACGGTGCGAACTAAATTGCGGTGATTACAAAGGTAGGATTATTTGTGAACTTCGGCAACAAATGGTCCAATGAATGCTACAAAGGCATCATTATTTTAACAGATACTAGCCCCCAGACTTATTTAAATATTGGGATCATGTTTTTAAAAATACCATTTAGTAGTGTTGACGTGATTCAGTAAGCGTGAGAAAATTAGGTCTCTTGAAGAAGGGAGCTGGGTGCAATGTGTAAGACACTGGTGTACAATCACACGGCAGGACAGGGTCGAAATAACTGTCCGGCCTCCTGATTTGGTTTTTCTGTACTACATGTGGCGCAAATGATGGAATGATTTTTTAAATGTTCATTGTGAATTTCCCTTCCACTCCAGTGTTTCTGCTGTCTGTGATGACATAGAAGATTGGTCTCTTTCAGCAGGCTGCACTGGGGTCAAACTGCGCAGGCATTTCATAGCGGGCGTAGCAGCTCTATTTTCTTTCTTTACTTTGTCCGTTCTTTATCAGTAATCATTGTAAAAATTTGGGATCCAGACAAAAAAATTCACACTTAGTCAAAAGTTCAGAGCTGAAAGCTTGTGGTCTGCGTATAACAGTACTCGTGGGCGTTGCCTTTGCGCTTAGATTAATGATCGATTACTTTGAGTGTGTTGTCACTAGGCAGAAAGAAAGCAAACATCACGTGACAGTAATTGGTGCCCTCTATACCGTATATAAATTCTAGGCCCATTGAGCCTTCGGTTCAGTTTCAATTTATCTCTGAACATACCGTCCGCAGATCGGAAGGAAACGTGACTACGGATTTTCAGCTTGCAAGTTTTAACTAAAATTATTCGGAAATTTAACATTTTCCTCAACATGTCTGTGCGGCTACACACACACACACACACACACACACACACACACACACACACACACACACACAAAGCCGCGCGCGCACGTTCCTATATAGAATTCATTATACCCTGGCGATCTGCCATTCATTATACTTGAGTTTAAGAGATGTTCCTAATGTGACGTTGCATTTATCAGGATGCGCTGTCTTGAGTAAAATAAAGTAGTTCATGCTGTGGCAGAAACGAAAGACTACTGGCCGTGGGTTGTCTAAACTGCATTGGCCAGAGCAATGAAGTGCTGAAGACAGGTGCCAATTGCGTCTGCACGTTTCTACGAATTCACACCAGTCAGCGGCTTGACGCAGACCTTTCTCTGTAACTACCGTTAGCAATTTATCAGTTTCGTCACCTAAAGTTACCGACACTGCAAACTGTAAAAGAATAAATATGCGTTCACGGTGGGTATAGGAAGGTATATGTTACCTTGATGTATTATCGCTGGTAAGAAATGTAGTGTCGGGTTTTCATTGTTTCTATGGAGAAATCACGTCTCACAATACTTAAAGCAGAAGCTGCAGGTGGGCTTGTGGTGACGAGCACGTCAATCATGAACACTGGAACGGAGCAAATACGAAAACGGATTCAAATTGTAGCGTAGAAGTAAATAGCTTGAAATAGCTCTGAAGGGGCAAATCAGTCATCATTCGGAACAAAATAGCTGCCTGTGTAGGGAAACAGAAAGATTGTGTGGCAAATATCTGAATACTGGTCAAGTTGGAGAGATCCATGTCAAGGTGAAATGTATTAAGAAGTGTTTCACTACACTGCTCCGTTATATGGCTGACAGTGAAGTAGGAAGAAAGTATTGAAAAGTCTCAGTTGACAGACCCTAGAAGAAAGACACCAGCATCTCATGAAAATTCCAAGAACTGGTTTCCAAAATTGAATAACTGAATATTTTCCAGTAGTGGTTGTGAAAGTCAGATCAGACTGACAAAAGATTGTTTAGAAGCGTATAACCAATCTGTCTTCCCACGCCCCATTCGTGAGTGGAAAAAGAAGGAACGGTGGAAGTACACTCGGTCACGCTCTTTATAGAGATTAACATATTTTGCCTTGTGGGTTCCTTTCACGCGTGCGTTTCGGTTTCTGTTGTAAACTAACGAAGCTGTTCAGTACTTCAACAATGGACGTTTATTTGGAAAGCTTTTAGTTCAGACCACGATACAACCATTCCCATTTTTTACTTGATCAGCTAAGTTCTTTGCGGGAATGTGGAAGGGTATGGATTCATAACTTCAGTGTGTTTCTGTTGGCCATTGTGTCAGTAGGCACATCATTATGAAGTGGGACCTCACTCATTCTAATGTTAGGCTACTACTGAATGTTTTTGAAAAATATAGCACGGTTGAGTACGACGAAGCAGTAAACGTCTTCTGTGATTGTGAGACTGTCGATCTGCAATGAACAAAGTACGCTGTTTATTCTGCTCACACTTAAAACTTTTTAATCCTCATGGATAAGAATTATAGGTAATGAGTGAAACATAACTCCCGATTCATTTTTAGCTCACCTTGGCGCACTCAGTTTCGACTTTGAATGTTCTACATCTACATGGATACTCTGCAAATCACATTTAAGTGCCTGGCAGAGGGTTCATCGAACCACCTTCACAATTCTCTATTATTCCAATCTCCTATAGAGCGCAGAAAGAACGAACACCTATATCTTTCCGTACGAGCTCTGATTTGCCTTATTTTATCGCGCTGATCGTTTCTCCCTATGTAGGTCGATGTCAACAAAATATTTTCGCGTTCTGAGGAGAAAGTTGGTGATTGGAATTTCGTGAGAAGATTCCGTCGCAACGAAAAAGCCTCTCTTTTAACGATGTCCAGCCCAAATCCTGTATCATTTCTGTGACACTCTCTGCCATATTTCGTGATAATACAAAAAGTGCTGCCTTTCTTTGAACTTTTTCGATGTACTCCGTCAGTCCTACCTGGTAAGAATCCCACACCGCGCAGGAGTATTCTAAAAGAGGACGGACAAGCATTTTGTAGGCAGTCTCCTTAGTAGATCTGTTACATTTTCTAAGTTTCCAGCCAATAAAACGCAGTCTTTGGTTAGTCTTCCCCACTACCTTTTCTGAGTGTTCCTTCCAATTTAAGTTGTTCGTAATTGTAATATTTAGGTATTTAGTTGAATTTACGGCTTTTAGATTAGACTGAATTATCGTGAAACCGAAGTTCAACGAATTCCTTTTAGCACTCATGTGGGTGACCTCGCACGTTTCGTTATTTAGGGTCAACTGCCAATTGTCGCATCATTCAGATATCTTCTCTAAATCGTTTTGCAATTCGTTTTGATCTTATAATGACTTTATTAGTCGATAAACGACAGCGTCATCTGCAAACAACCGAAGACGGCTGGTCAGATTGTCTCCCAAATCGTTTGTATAGATAAGGACAGCAAAGGGCCTATAACACTACCTTGGGGGACGCCAGAAATCACTTCTGTTTTCCTCGATGTCTTTCCGCCAATATCTACGAACTGTGAACTATCTGACAGGAAATCACAAACGCAGTCACATAACTGAGACGATATTCCATAATCACGCAATTTCACTACAAGCCGCTTGTGTGGTACAGTGTCAAAAGCCTTCCGGAAATGCAGAAATGTTGATTGTAATCTACTAAAACTAAACGTGAAAAGCTACTCTAAACACAACGCCTGCTGTTTCTGGTATAGACAAGTGGTACATAGCAATTATAAACATTATTGATATTACGATTACTTTATAAGGTCTGAGCAATGTCCACTCACGCCATCCCAAGAAAGCATCGGGTGTGCCAGTAGGTGCAGCGAGAACTATTTTATTGTGTAGGCTCTATGATCTCGTATGACCAACGAAACAAATGTAACGGAGGAATAATAATCTTATACCAAATGCAAGCGCTCACAGCACTAATTCGCAGTCGAACGAGCTTTGTAATAATAAAAGTACATCGAAACACCATGGAGATTTCTGCAAAACACGATTAAGGCCACTCCAGCGAATTAAATAGTTGCGCATTGAGAAAATTTGCTGAAATATTGGACCACGTGCTGTTGTTGCGTGTCCTGGTAAGTGCGATAATATACCGAACTTTCAGAATCACTCTCGTACGTGATTGGTTTATAACAAATCGCATATATCTATACTTGTATAATTCTGCTTATAACAACGAGATTTTATTACGCTGACTTTGTCTTTGAGTCATCCTCCAGACTTTTGATGTAATCATACATACTCGAGACAGCATTACGTCAGTTACGAATTTATAAATAACTGTAGTATAAAGATTAGTGTATCTCACTTTAGAGCTCTACATTTTTCGTAGATGTCTTTCAGGTAAATGTTTATTTCGTCAACTCAGTTAAATAACATCAACTTTCGGTCCATGTAATGCATTGAATTTTACTGTATAATAGTTCTTATCATTTAGATTAGTATCTTTGTTTACTATTGCGGTAGACTTTTTATCAAGTGACGAAAGTTACGTTCTTATCTGATAGCTTAGCCGCTCTCAGGTAATGTACGCATACTGTCGTTGCCCTCTGGACTCTATTATCTTTGTCGTAGTACTGAAGACCTATTATCTTTTCACGCGTTGTTCATCTCAGCTCTATATGATTTTCAGTGCATTGAGTCTTGGGTCTGCACTCTCTGTGCGATTTCAGTTTGACTGGAATGTGATCTTCATTTGTAATAAAGCCTGTTCGCAATTATGCTGTTGGTTTTCTTATCCAGTACATCACGACATAGACCTTTATGAGCACCTAGGTAAGCTCTTGTTTTTGATCTCTGGAGACATAACGGAAAGCCTCTTTTTATTCGTTGCTATTAAGAAACAGAACTCAGACACTGTAGTTCGTACGTTGACATGTCCTTATCACTCGTCTTTTTTGTTGAAGGCCAACTGGAAATTGTAGTCAAAACAATAGTGCCAAAGTACGTAAGGGGTACTGATCTTCAACTTAAACATTTTAAGACCGTTGATATATATATGGCTATTAAAAATGATTGAAGCGATATCATAAATTCACTGTAGCTCCATTCATTGACATATGGTCACGACACACTACAGATACGTAGAAAAACTCAGTTTTGTTCGGCTGAAGCCGCACTTCAGGTTTCTGCCGTCAGAGCGCTCGAGAGCGCAGTGAGACAAAATGGCGACAGGAGCCGAGAATGGGTATGTCGTGCTTGAAATGCACTCACATCAGTGAGTCGTAACTGTGCAACGACACTTCAGGACGAAGTTCAACAAAGATCCACCAACTGCTAACTCCATTCGGCGATGGTATGCGCAGTTTAAAGCTTCTGGATGCCTCTGTAAGGGGAAATCAACGGGTCGGCCTGCAGTGAGCGAAGAAACGGTTGAACGCGTGCGGGCAAGTTTCACGCGTAGCCAGCGGAAAATTGGCTCATGCCACAACTGGAGACCGACAGCGCCGACTTCATCTTTCAACAGGATGGTGCTCCACCGCACTTCCATCATGATGTTCGGCATTTCTTAAACAGGAGATTGGAAAACCGATAGATCGGTCGTGGTGGAGATCATGATCAGCAATGCATGTCATGGCCTCCACGCTCTCCCGACTTAACCCCATGCGATTTCTTTCTGTGGGGTTATGTGAAAGATTCAGTGTTTAAACCTCCTCTACCAAGAAACGTGCCAGAACTGCGAGCTCGCATCAACGATGCTTTCGAACTCATTGATGGGGACATGCTGCGCCGAGTGTGGGAGGAACTTGATTATTGGCTTGATGTCTGCCGAATCACTAAGGGGCACATATCGAACATTTGTGAATGCCTAAAAAAACTTTGAGTTTTTGTATGTGTTTGCAAAGCATTTTGAAAATATCTCAAATAATAAAGTTATTGTAGAGCTGTGAAATCGCTTCAATCATTTGTAATAACCCTATATATATATATATATATATATATATATATATATATATATATATATATATATATATATATATATATATATATATATATATATATATATATATATAGCGACTTTCTACCAATTTCAAATTCTTCGTTTCGTGTGCTTATTAATTATTAGATAAGATTACAATCTGGAATTATCTGATGTTATATGAAAGTAACACTCACTATTATTACTAGTTGCAATGGAATGCTTAGATGTAACCAAGATAACCGTCCAGCCTCCTGACTTGAGTGTTCCATCATATCGCAGAATGTTCCATTCTATATCCCAGAATTACATGATACAAATGCCGAAATGGTATTTTTTGAAAAGCCAGGGCAGATTTCCCTCTCGGTACTCACTCTTTCAAGGTTATGCTGTCTGTGATGATCTAGACGTTGACGGGACATTAAAATATTTCTTTCGTGCCTTATTCTGTAGGCTTCGCTTTGATTCATTATCGAGTTAGATGACAAGGCATTGAATAGTTAGTACAGGATTGAAATGTTTAGTGACAATAATAAGACGATGAAATAGTTGGCACGTGGTTTAAATATGTAAGCCCCTAAATAATTAGTGGGCAAGGCGAATGTAAGGCTGCAATTTCTGAGAAGGGTTTTGGGAAAGTATAGTATTTATGTAAAGGGTTTCGCGGAGTCTAGTGCGTCAAATCCTAGAAAACCGCGGCAGATTAGGAGTCCTTGTAAAGTACGCATGACAAGAAGCCGAACAAATTCAGAGATGCGCACTGAGCATCGTAACAGGTCGGTGTAGGCCATACGAAAATACAACGAAGATGATATACTAGGAAGACGGTGCGATCATTCTATCACCATCGTATATCTCGCGTGCGTATCATGAGAAGAAGATAAGAGAGATTACAGCACGTACAGAAGCGAATAGAATGATAGAAACTCGCGCTATGTAGTGACTTACGGAATATAAATAGAGTAAATGGAAAACGTTGTTAAGTGGAATTTTTTCGTAAAAGTCGTTTTCAGTGCTGTTGTGTTCTCGCTAATCTTTTGCATGTTCGTAGACATGTTACAAGTATGAAATTATTCGAAAAAATGTTTCATTCATTTACCAGGAAGCACGGCTTGGCAGAAAGACAAAGCGCCATCGAGTAATGGAGTTCCAAGTGCCGTGCGTCAATGTCTCGTCCATTTATCCTGGGATGGTTTGAAGAGATACCACACAAGTTTTTGGTGAGAGGGTACAAGTTTTTAAGCTGCGACAGATATTTTGAAATTATTGAGAAACAAAGACACGTAAGCAAGGCCTCTGTTCCAAAAGCAGCTAAACCTATGTCACCATTCCAGTGCCATGCCAGTGTGGACGACTGACGTCTTTGATTTTAAAGATACTGCTGCATCTTTATCAATGCACATGAGCAAAATCTCCAAATGGAGTATGATTAAAGTGTGTCATACTCATCTATCTCAAATAGCTACTAAAATTCTTACTGTGAAGCAGAAGAATGGAAAAAAATGTCAATCTCTTCAAAAGAGGAAAGACCATGGCAGATGTATGCCATGTTGTACTTCATCGAAAGACCAGCTATGTTAAACACGTGCAAAACTGAAAGACCTGTTGATGATGTTGCAATTTCTTCCTCAAAACCCACATTTCTTCAGTAAACTTGACATCATCTGATCCCAAGACTGGAGTTCTATAAGAAACAGAGATTAGTACTTATTTTCTTAAAAAAAGTAGAAGAAATGAGAGTTGGTTTTTGTTGACTACTGTTCTACAAGTTAAAATATTACTGTTGTATTTCTGAATTTTCATTGCCACAAATGAAATGTAATGCCTTTGTATTAATGGCACCTGAAACTAAATCTTTGTTCTAGGCATTTCGAAAGTCAGTTTCCTGCCATGGCAGCTGGAACGCACACATTAAATTGTAGGGTTGGTGCATAAGTTCGTAGCATTTTTCCGCAAGTTTAATGCACACAACAGATACACGTAACAGAGACTTTACTCACCAAAAATATATTCTCCCTCACTACTTACAACAGTCTGCCAATTCTGGGATAAATATTAGATTTCGCGACTACGTGGTTTTGAGGCGAAGAACTTGCTGAGCCATATTTGAAGCGCATTTTCATCCAGAAAGAAAATTCCTTGAAGGTTTTTCTATAAAGAACGGGATAGGTGAAAATCTGAGTGCGCAAGAGCAGTTGAATAAGGTGGGCGCGGAATGATTTCCAAACCCAGCTCTTCTGTAATGTTCTTTGTCAGTCTAACAGAATGCTGGCTGGAGTTAACTTGGAGTAGCAGCACTTCACGCAGTTTCCCTGGTCGTTTTCTCGGATTGCGTCTGTAAGAGGTCTGAGTTGTTGACAGTAAATGTCAGCAGTGATGGTTACACCTCGGGGAAGCACTTTGCTGTTCTACCAAATGCATAACATTTTTTTGTGGATGCGGGCAGGTCTTTGAACCTTCCCAAACGCTTGCAAATGTCGCACGACGTTGGAATGATCACAGTTCATCACATTTTCCAGTTCTCGACTGCAATGATTGTGGTGTCTAGGAGGCCTTGGATACTGGGGTCGCTAGACAAACATTAAACAAATCGTATTTATGAGTTCTGTTACAAAATGGAAATTACAATACTTAGCTTTTGCAATTACAGAGTTGTGTCGCAAGCAAAGGGCGACATACAAAGTAATCAAACTTCTTCAGTATAGACAAGTCTGTGCTACATGGAGAGTAAAACCGAAGTGATCTAGCGTAGACGCTGCTATCCAAGTTACTACTCTTGAAGCTGGTATTGAACTGGGCCGTCACCTGGGCGGATCCGCCCCCCACTTGCTGAGTGGTCAGCGCGACAGAATGTCACTCCCAAGGGCCCGGGTTCGATTCCCGGCTGGGTCGGAGATTTTCTGCGCTCTGGGACTGGGTGTTGTGTTGTGCTAATCATCATCATTTCATTCCCATCGACGCGCAAGTCGCCGCAGTGGCGTCAAATCGAAAGACTTGCACGAGGCGAACGGGCTACCCGACGGGAACCCCTAGTCACACGACATTAATTTATTTACCAGTCGGTCGCGGCGCTTATGCCCAGGGGCCGCTGCTGTCGGGTTGACGTCCTGGAGTGAGGTCGGTCAGTGTGCGATTGGCTGACGTCTTCTCACAGCCCTGTCTATCGTTTACGACTGGCGTGCCGACGCTTGACTTTACGCCGTAACAGTGACGCGAATCATTTTAGACCGGTGCGTTTAAGCGATCTTCCTCAAACCCCGAAGGTATGTGGTTGCCCCTCTGTTGACCTCAAACGTTCCGACTTCCCTTCTTGGCACTCCATCTTCTAGCGTCCACAGATCCACTCATTATATCCAACTGACAAAATAACAATACGTAAACTCAAATAGCAACTGTGAACTACAAATAAAAAATGAGAATCTATCAATAAATTCATAACAACCGGAATACCAACATGCAAAACAAAAATGCTACGATCATATGGACCAGCCTAATATTTTCTAATTTGTCTCCTTTTGTGCAGTGATGAAGTGGACAGCCTAATTCTTTGGTATCGGAATATTTTTTCCTGTTTTTTGTATTCGAAAAGAGGTAGATTTGGGACTTAAATTTTTAGATTCTTCAAGTGTAAATGTAGTACAGGAAACCGTGACAATTATAGCACCAGCACTACCACCACCTAATAAGAAGACATGGTTTGTGTATTGGCTTGTATTTCGGGGGGAAACTAAGGGAAAGTAATCACGCTATACCGCGGACACGTTGCTTCGGGTTCATCTCCACTCCTGATGATAGCCTGAATTGCATTTGGGCCCCGGTGCACAAGACTGATGGGTGTGAGCACCCGGCGGCCCACGCCCGCACCTGGACCGCCCTGGCAGCCGCTAGTCGCTGTCCGCCTTATCTGCGGCGGCGCCTGCTTATCAGGCGCGCCTGCCTGCCTCCTCGCGCTCACGACCGCGCCTCTGCTCGCCTTACGTAACAGCGACTCGCTAATCACCTCCGAAAACCCCGCGACGGCGCGGCCTTGGGGTCCCAGTCTTCGTCGCGTATGCTCGCCCCCATTCCCCGCTGCGTGAACGCCCGTCGCTGTAAATCCCTGTGTCGCAGCGGTGAGATTCGAGGTGTGATTCCAGTGCGGCGGCTGAGACTACATTACAGCTGCGCTATCGGGGTAGCGCATTACGAGCTGCTGCTACTGCACTTCCAATGCTCGACTTTCGGTTGCTCCGTGAACGTCACGTAAAGGTTGCTGCCTCGAAAGCAACAAGTGGGTCGCGTGGTCGCAGCCTTTGGAACGTGTACAAGCAAGTACAAACCGTTTGAAGTCTTGCTTACGGTTAACCGGTCTCGACTGTTTCAAAAGTATTTTCCCGAGGCTTTGCCAGACACAAAATTTGCCGTTCCACCTGACAATGGCCAAAGAGAGTTTGGTACAAAGCTCGTGGCATTTTAACCATTTCATGTAGCTGGAAGACGGAGATCATTTTATCCACAAAATTTGTGGACTTTCATTATCTAAAGCAGCATGTTTCGTGGTATTGATCTCATCTTCAGGCTGCAGCGGCAACACACAAACATTTTACAAAAAATGCGCATGGATATTAAACGTGTTGTGTACAGTCTTGGTATGTCTTGTGGTTATCTTGTGAGGGAGGGAAAACCTAACACGAGGGAATATTCACTTCGTTTGTTGGACTGCTGTTCACATAAATAATTTTAAATAACATCTCACAACGTTCGTATAAAATGGCTGTTTTCTTGTAGAGTGTTCAGTTGCCTCTGTTGGTCTGGCTTCTTGGATTTTCCTAATCACTGTTCATAAACTTACAAGGGATACTTAAAACACGACACCACAATGTACAGTAGGCCCTCAAACGCTGTTCATATGTTTTCATATTATGTTTTCCTTCTCTTTTCCCTTAAGATAATGGCAGCACATCCCAAGAACGTACAAAACAATCTTTAATCCCCTGTGTACTCTCCTTAAATGGCTCTGTATTGCTATTGTAGCCTGAAAATCAGATTTGTACCTTGAAACATGCTGCTTCATTAATTCAGTCAACGAACCTTGTGCCTGGTAGCAGTCTCTGAAAAACCCATTCACAATATAAACAGACTGATCAGTGAAGTGAAGTGATACAGCAATGCAGTGATAGTTGACAAGTTTCGAGACTGGTTAGTCCTAGTCGTAGTATATATTACCTTTATATAAAAAAAAGACTTAACGTTCTTACAACGACAGCTTACCACTGCGATGGGCTCCAGTTACAATGTGACTGTTTCTAAAATCTTTTAACAATTTTGAGAAGTTCACCGTGTGAGAAGGCACAGTGGTTACGACACCGGTCTCGTATTCTGGAGGACTTCTTTTCGAAGTCCTCTTCCGGGTACACAGATTTAAGTTTCGCCTTAATCGCTTACCCTTTGGTCTCTACTATCCATGACTTTCTCTCTGCCCTTGGTCGTGGCGCCTTTTCAGTTGTCTTTCCCCGGGTCCCAAATCATGTGGACATCCCAGGGAATAAACTGGCTGACCGTTTGGCTAAAGATGCAGATACTTACCCCGTCCCCCCCTTTCGCTTTCATGTTTCCAGCTGCTGCTACGTGGATCTACGTCAAATTTCTCTTTGCCCTAAAAGCGGGGCACCTGGTACGGTACTTCTCTCAGTAATAAACTCAGCACAATCAAGGAGTCTACTGCGGTTTGGCGCTCTTCCTTCCGCTCTTCTCGCGAGGAGTCCACTGTCTTATGCTGTCTACGCATTGGTGGTACCAGGTTCACTCATTGTTTACTCTTGCGTAAAGAACCACCCCCACAATGTGGTTGTGGAGCCAGATTGACGGTATCGCATATATTGGTGGACTGTCCCATTCTTTGTGCCCCTTGTACTAAGTACAGTCTTCCAGATACCTTAAATTTAACATTACGAGACGATTCACGGATGGTTGAACTGGTTCTGTTTCCTCTCTGAAGGTGGTTTTTATTTTCAGATATAAGGTTTTGCTTTACTCCTGGAGCAGGATCAGGATCAGAGGGTTGTGGTTGGGGCTACTCTTCATGTTTTCTCGGTCTGGGACCCATGACTACTCCCCTGTGCAAAAACCACTCTTTTATCCCAGTTTTTAGATTTGGGCTACACTTTTATACCTTCTATTGTGAGTGTATCAACTTTCTCGTTTTATGGTCTGACTCCTGTGATTGGATCCGTCCATTTTTAGCGGACCGTCTCTCTACCGTGTGTAACTTTAGAATCGCGGGTCTGATGACCTCGCCGTTTCGTCCAGACGTTAGTTTCGAGGCAACGGTAGAGTTAGCGGCTGGTAGC